>NC_092145.1:95755048-96067434 GCF_043159975.1 Macaca nemestrina | reverse complement strand
ACAAAGAAGTTTCTCAGAAGGCTTCTTTCTATTTGTTATCGGAGGATATTTCCTTTGGCCCTATAGTCTTCAAAGGGATCCAAAATATCTGTTCTCAGATTCCACAGAAATAAGGCTAGCAAAGAGATGCACGAAATACAGATGTAACTCTGTGAGATGAATTAACAGAACATTAAGCAGTTTCTCAGAAAGCTTCTTTCCAGATTTCATCTGAGGATATTTCCTTTTTCACCATAGCCCTCTATGGGCTTCCAAATATCACTTTGCCAATTCCACAAGAACTGTCTTAGCGAAAGGCTTCTTGAGGGGAAAGCTGTAACTCTGTGAGATGATTTCAGAGAACACAAAGAAGTTTCTCAGAAAGCTTCTTTCTCTGTTATCGGAGGATATTTCCTTTGGCCCTATAGTCTTCAAAGGGATCCGAAATATCTGTTCTCAGATTCCAAAGAAATAAGGCTAGCAAAGAGATGCACGAAATACAGATGTAACTCTGTGACATGAATTAACAGAACAGTAAGCAGTTTCTCAGAAAGCTTCTTTTCAGATTTCATCTGAGGATATTTCCTTTTTCACCATAGCCCTCTAGGGGCTTCCAAATATCACTTTGCCAATTCCACAAGAACTGTCTTAGCGAAAGGCTTCTGGAGGGGAAAGCTGTAACTCTGTGAGATGATTTCACAGAACACAAAGAAGTTTCTCAGAAAGCTTCTTTCTCTTTGTTATCGGAGGATATTTCCTTTGGCCCCATAGTCTTCAAAGGGATCCGAAATATCTGTTCTCAGATTCCACAGAAATAAGGCTAGTAAAGAGATCCACGAAATACAGATGTAACTCCGTGAGATGAATTAACAGAACACTAAGCAGTTTCTCAGAAAGCTTCTTTCCAGATTTCATCTGAGGATATTTCCTTTTTCACCACAGCCCTCTATGGGCTTCCAAATATCACTTTGCCAATTCCACAAGAACTGTCTTAGCGAAAGGCTTCTTTAGTGGAAAGGTGTAACTCTGTGTGATGATTTCACGGAACACAAAGAAGTTTCTCAGAAAACTTCTTTCTCTTTGTTATCGGAGGATATTTCCTTTGGCCCTATAGTCTTCAAAGGGAACCGAAATATCTGTTCTCAGATTCCACAGAAATAAGGCTAGCAAAGAGATCCACGAAAAACAGATGTAACTCTGTGAGTGGAAGTCACACATCACAGAGCAGTTTCTCAGAAAGCTTCTTTCCAGATTTCATCTGAGGATATTTCCTTTTTCACCACAGACCTCTATGGGCTTCCAAATATCACTTTGCCAATTCCACAAGAACTGTCTTAGCGAAAGGCTTCTTTAGTGGAAAGGTGTAACTCTGTGTGATGATTTCACGGAACACAAAGAAGTTTCTCAGAAAGCTTCTTTCTCTTTGTTATCGGAGGATATTTCCTTTGGCCCTATAGTCTTCAAAGGGAACCGAAATATCTGTTCTCAGATTCCACAGAAATAAGGCTAGCAAAGAGATCCACGAAAAACAGATGTAACTCTGTGAGTTGAAGTCACACATCACAGAGCAGTTTCTCAGAAAGCTTCTTTCCAGATTTCATCTGAGGATATTTCCTTTTTCACCATAGCCCTCTATGGGCTTCCAAATATCACCTTGCCAATTCCACAAGAACTGTCTTAGCGAAAGGTTTCTTGAGTGGAAAGCTGTAACTCTCTGAGATGATTTCACAGAACACAAAGAAGTTTCTCAGTAAGCTTCTTTCTCTTTGTTATCGGAGGTTATTTCCTTTGGCCCTATAGTCTTCAAAGGGATCCGAAATATCTGTTCTCAGATTCCACAGAAATAAGGCTTGCAAAGAGATCCACGAAATACAGATGTAACTCCGTGAGATGAATTAACAGAACACTAAGCAGTTTCTCAGAAAGCTTCTTTCCAGATTTCATCTGAGGATATTTCCTTTTTCACCATAGCCCTCTATGGGCTTCCAAATATCACTTTGCCAATTCCACAAGAACTGTCTTAGCGAAAGGCTTCTTGAGGGGAAAGCTGTAACTCTGTGAGATGATTTCACAGAACACAAAGAAGTTTCTTAGAAAGCTTCTTTCTCATTGTTATCGGAGGGTATTTTCTTTGGCCCCATAGTCTTCAAAGGGATCCGAAATATCTGTTCTCAGATTCCACAGAAATAAGGCTAGCAAAGAGATCCACGAAAAACAGATGTAACTCTGTGAGTGGAAGTCACACATCACAGAGCAGTTTCTCAGAAAGCTTCTTTCCAGATTTCATCTGAGGATATTTCCTTTTTCACCACAGACCTCTATGGGCTTCCAAATATCACTTTGCCAATTCCACAAGAACTGTCTTAGCGAAAGGCTTCTTTAGTGGAAAGGTGTAACTCTGTGAGATGATTTCACAGAACACAAAGAAGATTCTCAGTAAGCTTCTTTCTCTTTGTTATCGGAGGATATTTCCTTTGGCCCCATACTCTTCAAAGGGATCCGAAATATCTGTTCTCAGATTCCACAGAAATAAGGCTAGCAAAGAGATCCACGAAATACAGATGTAACTCCGTGAGTTGAATTAACAGAACACTAAGCAGTTTCTCAGAAAGCTTCTTTCCAGATTTCATCTGATGATATTTCCTTTTTCACCATAGCCCTCTATGGGCTCCCAAATATCACTTTGTCAATTCCACAAGAACTGTCTTAGCGAAAGGCTTCTTTAGTGGAATGGTGTAACTCTGTGAGATGATTTCACGGAACACAAAGAAGTTTCTCAGAAAGCTTCTTTCTCTTTGTTATCGGAGGATATTTCCTTTGGCCCTTTAGTCTTCAAAGGGAACCGAAATATCTGTTCTCAGAATCCACAGAAATAAGGCTAGCAAAGAGATCCACGAAAAAGAGATGTAACTCTGTGAGTGGAAGTCACACATCACAGAGCAGTTTCTCAGAAAGCTTCTTTCCAGATTTCATCTGAGGATATTTCCTTTTTCCCCATAGCCCTCTATGGGCTTCCAAATATCACTTTGCCAATTCCACAAGAACTGTCTTAGCGAAAGGCTTCTTGAGGGGAAAGCTGTAACTCTGTGAGATGATTTCACGGAACACAAAGAAGTATCTCAGAAAACTTCTTTCTCTTTGTTATCGGAGGATATTTCCTTTGGCCCTATAGTCTTCAAAGGGATCCGAAATATCTGTTCTCAGATTCCACAGAAATAAGGCTATCAAAGAGATCCACGAAATACAGATGTAACTCTGTGAGTGGAAGTCACACATCACAGAGCAGTTTCTCAGAAAGCTTCTTTGCAGATTTCATCGGAGGATATTTCCTTTTTCACCATAGCCCTCTATGGGCTTCCAAATATCACTTTGCCAATTCCACAAGAACTATCTTAGCGAAAGGCTTCTTGAGGGGAAAGCTGTAACTCTGTGAGATGATTTCACAGAACTCAAGAAGATTCTCAGTAAGCTTCTTTCTCTTTGTTATCGGAGGATATTTCCTTTGGCCCCATAGTCTTCAAAGGGATCCGAAATATCTGTTCTCAGATTCCACAGAAATAAGGCTAGCAAAGAGATCCACGAAATACAGATGTAACTCCGTGAGTTGAATTAACAGAACACTAAGCAGTTTCTCAGAAAGCTTCTTTCCAGATTTCATCTGACGATATTTCCTTTTTCACCATAGCCCTCTATGGGCTCCCAAATATCACTTTGTCAATTCCACAAGAACTGTCTTAGCGAAAGGCTTCTTTAGTGGAATGGTGTAACTCTGTGAGATGATTTCACGGAACACAAAGAAGTTTCTCAGAAAGCTTCTTTCTCTTTGTTATGGGAGGATATTTCCTTTGGCCATTTAGTCTTCAAAGGGAACCGAAATATCTGTTCTCAGATTCCACAGAAATAAGGCTAGCAAAGAGATCCACGAAAAACAGATGTAACTCTGTGAGTGGAAGTCACACATCACAGAGCAGTTTCTCAGAAAGCTTCTTTCCAGTTTTCATCTGAGGATATTTCCTTTTTCACCATAGCCCTCTATGGGCTTCCAAATATCACTTTGCCAATTCCACAAGAACTGTCTTAGCGAAAGGCTTCTTGAGGGGAAAGCTGTAACTCTGTGAGATGATTTCACAGAACACAAAGAAGTTTCTCAGTAAGCTTCTTTCTCTTTGTTATCGGAGGATATTTCCTTTGGCCCTATAGTCTTCAAAGGGATCCGAAATATCTGTTCTCAGATTCCACAGAAATAAGGCTAACAAAGAGATCCACGAAATATAGATGTAACTCTGTGAGATGAATTAACAGAACACTAAGCAGTTTCTCAGAAAGTTTCTTTCCAGATTTCATCTGAGGATATTTCCTTTTTCACCATAGCCCTCTATGGGCTTCCAAATATCACTTTGCCAATTCCACAAGAACTGTCTTAGCGAAAGGCTTCTTTAGGGGAAAGCTGTAACTCTGTGAGATGATTTCACAGAACACAAAGAAGTTTCTCAGAAATCTTCTTTCTCTTTGTTATCAGAGGATATTTCCTTTGGCCCTATAGTCTTCAAAGGGATCCGAAATATCTGTTCTCAGATTCCACAGAAATAAGGCTAGCAAAGAGATGCACGAAATACAGATGTAACTCTGTGAGATGAATTAACAGAACACTAAGCAGTTTCTCAGAAAGCTTCTTTCCAGATTTCATCTGAGGATATTTCCTTTTTCACCATAGCCCTCTATGGGCTTCCAAATATCAGTTTGCCAATTCCACAAGAACTGTCTTAGCGAAAGGCTTCTTGAGGGGAAAGCTGTAACTCTGTGAGATGATTTCAAAGAACACAAAGAAGTTTCTCAGAAAGCTTCTTTCTCTGTTATCGGAGGATATTTCCTTTGGCCCTATAGTCTTCAAAGGGATCCGAAATATCTGTTCTCAGATTCCAAAGAAATAAGGCTAGCAAAGAGATGCACGAAATACAGATGTAACTCAGTGAGATGAATTAACAGAACACTAAGCAGTTTCTCAGAAAGCTTCTTTCCAGATTTCATCTGAGGATATTTCCTTTTTCACCATAGCCCACTATGGGCTTCCAAAAATCACTTTGCCAATTCCACAAGAACTGTCTTAGCGAAAGGCTTCTTTAGTGGAAAGGTGTAACTCTGTGTGATGATTTCACGGAACACAAAGAAGTTTCTCAGAAAGCTTCTTTCTCTTTGTTATCGGAGGATATTTCCTTTGGCCCTATAGTCTTCAAAGGGAACCGAAATATCTGTTCTCAGATTCCACAGAAATAAGGCTAGCAAAGAGATCCACGAAAAACAGATGTAACTCTGTGAGTGGAAGTCACACATCACAGAGCAGTTTCTCAGAAAGTTTCTTTCCAGATTTCATCTGAGGATATTTCCTTTTTCACCATAGCCCTCTATGGGCTTCCAAATATCACTTTGCCAATTCCACAAGAACTGTCTTAGCGAAAGGCTTCTTGAGGGGAAAGCTGTAACTCTGTGAGATGATTTCACAGAACACAAAGAAGTTTCTCAGTAAGCTTCTTTCTCTTTGTTATCGGAGGATATTTCCTTTGGCCCTATAGTCTTCAAAAGGATCCGAAATATCTGTTCTCAGATTCCACAGAAATAAGGCTAGCAAAGAGATGCACGAAATACAGATGTAACTCTGTGAGATGAATTAACAGAACACTAAGCAGTTTCTCAGAAAGCTTCTTTCCAGATTTCATCTGAGGATATTTCCTTTTTCACCATAGCCTCTATGGGCTTCCAAATATCACTTTGCCAATTCAATAAGAACTGTCTTAGCGAAAGGCTTCTTGAGGGGAAAGCTGTAACTCTGTGAGATGATTTCACAGAACACAAAGAAGTTTCTCAGAAAGCTTCTTTCTCATTGTTATCGGAGGATATTTCCTTTGGCCCCATAGTCTTCAAAGGGATCCGAAATATCTGTTCTCAGATTCCAAAGAAATAAGGCTAGCAAAGAGATCCACGAAATACAGATGTAACTCTGTGAGATGAATTAACAGAACACTAAGCAGTTTCTCAGAAAGCTTCTTTCCAGATTTCATCTGAGGATATTTCCTTTTTCACCATAACCCTCAATGGGCTTCCAAATATCACTTTGCAAATTACACACGAACTGTCTTAGCGAAAGGATTCTTGAGGGGAAAGCTGTAACTCTGTGAGATGATTTCACAGAACACAAAGAAGTTTCTCAGAAAGCTTCTTTCTCTTTGTTATCGGAGGATATCTCCTTTGGCCCTATAGTCTTCAAAGGGATCCGAAATATCTCTTCTCAGATTCCACAGAAATAAGGCTAGCAAAGAGATCCACGAAATACAGATGTAACTCTGTGAGATGAATTAACAGAACACTAAGCAGTTTCTCAGAAAGCTTCTTTCCAGATTTCATCTGAGGATATTTCCTTTTTCACCATAGCCCTCTATGGGCTTCCAAATATCACTTTGCAAATTACACACGAACTGTCTTAGCGAAAGGCTTCTTGAGGGGAAAGCTGTAACTCTGTGAGATGATTTCACAGAACACAAAGAAGTTTCTCAGAAAGCTTCTTTCTCTTTGTTATCGGAGGATATCTCCTTTGGCCCTATAGTCTTCAAAGGGATCCGAAATATCTCTTCTCAGATTCCACAGAAATAAGGCTAGCAAAGAGATCCACGAAATACAGATGTAGCTCTGTGAGATGAATTAACAGAACACTAAGCAGTTTCTCAGAAAGCTTCTTTCCAGGTTTCATCTGAGGATATTTCCTTTTTCACCATAGCCCTCTATGGTCTTCCAAATATCACTTTGCGAATTCCACAAGAACTGTCTTAGCAAAAGGCTTCTTGAGGGGAAAGCTGTAACTCTGTGAGAAGATTTCACAGATCACAAAGAAGTTTCTCTGAAAGCTTCTTTCTCTTTGTTATTGGAGGATATTTCCTTTGCCCTATAGTCTTCAAAGGGATCAGAAATATCTGTTCTCAGATTTCAAAGAAATAAGGCTAGCAAAGAGATCCACGAAATACAGATGTAACTCTGGGAGTCGAAGTCACACCTCACAGAGCAGTTTCTCAGAAAGCTTCTTTCCAGATTTCATCTGAGGATATTTCCTTTTTCACCATAGCCCTCTATGGGCTTCCGAATATCACTTTGCCAAATCCACAAGAACTGTCTTAGTGAAAGGCTTCTTGAGGGTAAAGCTCTAATTCTGTGAGATGATTTCACAGAACACAAAGAAGTTTCTCAGTAAGCTTCTTTCTCTTTGTTATCGGAGGATATTTCCTTTGGCCCTATAGTCTTCAAAGGGATCCGAAATATCTGTTCTCAGATTCCACAGAAATAAGGCCAGCGAAGAGATGCACGAAATACAGATGTAAGTCTGTGAGATGAATTAAGAGAACACTAAGCAGTTTCTCAGAAAGCTTCTTTCCAGATTTCATCTGAGGATATTTCCTTTTTCACCATAGCCCTCTATGGGCTTCCAAATATCACTTTGCCAATTCCACAAGAACTGTCTTAGCGAAAGGCTTCTTGAGGGGAAAGCTGTAACTCTGTGATACGATTTCACAGAACACAAAGAAGATTCTCAGTAAGCTTCTTTCTCTTTGTTATCGGAGGATATTTCCTTTGGCCCTATAGTCTTCAAAGGGATCCGAAATATCTGTTCTCAGATAACACAGAAATAAGGCTAGCAAAGAGATGCACGAAATACAGATGTAACTCTGTGAGATGAATTAACAGAACACTAAGCAGTTTCGCAGAAAGCTTCTTTCCAGATTTCAATTGAGGATAATTCCTTTTTCACCATAGCCCTCTATGGGCTTCCAAATATCACTTTGCCAATTCCACAAGAACTGTCTTAGCGAAAGGCTTTTTGAGGGGAAAGCTGTAACTCTGTGAGATGATTTCACAGATCACAAAGAAGTTTCTATGAAAGCTTCTTTCTCTTTGTTATCGAAGGATATTTCCTTTGGCCCTATAGTCTTCAAAGGGATCCGAAATATCTGTTCTCAGATTCCACAGAAATAAGGCTACCGAAGAGATGCACGAAATACAGATGTAACTCTGTGAGATGAATTAACAGAACACTAAGCAGTTTCTCAGAAAGCTTCTTTCCAGATTTCATCTGAGGATATTTCCTTTTTCACCATAGCCACTATGGGCTTCCAAATATCACTTTGCCAATTCAATAAGAACTGTCTTAGCGAAAGGCTTCTTGAGGGGAAAGCTGTAACTCTGTGAGATGATTTCACAGAACACAAAGAAGTTTCTCAGAAAGCTTCTTTCTCATTGTTATCGGAGGATATTTCCTTTGGCCCCATAGTCTTCAAAGGGATCCGAAATATCTGTTCTCAGATTCCAAAGAAATAAGGCTAGCAAAGAGATCCACGAAATACAGATGTAACTCTGTGAGATGAATTAACAGAACACTAAGCAGTTTCTCAGAAAGCTTCTTTCCAGATTTCATCTGAGGATATTC
Source organism: Macaca nemestrina (assembly GCF_043159975.1). Lineage (NCBI taxonomy): Eukaryota > Metazoa > Chordata > Mammalia > Primates > Cercopithecidae > Macaca > Macaca nemestrina. Next base: position 96,058,988 of record NC_092145.1, on the reverse strand, counting down.
CCTTTTTCAACATAGCCCTCAATGGGCTTCCAAATATCACTTTGCAAATTACACACGAACTGTCTTAGCGAAAGGATTCTTGAGGGGAAAGCTGTAACTCTGTGAGATGATTTCACAGAACACAAAGAAGTTTCTCAGAAAGCTTCTTTCTCTTTGTTATCGGAGGATATCTCCTTTGGCCCTATAGTCTTCAAAGGGATCCGAAATATCTCTTCTCAGATTCCACAGAAATAAGGCTAGCAAAGAGATCCTCGAAATACAGATGTAACTCGGTGAGATGAATTAACAGAACACTAAGCAGTTTCTCAGAAAGCTTCTTTCCAGATTTCATCTGAGGATATTTCCTTTTTCACCATAGCCCTCTATGGGCTTCCAAATATCACTTTGCAAATTACACACGAACTGTCTTAGCGAAAGGCTTCTTGAGGGGAAAGCTGTAACTCTGTGAGATGATTTCACAGAACACAAAGAAGTTTCTCAGAAAGCTTCTTTCTCTTTGTTATCGGAGGATATCTCCTTTGGCCCTATAGTCTTCAAAGGGATCCGAAATATCTCTTCTCAGATTCCACAGAAATAAGGCTAGCAAAGAGATCCACGAAATACAGATGTAACTCTGTGAGATGAATTAACAGAACACTAAGCAGTTTCTCAGAAAGCTTCTTTCCAGATTTCATCTGAGGATATTTCCTTTTTCACCATAGCCCTCTATGGGCTTCCAAATATCACTTTGCCAATTCCACAAGAACTGTCTTAGCGAAAGGTTTCTTGAGGGGAAAGCTGTAACTCTGTGAGATGATTTCACAGAACACAAAGAAGTTTCTCAGAAAGCTTCTTTCTGTTTGTTATCGGAGGATATTTCCTTTGGCCCTATAGTCTTCAAAGGGATCCGAAATTTCTGTTCTCAGTTTCCACAGAAATAAGGCTTGCAAAGAGATCCACGAAATACAGATGTAACTCTGTGAGATGAATTAACAGAACACTAAGCAGTTTCTCAGAAAGCTGTTTTCCAGATTTCATCTGAGGATATTTCCTTTTTCACCATAGCCCTCTATGGGCTTCCAAATATCACTTTGCCAATTCCACAAGAACTGTCTTAGCGAAAGGCTTGTTGAGTGGAAAGCTGTAACTCTGTGAGATGATTTCACGGAACACAAAGAAGTATCTCAGAGAGCTTCCTTCTCTTTGTTATCGGAGGATATTTCCTTTGGCCCTATAGTCTTCAAAGGGATTCGAAATATCTGTTCTCAGATTCCACAGAAATAAGGCTATCAAAGAGATCCACGAAATACAGATGTAACTCTGTGAGTGGAAGTCACACATCACAGAGCAGTTTCCCAGAAAGCTTCTTTGCAGATTTCATCGGAGGATATTTCCTTTTTCACCATAGCCCTCTATGGGCTTCCAAATATCACTTTGCCAATTCCACAAGAACTATCTTAGCGAAAGGCTTCTTGAGGGGAAAGCTGTAACTCTGTGAGATGATTTCACAGAACACAAAGAAGATTCTCAGTAAGCTTCTTTCTCTTTGTTATCGGAGGATATTTCCTTTGGCCCCATAGTCTTCAAAGGGATCCGAAATATCTGTTCTCAGATTCCACAGAAATAAGGCTAGCAAAGAGATCCACGAAATACAGATGTAACTCCGTGAGTTGAATTAACAGAACACTAAGCAGTTTCTCAGAAAGCTTCTTTCCAGATTTCATCTGAGGATATTTCCTTTTTCACCATAGCCCTCTAAGGGCTTCCAAATATCACTTTGCCAATTCCACAAGAACTGTCTTAGCGAAAGGCTTCTTGAGGGGAAAGCTGTAACTCTGTGAGATGATTTCACGGAACACAAAGAAATTTCTCAGAAAGCTTTTTTCTCTTTGTTATCGAAGGATATTTCCTTTGGCCCTATAGTCTTCAAAGGGATCCGAAATTTCTGTTTTCAGATTCCACAGAAATAAGGCTACCAGAGAGATGCACGAAATACAGATGTAACTCTGTGAGATGAATTAACAGAACACTAAGCAGTTTCTCAGAAAGCTTCTTTCCAGATTTCATCTGAGGATATTTCCTTTTTCACCATAGCCCTCTAAGGGCTTCCAAATATCACTTTGCCAATTCCACAAGAACTGTCTTCGAGAAAGGCTTCTTGAGGGGAAAGCTGTAACTCTGTGAGATGATTTCACAGAATACAAAGAAGTTTCTCAGAAATCTTCTTTCTCTTTGTTACCAGAGGATATTTCCTTTGGCCCTATAGTCTTCAGAGGAATCCGAAATATCTGTTCTCAGATTCCACAGAAATAAGGCTAGCAAAGAGATCCACGAAATACAGATGTAACTCTGTGAGTGGAAGACACACATCACAGAGCAGTTTCTCAGAAAGCTTCTTTCCAGATTTCAGCTGAGGATATTTCCTTTTTCACCATAGCCCTCTAGGGGCTTCCAAATGTCACGTTGCCAATTCCACAAGAACTGTCTTAGCGAAAGGTTTCTTGAGTGGAAAGCTGTAACTCTCTGAGATGATTTCACAGAACACAAAGAAGTTTCTCAGTAAGCTTCTTTCTCTTTGTTATCGGAGGTTATTTCCTTTGGCCCTATAGTCTTCAAAGGGATCCGAAATATCTGTTCTCAGATTCCACAGAAATAAGGCTTGCAAAGAGATCCACGAAATACAGATGTAACTCCGTGAGATGAATTAACAGAACACTAAGCAGTTTCTCAGAAAGCTTCTTTCCAGATTTCATCTGAGGATATTTCCTTTTTCACCATAGCCCTCTATGGGCTTCCAAATATCAGTTTGCCAATTCCACAAGAACTGTCTTAGCGAAAGGCTTCTTGAGTGGAAAGCTGTAACTCTGTGAGATGATTTCACGGAACACAAAGAAGTTTCTCAGAAAGCTTCTTTCTCTTTGTTATCGGAGGATATTTCCTTTGGCCTATAGTCTTCAAAGGGATCCGAAATATCTGTTTTCAGATTCCACAGAAATAAGGCTGGCAAAGAGATCCACGAAATACAGATGTAATTCTGTGAGTGGAAGTCACACATCACAGAGCAGTTTCTCAGAAAGCCTCTTTCCAGATTTCATCTGAGGATATTTCCTTTTTCACCATAGCCCTCTATGGGCTTCCAAATATCACTTTGCCAATTCCACAAGAACTGTCTTAGCGAAAGGCTTCTTGAAGGGAAAGCTGTAACTCTGTGAGATGATTTCACAGAACACAAAGAAGTTTCTCAGAAAGCTTCTTTCTCATTGTTATCGGAGGATACCTCCTTTGGCCCCATAGTCTTCAAAGGGATCCGAAATATCTGTTCTCAGATTCCACAGAAATAATGCTAGCGAAGAGATCCACGAAATACAGATGTAACTCTGTGAGATGAATTAACAGAACACTAAGCAGTTTCTCAGAAAGCTTCTTTCCGGATTTCATCTTAGGATATTTCCTTTTTCACCATAGCCCTCTATGGGCTTCCAAATATCACTTTGCCAATTCCACAAGAACTGTCTTAGCGCAAGGCTTCTTGAGGGGAAAGCTGTAACTCTGTGAGATGATTTCACGGAACACAAAGAAGTATCTCAGAAAGCTTCTTTCTCTTTGTTATCGGAGGATATTTCCTTTGGCCCTATAGTCTTCAAAGGGATCCGAAATATCTGTTCTCAGATTCCACAGAAATAAGGCTAGCAAAGAGATCCACGAAGTACAGATGTAACTCTGTGAGTGGAAGTCACACATCACAGAGCAGTTTCTCAGAAAGCTTCTTTGCAGATTGCATCGGAGGATATTTCCTTTTTCACCATAGCCCTCTATGGGCTTCCAAATATCACGTTGCCAATTCCACAAGAACTGTCTTAGCGAAAGGTTTCTTGAGTGGAAAGCTGTAACTCTCTGAGATGATTTCACAGAACACAAAGAAGTTTCTCAGTAAGCTTCTTTCTCTTTGTTATCGGAGGTTATTTCCTTAGGCCCTATAGTTTTCAAAGGGATCCGAAATATGTGTTCTCAGATTCCACAGAAATAAGGCTTGCAAAGAGATCCACGAAATACAGATGTAACTCCGTGAGATGAATTAACAGAACACTAAGCAGTATCTCAGAAAGCTTCTTTCCAGATTTCATCTGAGGATATTTCCTTTTTCACCATAGCCCTCTATGGGCTTCCAAATATCAGTTTGCCAATTCCACAAGAACTGTCTTACCGAAAGGCTTCTTGAGTGGAAAGCTGTAACTCTGTGAGATGATTTCACGGAACACAAAGAAGTATCTCAGAAAGCTTCTTTCTCTTTGTTATCGGAGGATATTTCCTTTGGCCCTATAGTCTTCAGAGGGATCCGAAATATCTGTTCTCAGATTCCACAGAAATAAGGCTAGCAAAGAGATCCACGAAATACAGATGTAACTCTGTGAGTGGAAGACACACATCACAGAGCAGTTTCTCAGAAAGCTTCTTTCCAGATTTCATCTGAGGATATTTCCTTTTTCACCATAGCCCTCTAGGGGCTTCCAAATATCACGTTGCCAATTCCACAAGAACTGTCTTAGCGAAAGGTTTCTTGAGTGGAAAGCTGTAACTCTCTGAGATGATTTCACAGAACACAAAGAAGTTTCTCAGTAAGCTTCTTTCTCTTTGTTATCGGAGGTTATTTCCTTTGGCCTTATAGTCTTCAAAGGGATCCGAAATATCTGTTCTCAGATTCCACAGAAATAAGGCTTGCAAAGAGATCCACGAAATACAGATGTAACTCCGTGAGATGAATTAACAGAACACTAAGCAGTTTCTCAGAAAGCTTCTTTCCAGATTTCATCTGAGGATATTTCCTTTTTCACCATAGCCCTCTATGGGCTTCCAAATATCAGTTTGCCCATTCCACAAGAACTGTCTTAGCGAAAGGCTTCTTGAGTGGAAAGCTGTAACTCTGTGAGATGATTTCACGGAACACAAAGAAGTTTCTCAGAAAGCTTCTTTCTCTTTGTTATCGGAGGATATTTCCTTTGGCCTATAGTCTTCAAAGGGATCCGAAATATCTGTTTTCAGATTCCACAGAAATAAGGCTAGCAAAGAGATCCACGAAATAGAGATGTAATTCTGTGAGTGGAAGTCACACATCACAGAGCAGTTTCTCAGAAAGCTTCTTTCCAGATTTCATCTGAGGATATTTCCTTTTTCACCATAGCCCTCTATGGGCTTCCAAATATCACTTTGCCAATTCCACAAGAACTGTCTTAGCGAAAGGCTTCTTGAGGGGAAAGCTTTAACTCTGTGAAATGATTTCACAGAACACAAAGCAGTTTCTCAGAAAGCTTCTTTCTCATTGTTATCGGAGGATACTTCCTTTGGACCCATAGTCTTCAAAGGGATCCGAAATATCTGTTCTCAGATTCCACAGAAATAAGGCTAGCGAAGAGATGCACGAAATACAGATGTAACTCTGTGAGATGAATTAACAGAACACTAAGCAGTTTCTCAGAAAGCTTCTTTCCGGATTTCATCTTAGGATATTTCCTTTTTCACCATAGCCCTCTATGGGCTTCCAAATATCACTTTGCCAATTCCACAAGAACTGTCTTAGCGCAAGGCTTCTTGACGGGAAAGCTGTAACTCTGTGAGATGATTTCACGGAACACAAAGAAGTATCTCAGAAAGCTTCTTTCTCTTTGTTATCGGAGGATATTTCCTTTGGCCCTATAGTCTTCAAAGGGATCCGAAATATCTGTTCTCAGATTCCACAGAAATAAGGCTAGCAAAGAGATCCACGAAGTACAGATGTAACTCTGTGAGTGGAAGTCACACATCACAGAGCAGTTTCTCAGAAAGCTTCTTTGCAGATTTCATCGGAGGATATATCCTTTTTCACCATAGCCCTCTATGGGCTTCCAAATATCACTTTGCCAATTCCACAAGAACTATCTTAGCGAAAGGCTTCTTGAGGGGAAAGCTGTAACTCTGTGAGACGATTTCACAGAACACAAAGAAGATTCTCAGTAAGCTTCTTTCTCTTTGTTATCGGAGGATATTTCCTTTGGCCCTATAGTCTTCAAAGGGATCCGAAATATCTGTTCTCAGATTCCACAGAAATAAGGCTAGCAAAGAGATCCACGAAATACAGATGTAACTCTGTGAGATGAATTAACAGAACACTAAGCAGTTTCTCAGAAAGCTTCTTTCCAGATTTCATCTGAGGATATTTCCTTTTTCACCATAACCCTCTATGGTCTTCCAAATATCACTTTGCGAATTCCACAAGAACTGTCTTAGCGAAAGGCTTCTTGAGGGGAAAGCTGTAACTCTGTGAGATGATTTCACAGATCACAAAGAAGTTTCTCTGAAAGCTTCTTTCTCTTTGTTATTGGAGGATATTTCCTTTGGCCCTATAGTCTTCAAAGGGATCAGAAATATCTGTTCTCAGATTTCAAAGAAATAAGGCTAGCAAAGAGATCCACGAAATACAGATGTAACTCTGGGAGTCGAAGTCACACATCACAGAGCAGTTTCTCAGAAAGCTTCTTTCCAGATTTCATCTGAGGATATTTCCTTTTTCACCATAGCCCTCTATGGGCTTCCAAATATCACTTTGCCAATTCCACAAGAACTGTCTTAGTGAAAGGCTTCTTGAGGTGAAAGCTCTAACTCTGTGAGATGATTTCACAGAACACAAAGAAGTTTCTCAGTAAGCTTCTTTCTCCTTGTTATCGGAGGATATTTCCTTTGGCCCTATAGTCTTCAAAGGGATCCGAAATATCTGTTCTCAGATTCCACAGAAATAAGGCTAGCGAAGAGATGCACGAAATACAGATGTAACTCTGTGAGATGAATTAACAGAACACTAAGCAGTTTCTCAGAAAGCTTCTTTCCAGATTTCATCTGAGGATATTTCCTTTTTCACCATAGCCCTCTATGGGCTTCCAAATATCACTTTGCCAATTCCACAAGAACTGTCTTAGCGAAAGGCTTCTTGAGGGGAAAGCTGTAACTCTGTGAGATGATTTCACAGAACACAAAGAAGTTTCTCAGAAAGCTCCTTTCTCATTGTTATCGGAGGATATTTCCTTTGGCCCCATAGTCTTCAAAGGGATCCGAAATATCTGTTCTCAGATTCCAAAGAAATAAGGGTAGCAAAGAGATCCACGAAATACAGATGTAACTCTGTGAGTGGAAGTCACACATCACAGAGCAGTTTCTCAGAAAGCTTTTTTCCAGATTTAGTCTGAGGATATTTCCTTTTTCACCATAGCCCTCTATGGGCTTCCAAATATCACTTTGCCAATTCCACAAAAACTGTCTTAGCGAAAGGCTTCCTGAGGGGAAAGCTGTAACTCTGTTAGATGATTTCACAGAACACAAAGAAGTTTCTCAGTAAGCTTCTTTCTCTTTGTTATCGGAGGATACTTCCTTTGGACCTACAATCTTCAAAGGGATCCGAAATATCTGTTCTCAGATTCCACAGAAATAAGGCTAGCAAAGAGATGCATGAAATACAGATGTAACTCTGTGAGATGAATTAACAGAACACTAAGCAGTTTCTCAGAAAGCTTCTTTCCAGATTTCATCTGAGGATATTTCCTTTTTCACCATAGCCCTCTATGGGCTTCCAAATATCACTTTGCCAATTCCACAAGAACTGTCTTAGCGAAAGGCTTCTTGAGGGGAAAGTTGAAACTCTGTGAGATGATTTCACAGAACACAAAGAAGTTTCTCAGAAAGCTTCTTTCTCTTTGTTATCAGAGGATATTTCCTTTGGCCCTATAGTCTTCAAAGGGATCCGAAATATCTGTTCTCAGATTCCACAGAAATACGGCTAGCAAAGAGATCCACGAAATACAGATGTAACACCGGGAGATGAATTAACAGAACACTAATCAGTTTCTCAGAAAGCTTCTTTCCAGATTTCATCTGAGGATATTTCCTTTTTCACCATAGCCCTCTATGGGCTTCCAAATATCACTTTGCCAATTCCACAAGAACTGTCGTAGCGAAAGGCTTCTTTAGAGGAAAGGTGTAACTCTGTGAGATGATTTCACGGACACAAAGAAGTTTCTCAGAAAGCTTCTTTCTCTTTGTTATCGGAGGATATTTCCTTTGGCCCTATAGTCTTCAAAGGGATCCGAAATATCTGTTCTCAGATTCCACAGAAATAAGGCTAGCAAAGAGATCCAAGAAATACAGATGTAACTCCGTGAGATGAATTAACAGAACACTAAGCAGTTTCTCAGAAAGCTTCTTTCCAGATTTCATCTGAGGATATTTCCTTGTTCACCATAGCCCTCTATGGGCTTCCAAATATCACTTTGCCAGTTCCACAAGAACTGTCTTAGCGAAAGGCTTCTTGAGGGGAAAGCTGTATCTCTGTGAGATGATTTCACAGAACACAAAGTAGTTTCTCAGAAAGCTTCTTTCTCTTTGTTATCGGAGGATATTTCCTTTGGCCCTATAGTTTTCAAAGGGATCCGAAATATCTGTTCTCCGATTCCACAGAAATAAGTCTAGCAAAGAGATCCTCGAAACACAGATGTAACTCTGTGAGATGAATTAACAAAACACTAAGCAGTTTCTCAGAAAGCTTCTCTCCAGATTTCATCGGAGGATATTTCCTTTTTCACCATAGCCCTCTATGGGCTTCCAAATATCACATTGCCAATTCCACAAGAACCGTCTTAGCGAAAGGCTCCCTGAGGGGAAAGCTGTAACTCTGTGAGATGATTTCACAGAACACAAAGAAGTTTCTCAGAAAGCTTCTTTCTCTTTGTTATCGGAGGATATTTCCTTTGGCCCTATTGTCTTCAAAGGGATCTGAAATATCAGTTCTCAGATCCCACAGAAAAAAGGCTAGAAAAGAGATCCACGAAATACAGATGTAACTCTGTGAGTGGAAGTCACACATCACAGAGCAGTTTCTCAGAAAGCTTCTTTCCAGATTTCATCTGAGGATATTTCCTTTTTCGCCATAGCCATCTAGGGGCTTCCAAACATCACTTTGCCAATTCCGCAAGAAGTTTCTTAGCGAAAGGTTTCTTGAGGGGAAAGCTGTAACTCTGTGAGATGATTTCACAGAACACAAAGAAGTTTCTCAGAAAGCTTCTTTCTCTTTGTTACCGGAGGATATTTCCTTTGGCCCTATAGTCTTCAAAGGGATCCGAAAAATCTGTTCTCAGATTCCACAGAAATAAGGCTAGCAAAGAGATCCACGAAATACAGATGTAACTCTGTAATATGAATTAATAGAACAAAAAGCAGTTTCTCAGAAAGCTTCTTTCCAGATTTCATATGAGGATAATTCCTTTTTCCCCATAGCCCTCTATGGGCTTCCGAATATCACTTTGCCAATTCCACAAGAACTGTCTTAGCGAAAGGATTCTTGAGGAGAAAGCTGTAACTCTGTGAGATGATTTCACAGAACACAAAGAAGTTTCTCAGAAAGCTTCTTTCTCTTTGTTATCGGAGGATATTTCCTTTGGCCCTATAGTCTTCAAAGGGATCCGAAATATCTCTTCTCAGATTCCACAGAAATAAGGCTAGCAAAGAGATCCACGAAACACAGATGTAACTCTGTAGGTGGAAGTCACACATTCCAGAGCAATTTCTCAGAAACCTTCTTTCCAGATTTCATCTGAGGATATTTCCTTTTTCACCATAGCTCTCTATGGGCTTCCAAATATCACTTTGCTAATTCCACAAGAACTGACTTAGCGAAAGGCTTCTTGAGCGGAAAGCTGTATCTCTGTGAGATGATTTCACAGAACACAAAGTAGTTTCTCAGAAAGCTTCCTTCTCTTTGTTATCGGATGATATTTCCTTTGGCCCTATAGTTTTCAAAGGGATCCGAAATATCTGTTCTCCGATTCCACAGAAATAAGTCTAGCAAAGAGATCCACGAAATACAGATGTAACTCCGTGAGATGAATTAACAGAACACTAAGCAGTTTCTCAGAAAACTTCTTTCCAGATTTCATCTGAGGATATTTCCTTTTTCACCATAGCCCTCTATGGGCTTCCAAATATCACTTTGCGAATTCCACAAGAACTGTCTTAGCGAAAGGCTTCTTGAGGGGAAAGCTGTAACTCCGTGAGATGATTTCACAGATCACAAAGAAGTTTCTCAGAAACCTTCTTTCTCTTTGTTATTGGAGGATATTTCCTTTGGCCCTATAGTCTTCAAAGGGATCCGAAATATCTGTTCTCAGATTCCACAGAAATAAGGCTAGCAAAGAGATCCAAGAAATACAGATGCAACTCTGTGAGTGGAAATCACACACCACAGAGCAGTTTCTCAGAAAGCTTCTTTCCAGATTTCATCTGAGGATATTTCCTTTTTCACCATAGCCCTCTATGGGCTTCCAAACATCACTTTGCCAATTCCCCAAGAAGTGTCTTAGCGAAAGGCTTCTCGAGGGGAAAGCTGTAACTCTGTGAGATGATTTCAGAGAACACAAAGAAGTTTCTCAGAAAACTTCTTTCTCTTTGTTATCGGAGGATATTTCCTTTGGCCCTATAGTCTTCAAAGGGATCCGAAATATCTGTTCTCAGATTCCACAGAAATAAGGCTAGCAAAGAGATCCACGAAATACAGATGTAACTCTGTGAGATGAATTAACAGAACACTAAGCAGTTTCTCAGAAAGCTTCTTTCCAGATTTCATCTGAGGATATTTCCTTTTTCACCATAGTCCTCTATGGGCTTCCAAATATCACTTTACCAATTCCACAAGAACTGTCTTAGCGAAAGGCTTCTTGAGGGGAAAGCTGTAACTCTGTGAGATGTTTTCAAAGAACACAAAGAAGTTTCTCAGAAAGCTTCTTTCTCTTTGTTATCGGAGGATATTTCCTTTGGCCCTGTAGTCTTCAAAGGGATCGAAATATCTGTTCTCAGATTCCACAGAAATAAGGCTAGCAGAGAGATCCACGAAATACAGATGTAACTCTGTAATATGAATTAACAGAACACTAAGCAGTTTCTCAGAAAGCTTCTTTCCAGATTTCATAAGAAGATAATTCCTTTTTCACCTTAGCCCTCTATGGGCTTCCGAATATCACTTTGCCAATTCGACAAGAATTGTCTTAGCGAAAGGATTCTTGAGGGTAAAGCTGTAACTCTGTGAGATGATTTCACAGAACACAAAGAAGTTTCTCAGAGAGCTTCTTTCTCTTTTTTATCGGAGGATATTTCCTTTGGCCCTTTAGTCTTCAAAGGGATCCGAAATATCTGTTCACAGATTCCACAGAAATAAGTCTATCAAAGAGATCCACGAAATACAGATGTAACTCTGTAATATGAATTAATAGAACAATAAGCAGTTTCTCAGAAAGCTTCTTTCCAGATTTCATATGAGGATAATTCCTTTTTCACCATAGCCCTCTATGGGCTTCCAAATATCACTTTGCCAATTCCACAAGAACTGTCTTAGCGAAAGGCTTCTTGAGGGGAAAGCTGTAACTCTGTGAGATGATTTCACAGAACACAAAGAAGTTTCTCAGAAAGCTTCTTTCTCTTTGTTATCGGAGGATATTTCCTTTGGCCCTATAGTCTTCAAAGGGATCCGAAATATCAGTTCTCAGATTCCACAGAAAAAATGCTAGAAAAGAGATCCACGAAATACAGATGTAACTCTGTGAGTGGAAGTCACACATCACAGAGCAGTTTCTCAGAAAGCTTCTTTGCAGATTTCATCTGAGGATATTTCCTTTTTCACCATAGCCCCCTATGGGCTTCCAAATATCACTTTGCCAATTCCACAAGAAATGTCTTAGCGAAAGCCTTCTTGAGTGGAAAGTTGTAACTCTGTGAGATGAATCACGGAACACATAGAAGTATCTCAGAAAGCTTCTTTCTCGTTGTTATCGGAGGATATTTCCTTTGGCCCTACAGTCTTCAAAGGGATCCGAAATATCTGTTCTCAGATTCCACAGAAATAAGGCTAGCAAAGAGATCCACGAAATACAGATATAACTCTGTGAGATGAATTAACAGAACACTAAGCAGTTTCTCAGAAAGCTTCTTCCCAGATTTCATTTCAGGATATTTCCTTTTTCACCATAGCCCTCTATGGGCTTCCAAATGTCACTTTGCCAATTCCACAAGAACTGTCTTAGCGAAAGGCTTCTTGAGGGGAAAGCTGTAACTCTGTGAGATGATTTCACAGAACACAAAGAAGTTTCTCAGAAAGCTTCTTTCTCTTTGTTATCGGAGGATATTTACTTTGGCCTTATAGTCTTCAAAGTGATCCGAAGTATCTGTTCTCAGATTCCACAGAAATAAGGCTAGCAAAGAGATGCACGAAATACAGATGTAACTCTGTGAGATGAATTAACAGAACACTAAGCAGTTTCTCAGAAAGCTTCTTTCCAGATTTCATAAGAAGATAATTCCTTTTTCACCTTAGCCCTCTATGGGCTTCCGAATATCACTTTGCCAATTCGACAAGAACTGTCTTATCGAAAGGATTCTTGAGGGTAGAGCAGTAACACTGTGAGATGATTTCACAGAACACAAAGAAGTTTCTCATAAAGCTTCTTTCTCTTTGTTATCGGAGGATATTTCCTTTGGCCCTACAGTCTACAAAGGGATACGACAAATCTGTTCTCAGATTCCACAGAAATAAGGCTAGCAAAGAGATCCACGAAATACAGATGTAACTCTGTGAGTGGAAGTCACACATCACAGAGCAGTTTCTCAATAAGCTTCTTTCCAGATTTAGTCTGAGGATATTTCCTTTTTCACCATAGCCCTCTATGGGCTTCCAAATATCACTTTGCCAATTCCACAAGAACTGTCTTAGCGAAAGGCTTCTTGAGGGGAAAGCTGTAACTCTGTGAGATGATTTCACAGAACACAAAGAAGTTTCTCAGTAAGCTTCTTTCTCTTTGTTATCGGAGGATAATTCCTTTGGCCCTATAGTCTTCAAAGGGATCCAAAATATCTGTTCTCAGATTCCACAGAAATAAGGCTAGCAAAAAGATCCAAGAAATACAGATGTAACTCTGTGAGTGGAAGTCACACACCACAGAGCAGTTTCTCAGAAAGCTTCTTTCCAGATTTCATCTGAGGATATTTCCTTTTTCACCATAGCCCTCTATGGGCTTCCAAACATCACTTTGCCAATTCCCCAAGAAGTGTCTTAGCGAAAGGCTTCTCGAGGGGAAAGCTGCAACTCTGTGAGATGATTTCACAGAACAGAAAGAAGTTTCTCAGAAAGCTTCTTTCTCTTTGTTATCGGAGGATATTTCCTTTGGCCCTATAGTCTTCAAAGGGATCCCAAATATCTGTTCTCAGATTCCACAGAAATAAGGCTAGCAAAGAGATCCACGAAATACAGATGTAACTCTGTGAGATGACTTAACAGAACACTAAGCAGTTTCTTAGAAAGCTTCTTTCCAGATTTCATCTGAGGATATTTCCTTTTTCACCATAGTCCTCTATGGGCTTCCAAATATCACTTTACCAAATCCACAAGAACTGTCTAAGCGAAAGGATTCTTGAGGGTAAAACTGTAACTCGTGAGATGATTTCACAGAACACAAAGAAGTTTCTCAGAAAGCTTCTTTCTCTTTGTATTCGGAGGATATTTCCTTTGGCCCTTTAGTCTTCAAAGGGATGCGAAATATCTTTTCTCAGATTCTACAGAAATAAGGCTATCAAAGAGATCCACGAAATACAGATGTAACTCTGTAATATGAATTAATAGAACAATAAGCAGTTTCTCAGAAAGCTTCTTTCCAGATTTCATATGAGGATAATTCCTTTTTCCCCATAGCCCTCTATGGGCTTCCGAATATCACTTTGCCAATTCCACAAGAACTGTCTTAGCGAAAGGATTCTTGAGGGGAAAGCTGTAACTCTGTGAGATGATTTCACAGAACACAAAGAAGTTTCTCAGAAAGCTTCTTTCTCTTTATTATCGGACGATATTTCCTTTGGCACTATAGTCTTCAAAGGGATCCGAAATATCTGTTCTCAGATTCCACAGAAATAAGGCTAGCAAAGAGATCCACGAAACACAGATGTAACTCTGTAGGTGGATGTCACACATTCCAGAGCAGTTTCTCAGAAACCTTCTTTCCAGATTTCATCTGAGGATATTTCCTTTTTCACCATAGCTCTCTACGGGCTTCCAAATATCACTTTGCTAATTCCACAAGAACTGACTTAGCGAAAGGCTTCTTGAGAGGAAAGCTGTATCTCTGTGAGATGATTTCACAGAACACAAAGTAGTTTCTCAGAAAGCTTCTTTCTCTTTGTTATCGGAGGATATTTCCTTTGGCCCTATAGTTTTCAAAGGGATCCGTAATATCTGTTCTCCGATTCCACAGAAATAAGGCTAGCAAAGAGATCCACGAAATACAGATGTAACTCTGTAATATGAATTAACAGAACACTAAGCAGTTTCTCAGAAAGCTTCTTTCCAGATTTCATATGAGGATAATTCCTTTTTCACCATAGCCCTCTATGGGCTTCCGAATATCACTTTGCCAAATCCACAAGAACTGTCTAAGCGAAAGGCTTCTTGAGGGGAAAGCTGTAACTCTCTGAGATGATTTCACAGAACACAAAGAAGTTTCTCAGAAAGCTTCTTTCTCTTTGTAATCGGAGGATATTTCCTTTGGCCCTACAGTCTTCAAAGGGATCCGAAATATCTGTTCTCAGATTCCACAGAAATAAGGCTAGCAGAGAGATCCACGAAATACAGATGTAACTCTGTAATATGAATTAACAGAACACTAAGCACTTTCTCAGAAAGCTTCTTTCCAGATTTCATATGAGGATAATTCCTTTTTCACCATAGCCCTCTATGGGCTTCCGAATATCACTTTGCCAAATCCACAAGAACTGTCTTAGCGAAAGGATTATTGAGGGGAAAGCTGTAACTCTGTGAGATGATTTCACAGAACACAAAGAAGTTTCTCAGAAAGCTTCTTTCTCTTTGTTATCAGAGGATATTTCCTTTTGCCCCATAGTCTTCAAAGGGATCCGAAATATCTGTTCTCAGATTCCACAGAAATAAGGCTAGCAAAGAGATCCACGAAATACAGATGTAATTCTGTAATATGAATTAACGGAACAATAAGCAGTTTCTCAGAAAACTTCTTTCCAGATTTCATATGAGGATAATTCCTTTTTCACCATAGCCCTCTATGGGCTTCCGAATATCACTTTGCCAATTCCACAAGAACTGTCTTAGCGAAAGGATTCTTGAGGGGAAAGCTGTAACTCTGTGAGATGATTTCACAGAACACAAAGAAGTTTCTCAGAAAGCTTCTTTCTCTTTGTTATCGGAGGATATTTCCTTTGGCCCTATAGTCTTCAAAGGGATCCGAAATATCTGTTCTCAGATTCCACAGAAATAAGGCTAGCAAAGAGATCCACGAAACACAGATGTAACTCTGTGAGTGGAAGTCACACATTCCAGGGCAGTTTCTCAGAAACCTTCTTTCCAGATTTCATCTGAAGATATTTCCTTTTTCACCATAGCTCTCTATGGGCTTCCAAATATCACTTTGCTAATTCCACAAGAACTGTAATAGCGAAAGGCTTCTTGAGGGGAAACCTGTATCTCTGTGAGATGATTTCACAGAACACAAAGTAGTTTCTTTGAAAGCTTCTTTCTCTTTGTTATCGGAGGATATTTCCTTTGGCCCTATAGTTTTCAAAGGGATCCGAAATATCTGTTCTCCGATTCCACAGAAATAAGGCTAGCAAAGAGATCCTCGAAATACAGATGTAACTCTGTGTGATGAATTAACAGAACACTAAGCAGTTTCTTAGAAAGCTTCTTTCCAGATTTCATCTGAGGATATTTCCTTTTTCACCATAGCCCTCTATGGGCTTCCAAATGTCACTTTGCCAATTCCACAAGAACTGTCTTAGCGAAAGACTTCTTGAGGGGAAAGCTGTAACTCTGTGAGATGATTTCACAGAACACAAAGAAGTTTCTCAGAAAGCTTCTTTCTCTTTGTTATCGGAGGATATTTCCTTTGGCCCTATTGTCTTCAAAGGGATCCGAAATATCAGTTCTCAGTTTCCATAGAAAAAAGGCTAGCAAAGAGATCCACGCAATACAGATGTAACTCTGTGAGTGGAAGTCACACATCACAGAGCAGTTTCTCAGAAAGGTTCTTTCCAGATTTCATCAGAGGATATTTCCTTTTTCACCATAGTCCTCTATGGGCTTCCAAATATCACTTTGCCAATTCCACAAGAACCGTCTTAGCGAAAGGCTTCTTGAGGGGAAAGATGTAACTCTGTGAGATGATTTCACAGAACACAAAGAAGTTTCTTAGAAAGCTTCTTTCTCTTTGTTATCGGAGGATATTTCCTTTGGCCCTATAGTCTTCAAAGGGATCCGAAATATCTGTTCTCGGATTCCACAGAAATAAGGCTAGCAAAGAGATCCACGAAATACAGATGTAACTCTGTGAGTGGAAGTCACACACCACAAAGCAGTTTCTCAGAAAGCTTCTTTCCAGATTTCATCTGTGGATATTTCCTTTTTCACCATAGCCCAGTATGGGCTTACAAACATCACTTTGCCAATTCCCCAAGATGTGTCTTAGCGAAAGGATTCTTGAGGGGAAAGCTGTAACTCTGTGAGATGATTTCACAGAACAGAAAGAAGTTTCTCAGAAAGCTTCTTTCTCTTTGTTATCGGAGGATATTTCCTTTGGCCCTATAGTCTTCAAAGGGATCCGAAATATCTGTTCTCAGATTCCACAGAAATAAGGCTAGCAAAGAGATCCACGAAATACAGATGTTACTCTGTGAGATGAATTAACAGAACACTAAGCAGTTTCTCAGAAAGCTTCTTTCCAGATTTCATCTGAGGATATTTCCTTTTTCACCATAGTCCTCTATGGGCTTCCAAATATCACTTTACCAATTGCAAAAGAACTGTCTTAGCGAAAGGCTTCTTGAGGGGAAAGCTGTAACTCTGTGAGATGATTTCACAGAACACAAAGAAGTTTCTCAGAAAGCTTCTTTCTCTTTGTTATCGTAGGATATTTCCTTTGGCCCTATAGTCTTCAAAGGGATCGAAATATCTGTTCTCAGATTCCACAGAAATAAGGCTAGCAGAGAGATCCACGAAATACAGATGTAACTCTGTAATATGAATTAACAGAATACTAAGCAGTTTCTCAGAAAGCTTCTTTCCAGATTTCATATGAGGATAATTCCTTTTTCACCGTAGCCCTCTATGGGCTTCCGAATATCACTTTGCCAATTCGACAAGAACTGTCTTAGCGAAAGGATTCTTGAGGGGAAAGCTGTAACTCTGTGAGATGATTTCACAGAACACAAAGAAGTTTCTCAGAAAGCTTCTTTCTCTTTGTTATCGGAGGATATTTCCTTTGGCCCTATAGTCTTCAAAGGGATCCGAAATATCTGTTCTCAGATTCCACAGAAATAAGGCTAGCAGAGAGATCCAGGAAATACAGATGTAACTCTGTAATATGAATTAACAGAACACTAAGCACTTTCTCAGAAAGCTTCTTTCCAGATTTCATATGAGGATAATTCCTTTTTCACCATAGCCCTCTATGGGCTTCCGAATATCACTTTGCCAAATCTACAAGAACTCTCTTAGCGAAAGGATTCTTGAGGGGAAAGCTGTAACTCTGTGAAATGATTTCACAGAACACAAAGAAGTTTCTCAGAAAGCTTCTTTCTCTTTGTTATCGGAGGATATTTCCTTTGGCCCTTTAGTCTTCAAAGGGATCCGAAATATCTGTTCTCAGATTCCACAGAAATAAGGCTATCAAAGAGATCCACGAAATACAGATGTAACTCTGTAATATGAATTAACAGAACAATAAGCAGTTTCTCAGAAAGCTTCTTTCCAGATTTCATATGAGGATAATT
Organism: Macaca nemestrina; assembly: GCF_043159975.1. Lineage (NCBI taxonomy): Eukaryota > Metazoa > Chordata > Mammalia > Primates > Cercopithecidae > Macaca > Macaca nemestrina. The sequence goes on along the minus strand of NC_092145.1, from coordinate 96,041,159 downwards.
CCTTTTTCACCATAGCCCTCTATGGGCTTCCGAATATCACTTTGCCAATTCCACAAGAACTGTCTTAGCGAAAGGATTCTTGAGGGGAAAGCTGTAACTCTGTGAGATAATTTCACAGAACACAAAGAAGTTTCTCAGAAAGCTTCTTTCTCTTTGTTATCGGAGGATATTTCCTTTGACCCTATAGTCTTCAAAGGGATCCGAAATATCTGTTCTCAGATTCCACAGAAATAAGGCTAGCAAAGAGATCCACGAAACACAGATGTAACTCTGTGAGTGGAAGTCACACATTCCAGGGCAGTTTCTCAGAAACCTTCTTTCCAGATTTCATCTGAAGATATTTCCTTTTTCACCATAGCTCTCTATGGGCTTCCAAATATCACTTTGCTAATTCCACAAGAACTGTAATAGCGAAAGGCTTCTTGAGGGGAAACCTGTATCTCTGTGAGATGATTTCACAGAACACAAAGTAGTTTCTCAGAAAGCTTCTTTCTCTTTGTTATCGGAGGATATTTCCTTTGGCCCTATAGTTTTCAAAGGGATCCGAAATATCTGTTCTCCGATTCCACAGAAATAAGGCTAGCAAAGAGATCCTCGAAATACAGATGTAACTCTGTGAGATGAATTAACAGAACACTAAGCAGTTTCTTAGAAAGCTTCTTTCCAGATTTCATCTGAGGATATTTCCTTTTTCACCATAGCCCTCTATGGGCTTCCAAATGTCACTTTGCCAATTCCACAAGAACTGTCTTACCGAAAGGCTTCTTGAGGGGAAAGCTGTAACTCTGTGAGATGATTTCACAGAACACAAAGAAGTTTCTCAGAAAGCTTCTTTCTCTTTGTTATCGGAGGATATTTCCTTTGGCCCTATTGTCTTCAAAGGGATCCGAAATATCAGTTCTCAGATTCCACAGAAAAAAGGCTAGCAAAGAGATCCACGAAATACAGATGTAACTCCGTGAGTGGAAGTCACACATCACAGAGCAGTTTCTCAGAAAGATTCTTTCCAGATTTCACCTGAGGATATTTCCTTTTTCACCATAGCCCTCTATGGGCTTCCAAATATCACTTTGCCAATTCCACAAGAACCGTCTTAGCGAAAGACTTCTTGAGGGGAAAGATGTAACTTTGTGAGATGATTTCACAGAACACAAGGAAATTTCTCAGAAACCTTCTTTCTCTTTGTTATCGGAGGAAATTTCCTTTGGCCCTATAGTCTTCAAAGAGATCCGAAATATCTGTTCTCGGATTCCACAGAAATAAGGCTAGCAAAGAGATCCACGAAGTACAGATGTTACTCTGTGAGTAGAAGTCACACACCACAGAGCAGTTTCTCAGAAAGTTTCTTTCCAGATTTCATCTGAGGATATTTCCTTTTTCACCATAGCCCTCTATGGGCTTCCAAAGATCACTTTGCCAATTCCCCAAGAAGTGTCTTAGCGAAAGGATTCTTGAGGGGAAAGCTGTAACTCTGTGAGATTATTTCACAGAACAGAAAGAAGTTTCTCAGAAAGCTTCTTTCTCTTTGTTATCGGAGGATATTTCCTTTGGCCCTATAGTCTTCAAAGGGATCCGAAATATCTGTTCTCAGATTCCACAGAAATAAGGCTAGCAAAGAGATCCACGAAATACAGATGTAACTCTGTGAGATGAATTAACAGAACACTAAGCAGTTTCTCAGAAAGCTTCTTTCCAGATTTCATCTGAGGATATTTCCTTTTTCACCATAGTCCTCTATGGGCTTCCAAATATCACTTTCCCAATTGCAAAGGAACTGTCTTAGCGAAAGGCTTCTTGAGGGGAAAGCTGTAACTCTGTGAGATGATTTCACAGAACACAAAGAAGTTTCTCAGAAAGATTCTTTCTCTTTGTTATCGGAGGATATTTCCTTTGGCCCTATAGTCTTCAAAGGAATCGAAATATCTGTTCTCAGATTCCACAGAAATAAGGCTAGCAGAGAGATCCACGAAATACAGATGTAACTCTGTAATTTGAATTAACAGAATACTAAGCAGTTTCTCAGAAAGCTTCTTTCCAGATTTCATATGAGGATAATTCCTTTTTCACCGTAGCCCTCTATGGGCTTCCGAATATCACTTTGCCAATTCGACAAGAACTGTCTTAGCGAAAGGATTCTTGAGGGTAAAGCTGTAACTCTGTGAGATGATTTCACAGAACACAAAGAAGTTTCTCAGAAAGCTTCTTTCTCTTTGTTCTCGGAGGATATTTCCTTTGGCCCTTTAGTCTTCAAAGGGATCCGAAATATCTGTTATCAGATTCCACAGAAATAATGCTAGCAAAGAGATCCAGGAAATACAGATGTAACTCTGTAATATGAATTAACAGAACAATAATTAGTTTCTCAGAAAGTTTCTTTCCAGATTTCATATGAGGATAATTCCTTTTTCACCATAGCACTCTGTGGGCTTTCGAATATCACTTTGCCAATTCCACAAGAACTGTCTTAGTGAAAGGATTCTTGAGGGGAAAGCTGTAACTCTGTGAGATGATTTCACAGAACACAAAGAAGTTTCTCAGAAAGCTTCTTTCTCTTTGTTATCGGAGGATATTTCCTTTGGCCCTATAGTCCTCAAAGGGATCCGAAATATCTGTTCTCAGATTCCACAGAAATAAGGCTAGGAAAGAGATCCACGAAACACAGATGTTACTCTGTGAGTGGAAGTCACACATTCCAGAGCAGTTTCTCAGAAACCTTCCTTCCAGATTTCATCTGAGGATATTTCCTTTTTCACCATAGCTCTCTATGGGCTTCCAAATATCACTTTGCCAATTCCACAAGAACTGTCTTAGCGAAAGACTTCTTGAGGGGAAAGCTGTAGCTCTGTGAGATGATTTCACAGAACACAAAGAAGTTTCTCAGAAAGCTTCTTTCTCTTTGTTATCGGAGGATATTTCCTTTGGCCCTATTGTCTTCAAAGGGATCCGAAATATCAGTTCTCAGATTCCACAGAAAAAAGGCTAGCAAAGAGATCCACGAAATACAGATGTAACTCTGTGAGTGGAAGTCACACATCACAGAGCAGTTTCTCAGAAAGATTCTTTCCAGATTTCATCTGAGGATATTTCCTTTTTCACCATAGCCCTCTATGGGCTTCCAAATATCACTTTGCCAATTCCACAAGAACCGTCTTAGCGAAAGACTTCTTGAGGGGAAAGATGTAACTTTGTGAGATGATTTCACAGAACACAAGGAAATTTCTCAGAAACCTTCTTTCTCTTTGTTATCGGAGGAAATTTCCTTTGGCCCTATAGTCTTCAAAGAGATCCGAAATATCTGTTCTCGGATTCCACAGAAATAAGGCTAGCAAAGAGATCCACGAAGTACAGATGTTACTCTGTGAGTAGAAGTCACACACCACAGAGCAGTTTCTCAGAAAGTTTTTTTCCAGATTTCATCTGAGGATATTTCCTTTTTCACCATAGCCCTCTATGGGCTTCCAAAGATCACTTTGCCAATTCCCCAAGAAGTGTCTTAGCGAAAGGATTCTTGAGGGGAAAGCTGTAACTCTGTGAGATTATTTCACAGAACAGAAAGAAGTTTCTCAGAAAGCTTCTTTCTCTTTGTTATCGGAGGATATTTCCTTTGGCCCTATAGTCTTCAAAGGGATCCGAAATATCTGTTCTCAGATTCCACAGAAATAAGGCTAGCAAAGAGATCCACGAAATACAGATGTAACTCTGTGAGATGAATTAACAGAACACTAAGCAGTTTCTCAGAAAGCTTCTTTCCAGATTTCATCTGAGGATATTTCCTTTTTCACCATAGTCCTCTATGGGCTTCCAAATATCACTTTCCCAATTGCAAAGGAACTGTCTTAGCGAAAGGCTTCTTGAGGGGAAAGCTGTAACTCTGTGAGATGATTTCACAGAACACAAAGAAGTTTCTCAGAAAGATTCTTTCTCTTTGTTATCGGAGGATATTTCCTTTGGCCCTATAGTCTTCAAAGGAATCGAAATATCTGTTCTCAGATTCCACAGAAATAAGGCTAGCAGAGAGATCCACGAAATACAGATGTAACTCTGTAATTTGAATTAACAGAATACTAAGCAGTTTCTCAGAAAGCTTCTTTCCAGATTTCATATGAGGATAATTCCTTTTTCACCGTAGCCCTCTATGGGCTTCCGAATATTACTTTGCCAATTCGACAAGAACTGTCTTAGCGAAAGGATTCTTGAGGGTAAAGCTGTAACTCTGTGAGATGATTTCACAGAACACAAAGAAGTTTCTCAGAAAGCTTCTTTCTCTTTGTTCTCGGAGGATATTTCCTTTGGCCCTTTAGTCTTCAAAGGGATCCGAAATATCTGTTATCAGATTCCACAGAAATAATGCTAGCATAGAGATCCAGGAAATACAGATGTAACTCTGTAATATGAATTAACAGAACAATAATTAGTTTCTCAGAAAGTTTCTTTCCAGATTTCATATGAGGATAATTCCTTTTTCACCATAGCACTCTGTGGGCTTTCGAATATCACTTTGCCAATTCCACAAGAACTGTCTTAGTGAAAGGATTCTTGAGGGGAAAGCTGTAACTCTGTGAGATGATTTCACAGAACACAAAGAAGTTTCTCAGAAAGCTTCTTTCTCTTTGTTATCGGAGGATATTTCCTTTGGCCCTATAGTGTTCAAAGGGATCCGAAATATATGTTCTCAGATTCCACAGAAATAAGGCTAGGAAAGAGATCCACGAAACACAGATGTTACTCTGTGAGTGGAAGTCACACATTCCAGAGCAGTTTCTCAGAAACCTTCCTTCCAGATTTCATCTGAGGATATTTCCTTTTTCACCATAGCTCTCTATGGGCTTCCAAATATCACTTTGCTAATTTCACAAGAACTGTCTTAGCGAAAGGCTTCTTGAGGGGAAAGCTGTATCTCTGTGAGATGATTTCACAGAACACAAAGAAGTTTCTCAGAAAGCTTCTTTCTCTTTGTTATCGGAGGATATTTCCTTTGGCCCTATAGTTTTCAAAGGGATCCGAAATATCTGTTCTCTGATTCCACATAAATAAGGCTAGCAAAGAGATCCACGAAATACAGATGTAACTCTGTGAGATGAATTAACAGAACACTAAGCAGTTTGTCAGAAAGCTTCTTTCCAGATTACATCTGAGGATATTTCCTTTTTCACCATAGCCCTCTATGGGCTTCCAAATATCACTTTGCCAATTCCACAAGAACTGTCTTAGCGAAAGGCTCCCTTAGGGGAAAGCTGTAACTCTGTGAGATGATTTCACAGAACACAAAGAAGTTTCTCAGAAACCTTCTTTCTCTTTGTTATCGGAGGATATTTCCTTTGGCCCTATAGTCTTCAAAGGGATCCGAAATATCTGTTCTCAGATTCCACAGAAATAAGGCTAGCAAAGAGATCCAAGAAATACAGATGTAACTCTGTGAGTGGAAATCACACACCACAGAGCAGTTTCTCAGAAAGCTTCTTTCCAGATTTCATCTGAGGATATTTCCTTTTTCACCATAGCCCTCTTTGGGCTTCCAAACATCACTTTGCCAATTCCCCAAGAAGTGTATTAGCGAAAGGCTTCTTGAGGGGAAAGCTGTTACTCTGTGAGATGATTTCACAGAACACAAAGAAGTTTCTCAGAAAGCTTCTTTCTCTTTGTTATCGTTGGATATTTCCTTTGGCCCTATAGTCTTCAAAGGGATCCGAAATATCTGTTCTCAGATTCCACAGAAATAAGGCTAGCAAAGAGATCCTCGAAATACAGATGTAACCCTGTGAGATGAATTAACAGAACACTAAGCAGTTTCTCAGAAACCTTCTTTCCAGATTTCATCTGAGGATATTTCCTTTTTCACCATAGCCCTCTATGGGCTTCCAAATGTCACTTTGCCAATTCCACAAGAACTGTGTTAGCGAAAGACTTCCTGAGGGGAAAGCTGTAACTCTGTGAGATGATTTCACAGAACACAAAGAAGTTTCTCAGAAAGCTTGTTTTTCTTTGTTATCGGAGGATATTTCCTTTGGCCCTATTGTCTTCAAAGGGATCCGAAATATCAGTTCTCAGATTCCACAGAAATAAGGCTAGCAAAGAGTTCCACGAAATACAGATGTAACTCTGTGAGTGGAAGTCACACATCACAGAGCAGTTTCTCAGAAAGCTTCTTTCCAGATTTCATCTGAGGATATTTCCTTTTTCACCATAGCCCTCTATGGGCTTCCAAATATCACTTTGCCAATTACACAAGAACTGTCTAAGCGAAAGGGTTCTTGAGGGGAAAGCTGTAACTCTCTGAGATGATTTCACAGAACACAATGAAGTTTCTCAGAAAGCTTCTTTCTCTTTGTAATCGGAGGATATTTCCTTTGGCCCTACAGTCTTCAAAGAGATCCGAATATCTGTTCTCAGATTCCACAGAAATAAGGATAGCAAAGAGATCCACGAAATACAGATGTAACTCTCTGAGATGAATTAATAGAACACTAAGCAGTTTCTCAGAAAGCTTCTTTCCAGATTTCATTTGAGGATATTTCCTTTTTCACCACAGCCCTCTATGAGCTTCCAAATATCACTTTGCCAATTCCACAAGAACTGTCTTAGCGAAAGGCTTCTTGAGGGGAAAGCTGTAACTCTGTGACATGATTTCACAGAACACAAAGAAGTTTCTCAGAAAGCTTCTTTCTCTTTGTTATCAGAGGATATTTCCTTTGGCCCCATAGTCTTCAAAGGGATCCGAAATATCTGTTCTCAGATTCCACAGAAATAAGGCTAGCAAAGAGATCCACGAAATACAGATGTAACTCTGTGAGATGAATTAACAGAACACTAAGCAGTTTCTCAGAAAGCTTCTTTCCAGATTTCATCTGAGGATATTTCCTTTTTCACCATAGCCCTCTATGGGCTTCCATATATGACTTTACCAATTCCACAAGAACTGTCTTAGCGAAAGGCTTCTTGAGGGGAAAGCTGTCACTCTGTGAGATGATTCACAGAACACAAGGAAGTTTCTCAGAAAGCTTCTTTCTCTTTGTTATCGGAGGATATTTCCTTTGACCCTATAGTTTTCAAAGGGATCCGAAATATCTGTTCTCAGATTCCACAGAAATAAGGCTAGCAAAGAGATCCACGAAATACAGATGTAACACTGCAATATGAATTAACAGAACAATAAGCAGTTTCTCAGAAAGCTTCTTTCCAGATTTCATCGGAGGATATTTCCTTTTTCACCTTAGCCCTCTATGGGCTTCCAAATATCACTTTGCCAGTTCCACAAGAACTGTCTTAGCGAAAGGCTTCTTGAGGGGAAAGCTGTAACTCTGTGAGATGTTTTCACAGAACACAAAGAAGTTTCTCAGAAAGCTTCTTTCTCTTTGTTATCGGAGGATATTTCCTTTGGCCCTATAGTCTTCAAAGGGATCCGAAATATCTGTTCTCAGATTCCACAGAAATAAGGCTAGCAAAGAGATCCACGAAATACAGATGTAACTTTGTGAGATGAATTAACAGAACACTAAGCAGTTTCTCAGAATGCTTCTTTCCAGATTTCATCTGAGGATATTTCCTTTTTCACCATAGCCCTCTATGGGCTTCCAAATATCACTTTGCCAATTCCACAAGAACTGTCTTAGTGAAAGTCTTCCTAAGGGGAAAGCTGTAACTCTGTGAGATGATTTCACAGAACACAAAGAAGTTTCTCAGAAAGCTGCTTTCTCTTTGTTATCGGAGGATATTTCCTTTGGCACTATAGTCTTCAATGGGATCCGAAATATCTGTTCTGAGGTTCCACAGAAATAAGGCTAGCAAAGAGATCCACGAAATACAGATGTAACTCTGTGAGATGAATTAACAGAACACTAAGAAGTTTCTCAGAAAGCTTCTTTCCAGATTTCATCTGAGGATATTTAATTGTTCACCATAGCCCTCTATGGGCTTCCAAATATCACTTTGCCAATACCACAAGAACTGTCTTAGTAAAAGTCTTCCTGAGGGGAGAGCTGTTACTTTGTGAGATGATTTCACAGAACACCAAGAAATTTCTCAGAAACCTTCTTTCCCTTTGTTATCGGAGGATATTTCCTTTGGCCCTATAGTCTTCAAAGGGATCCGAAATATCTGTTCTCAGATTCCACAGAAATAAGGCTAGCAAAGAGATCCACGAAATACAGATGTTACTCTGTGAGTGGACGTCACACATCACAGAGTAGTTTCTCAGAAATCTTCTTTCCAGATTTCATCTGAGGATATTTCCTTTTTCACCATATCCCTCTATGGGCTTCCAAATATCACTTTGCCAATTCCACAAGAACTGTCTTAGCGAAAGGCTTCTTGAGGGGAAAGCTGTAACTCTGTGAGATGATTTCACAGAACACAAAGAAGTTTCTCAGAAAGCTTCTTTCTCTTTGTTATCGGAGGATATTTCCTTTGGCCCTATAGTCTTCAAAGGGATCCCAAATATCTGTTCTCAGATTCCACAGAAATAAGGCTAGGAAAGAGATCCACGAAATACAGATGTAACTCTGTGAGATGAATTAACAGAACACTAAGCAGTTTCTCAGAAAACTGCTTTCCAGATTTCATCTGTGGATATTTCCTTTTTCACCATAGCCCTCTATGGGCTTCCAAATATCACTTTGCCAATTCTACACGAACTGTCTTAGATAAAGGCTTCTTGAGGGGAAAGCTGTAACTCTGTGAGATGATTTCATAGAACACAAAGAAGTTTCTCAGAAATCTTCTTTCTCTTTGTTATCTGAGGATATTTCCTTTGGCCCTATAGTCTTCAAAGGGATCCCAAATATCTGTTCTCAGATTCCACAGAAATAAGCCTAGCAAAGACATTCACGAAATATAGATGTAACTCTGTGAGTGGAAGTCACACATCACAGAGCAGTTTCTCAGAAATCTTCTTTCCAGATTTCATCTGAGGATATTTCCTTTTTCACCATAGCCCTCTATGGGCTTCCAAATATCACTTTGCCAATTCCACAAGAACTGTCTTAGCGAAAGGCTTCTTTTGGGGAAAGCTGTAACTCTGTGAGATGATTTCACAGAACACAAAGAAGTTTCTCAGAAAGCTTCTTTCTCTTTGTAACCGGAGGATATTTCCTTTGGCCCTACAGTCTTCAAAGAGATCCGAATATCTGTTATCAGATTCCACAGAAATAAGGCTAGCAAAAGATCCACGAAATACAGATGTAACTCTGTGAGATGAATTAACAGAACACTAAGCAGTTTCTCAGAAAGCTTCTTTCCAGATTTCATCTGAGGATATTTCCTTTTTCACCACAGCCCTCTATGAGCTTCCAAATATCACTTTGCCAATTCCACAAGAACTGTCTTAGCGAAAGGCTTCTTGAGGGGAAAGCTGTAACTCTGTGACATGATTTCACAGAACACAACGAAGTTTCTCTGAAAGCTTCTTTCTCTTTGTTATCAGAGGATATTTCCTTTGGCCCTATAGTCTTCAGAGGGATCCGAAATATCTGTTCTCAGATTCCACAGAAATAAGGCTAGCAAAGAGATCCACGAAATACAGATGTAACTCTGTGAGATGAATTATCAGAACACTAAGCAGTTTCTCAGAAAGCTTCTTTACAGATTTCAACTGAGGATATTTCCTTTTTCACCATAGCCCTCTATGGGCTTCCAAATATCACTTTGCCAATTCCACAAGAAGTGTCTCAGAGAAAGGCTTCTTGAGGGGAAAGCTGTAACTCTGTGAGATGATTTCACAGAACACCACGTAGTTTCTCAGAAAGCTTCTTTCTCTTTGTTATCGGAGGATATTTCTTTTGGCCCTATAATCTTCAAAGGGATCCGAAATATCTGTTCTCCGATTCCACAGAAATAAGGCTAGCTAAGAGATCCACGAAATACAGATGTAACTCTGTGAGATGAATTAACAGAACACTAAGCAGTTTCTCAGAAAGCTTCTTTCCAGATTTCATCTGAGGATATTTCCTTTTTCACCATAGCCCTCTATGGGCTTCCAAATATCACTTTGCCAAATCCACAAGAACTGTCTTAGCGAAAGGCTTCTTGAGGGGAAAGCTGTAACTCTGTGAGATGATTTCACAGAACACAAAGAAGTTTCTCAGAAAGCTTCTTTCTCTTTGTTATCGGATGACATTTCCTTTGGCCCTATAGTCTTCAAAGGGATCCGAAATATCTGTTCTCAGATTCCTCAGAAATAAGGCTAGCAAAGAGATCCACGAAATACAGATGTAACTCTGTGAGATGAATTAACAGAACACTAAGCAGTTTCTCAGAAATCTTCTTTCCAGATTTCATCTGAGGATATTTCCTTTTTCACCATAGCCCTCTATGGCTTCCGAATATCACTTTGCCATTTCCACCAGAACTCTCTTAGCGAAAGGCTTCCTGAGAGGAAAGCTGTAACTCTGTGAGATGATTTCACAGAACACAAAGAAGTTTCTCAGAAAGCTTCTTTCTCTTTGTTATCGGAGGATATTTCCTTTGGCCCTATAGTCTTCAATGGGATCCGAAATATCTGTTCTCAGATTCCACAGAAATTAGGCTAGCAAAGAGATCCAAGAAATACAGATGTAACTCTGTGAGTGGAAATCACACACCACAGAGCAGTTTCTCAGAAAGCTTCTTTCCAGATTTCATCTGAGGATATTTCCTTTTTCACCATAGCCCTCTTTGGGCTTCCAAACATCACTTTGCCAATTCCCCAAGAAGTGTCTTAGCGAAAGGCTTCTTGAGGGGAAAGCTGTTACTCTGTGAGATGATTTCACAGAACACAAAGAAGTTTCTCAGAAAGCTTCTTTCTCTTTGTTATCGTTGGATATTTCCTTTGGCCCTATAGTCTTCAAAGGGATCCGAAATATCTGTTCTCAGATTCCACAGAAATAAGGCTAGCAAAGAGATCCTCGAAATACAGATGTAACCCTGTGAGATGAATTAACAGAACACTAAGCAGTTTCTCAGAAACCTTCTTTCCAGATTTCATCTGAGGATATTTCCTTTTTCACCATAGCCCTCTATGGGCTTCCAAATGTCACTTTGCCAATTCCACAAGAACTGTGTTAGCGAAAGACTTCCTGAGGGGAAAGCTGTAACTCTGTGAGATGATTTCACAGAACACAAAGAAGTTTCTCAGAAAGCTTGTTTCTCTTTGTTATCGGAGGATATTTCCTTTGGCCCTATTGTCTTCAAAGGGATCCGAAATATCAGTTCTCAGATTCCACAGAAATAAGGCTAGCAAAGAGATCCACGAAATACAGATGTAACTCTGTGAGTGGAAGTCACACATCACAGAGCAGTTTCTCAGAAAGCTTCTTTCCAGATTTCATCTGAGGATATTTCCTTTTTCACCATAGCCCTCTATGGGCTTCCAAATATCACTTCGCCAATTACACAAGAACTGTCTAAGCGAAAGGCTTCTTGAGGGGAAAGCTGTAACTCTCTGAGATGATTTCACAGAACACAATGAAGTTTCTCAGAAAGCTTCTTTCTCTTTGTAATCGGAGGATATTTCCTTTGGCCCTACAGTCTTCAAAGAGATCCGAATATCTGTTCTCAGATTCCACAGAAATAAGGCTAGCAAAGAGATCCACGAAATACAGATGTAACTCTCTGAGATGAATTAACAGAACACTAAGCAGTTTCTCAGAAAGCTTCTTTCCAGATATCATTTGAGGATATTTCCTTTTTCACCACAGCCCTCTATGAGCTTCCAAATATCACTTTGCCAATTCCACAAGAACTGTCTTAGCGAAAGGCTTCTTGAGGGGAAAGCTGTAACTCTGTGACATGATTTCACAGAACACAAAGAAGTTTCTCAGAAAGCTTCTTTCTCTTTGTTATCAGAGGATATTTCCTTTGGCCCCATAGTCTTCAAAGGGATCAGAAATATCTGCTCTCAGATTCCACAGAAATAAGGCTAGCAAAGAGATCCACGAAATACAGATGTAACTCTGTAATATGAATTAACAGAACAATAAGCAGTTTCTCAGAAAACTTCTTTCCAGATTTCATATGAGGATAATTCCTTTTTCACCATAGCCCTCTATGGGCTTCCGAATGTCACTTTGCCAATTCCACAAGAACTGTCTTAGCGAAAGGCTTCTTGAGGGGAAAGCTGTAACTCTGTGAGATGATTTCACAGAACACAAAGAAGTTTCTCAGAAAGCTTCTTTCTCTTTGTTATCGGAGGATATTTCCTTTGGCCCTATAGTCTTCAAAGGGATCCGAAATATCTGTTCTCAGATTCCACAGAAATAAGGCTAGCAAAGAGATCCACGAAACACAGATGTAACTCTGTGAGTGGAAGTCACACATTCCAGAGCAGTTTCTCAGAAACCTTCTTTCCAGATTTCATCTGAAGATATTTCCTTTTTCACCATAGCTCTCTATGGGCTTCCAAATATCACTTTGCTATTTCCACAAGAACTGTAATAGCGAAAGGCTTCTTGAGGGGAAAGCTGTATCTCTGTGAGATGATTTCACAGAACACAAAGAAGTTTCTCAGAAAGCTTCTTTCTCTTTGTTATCGGAGGATATTTCCTTTGGCCCTATAGTTTTCAAAGGGATCCGAAATATCTGTTCTCCGATTCCACAGAAATAAGGCTAGCAAAGAGATCCTCGAAATACAGATGTAACTCTGTGTGATGAATTAACAGAACACTAAGCAGTTTCTTAGAAAGCTTCTTTCCAGATTTCATCTGAGGATATTTCCTTTTTCACCATAGCCCTCTATGGGCTTCCAAATGTCACTTTGCCAATTCCACAAGAACTGTCTTAGCGAAAGACTTCTTGAGGGGAAAGCTGTAACTCTGTGAGATGATTTCACAGAACACAAAGAAGTTTCTCAGAAAGCTTCTTTCTCTTTGTTATCGGAGGATATTTCCTTTGGCCCTATAGTCTTCAAAGGGATCCGAAATATCTGTTCTCGGATTCCACAGAAATAAGGCTAGCAAAGAGATCCACGAAATACAGATGTAACTCTGTGAGTGGAAGTCACACACCACAAAGCAGTTTCTCAGAAAGCTTCTTTCCAGATTTCATCTGAGGATATTTCCTTTTTCACCATAGCCCACTATGGGCTTACAAACATCACTTTGCCAATTCCCCAAGAAGTGTCTTAGCGAAAGGATTCTTGAGGGGAAAGCTGTAACTCTGTGAGATGATTTCACAGAACAGAAAGAAGTTTCTCAGAAAGCTTCTTTCTCTTTGTTATCGGAGGATATTTCCTTTGGCCCTATAGTCTTCAAAGGGATCCGAAATATCTGTTCTCAGATTCCACAGAAATAAGGCTAGCAAAGAGATCCACGAAATACAGATGTTACTCTGTTAGATGAATTAACAGAACACTAAGCAGTTTCTCAGAAAGCTTCTTTCCAGATTTCATCTGAGGATATTTAATTTTTCACCACAGTCCTCTATGGGCTTCCAAATATCACTTCACCAATTGCAAAAGAACTGTCTTAGCGAAAGGCTTCTTGAGGGGAAAGCTGTAACTCTGTGAGATGATTTCACAGAACACAAAGAAGTTTCTCAGAAAGCTTCTTTCTCTTTGTTATCGTAGGATATTTCCTTTGGCCCTATAGTCTTCAAAGGGATCGAAATATCTGTTCTCAGATTCCACAGAAATAAGGCTAGCAGAGAGATCCACGAAATACAGATGTAACTCTGTAATATGAATTAACAGAATACTAAGCAGTTTCTCAGAAAGCTTCTTTTCACATTTCATATGAGGATAATTCCTTTTTCACCGTAGCCCTCTATGGGCTTCCGAATATCACTTTGCCAATTCGACAAGAACTGTCTTAGCGAAAGGATTCTTGAGGGGAAAGCTGTAACTCTGTGAGATGATTTCACAGAACACAAAGAAGTTTCTCAGAAAGCTTCTTTCTCTTTGTTATCGGAGGATATTTCCTTTGGCCCTATAGTCTTCAAAGGGATCCGAAATATCTGTTCTCAGATTCCACAGAAATAAGGCTAGCAGAGAGATCCACGAAATACAGATGTAACTCTGTGATATGAATTAACAGAACACTAAGCACTTTCTCAGAAAGCTTCTTTCCAGATTTCATATGAGGATAATTCCTTTTTCACCATAGCCCTCTATGGGCTTCCGAATATCACTTTGCCAAATCTACAAGAACTCTCTTAGCGAAAGGATTCTTGAGGGGAAAGCTGTAACTCTGTGAAATGATTTCACAGAACACAAAGAAGTTTCTCAGAAAGCTTCTTTCTCTTTGTTATCGGAGGATATTTCCTTTGGCCCTTTAGTCTTCAAAGGGATCCGAAATATCTGTTCTCAGATTCCACAGAAATAAGGCTATCAAAGAGATCCACGAAATACAGATGTAACTCTGTAATATGAATTAACAGAACAATAAGCAGTTTCTCAGAAAGCTTCTTTCCAGATTTCATATGAGGATAATTCCTTTTTCACCATAGACCTCTATGGGCTTCCGAATATCACTTTGCCAATTCCACAAGAACTGTCTTAGCGAAAGGATTCTTGAGGGGAAAGCTGTAACTCTGTGAGATGATTTCACAGAACACAAAGAAGTTTCTCAGAAAGCTGCTTTCTCTTTGTTATCGGAGGATATTTCCTTTGGCACTATAGTCTTCAATGGGATCCGAAATATCTGTTCTGAGGTTCCACAGAAATAAGGCTAGCAAACAGATCCACGAAATACAGATGTAACTCTGTGAGATGAATTAACAGAACACTAAGAAGTTTCTCAGAAAGCTTCTTTCCAGATTTCATCTGAGGATATTTCCTTGTTCACCATAGCCCTCTATGGGCTTCCAAATATCACTTTGCCAATACCACAAGAACTGTCTTAGTAAAAGTCTTCCTGAGGGGAGAGCTGTTACTTTGTGAGATGATTTCACAGAACACCAAGAAATTTCTCAGAAACCTTCTTTCCCTTTGTTATCGGAGGATATTTCCTTTGGCCCTATAGTCTTCAAAGGGATCCGAAATATCTGTTCTCAGATTCCACAGAAATAAGGCTAGCAAAGAGATCCACGAAATACAGATGTTACTCTGTGAGTGGACGTCACACATCACAGAGTAGTTTCTCAGAAATCTTCTTTCCAGATTTCATCTGAGGATATTTCCTTTTTCACCATATCCCTCTATGGGCTTCCAAATATCACTTTGCCAATTCCACAAGAACTGTCTTAGCGAAAGGCTTCTTGAGGGGAAAGCTGTAACTCTGTGAGATGATTTCACAGAACACAAAGAAGTTTCTCAGAAAGCTTCTTTCTCTTTGTTATCGGAGGATATTTCCTTTGGCCCTATAGTCTTCAAAGGGATCCCAAATATCTGTTCTCAGATTCCACAGAAATAAGGCTAGGAAAGAGATCCACGAAATACAGATGTAACTCTGTGAGATGAATTAACAGAACACTAAGCAGTTTCTCAGAAAACTGCTTTCCAGATTTCATCTGTGGATATTTCCTTTTTCACCATAGCCCTCTATGGGCTTCCAAATATCACTTTGCCAATTCTACACGAACTGTCTTAGATAAAGGCTTCTTGAGGGGAAAGCTGTAACTCTGTGAGATGATTTCATAGAACACAAAGAAGTTTCTCAGAAATCTTCTTTCTCTTTGTTATCTGAGGAAATTTCCTTTGGCCCTATAGTCTTCAAAGGGATCCCAAATATCTGTTCTCAGATTCCACAGAAATAAGCCTAGCAAAGACATTCACGAAATATAGATGTAACTCTGTGAGTGGAAGTCACACATCACAGAGCAGTTTCTCAGAAATCTTCTTTCCAGATTTCATCTGAGGATATTTCCTTTTTCACCATAGCCCTCTATGGGCTTCCAAATATCACTTTGCCAATTCCACAAGAACTGTCTTAGCGAAAGGCTTCTTTTGGGGAAAGCTGTAACTCTGTGAGATGATTTCACAGAACACAAAGAAGTTTCTCAGAAAGCTTCTTTCTCTTTGTAACCGGAGGATATTTCCTTTGGCCCTACAGTCTTCAAAGAGATCCGAATATCTGTTATCAGATTCCACAGAAATAAGGCTAGCAAAAGATCCACGAAATACAGATGTAACTCTGTGAGATGAATTAACAGAACACTAAGCAGTTTCTCAGAAAGCTTCTTTCCAGATTTCATCTGAGGATATTTCCTTTTTCACCACAGCCCTCTATGAGCTTCCAAATATCACTTTGCCAATTCCACAAGAACTGTCTTAGCGAAAGGCTTCTTGACGGGAAAGCTGTAACTCTGTGACATGATTTCACAGAACACAACGAAGTTTCTCTGAAAGCTTCTTTCTCTTTGTTATCAGAGGATATTTCCTTTGGCCCTATAGTCTTCAGAGGGATCCGAAATATCTGTTCTCAGATTCCACAGAAATAAGGCTAGCAAAGAGATCCACGAAATACAGATGTAACTCTGTGAGATGAATTATCAGAACACTAAGCAGTTTCTCAGAAAGCTTCTTTACAGATTTCAACTGAGGATATTTCCTTTTTCACCATAGCCCTCTATGGGCTTCCAAATATCACTTTGCCAATTCCACAAGAAGTGTCTCAGAGAAAGGCTTCTTGAGGGGAAAGCTGTAACTCTGTGAGATGATTTCACAGAACACCACGTAGTTTCTCAGAAAGCTTCTTTCTCTTTGTTATCGGAGGATATTTCTTTTGGCCCTATAATCTTCAAAGGGATCCGAAATATCTGTTCTCAGATTACACAGAAATAAGGCTAGCTAAGAGATCCACGAAATACAGATGTAACTCTGTGAGATGAATTAACAGAACACTAAGCAGTTTCTCAGAAAGCTTCTTTCCAGATTTCATCTGAGGATATTTCCTTTTTCACCATAGCCCTCTATGGGCTTCCAAATATCACTTTGCCAAATCCACAAGAACTGTCTTAGCGAAAGGCTTCTTGAGGGGAAAGCTGTAACTCTGTGAGATGATTTCACAGAACACAAAGAAGTTTCTCAGAAAGCTTCTTTCTCTTTGTTATCGGATGACATTTCCTTTGGCCCTATAGTCTTCAAAGGGATCCGAAATATCTGTTCTCAGATTCCTCAGAAATAAGGCTAGCAAAGAGATCCACGAAATACAGATGTAACTCTGTGAGATGAATTAACAGAACACTAAGCAGTTTCTCAGAAATCTTCTTTCCAGATTTCATCTGAGGATATTTCCTTTTTCACCATAGCCCTCTATGGCTTCCGAATATCACTTTGCCATTTCCACCAGAACTCTCTTAGCGAAAGGCTTCCTGAGAGGAAAGCTGTAACTCTGTGAGATGATTTCACAGAACACAAAGAAGTTTCTCAGAAAGCTTCTTTCTCTTTGTTATCGGAGGATATTTCCTTTGGCCCTATAGTCTTCAATGGGATCCGAAATATCTGTTCTCAGATTCCACAGAAATTAGGCTAGCAAGGAGATCCAAGAAATACAGAAGTAACTCTGTGAGTGGAAATCACACACCACAGAGCAGTTTCTCAGAAAGCTTCTTTCCAGATTTCATCTGAGGATATTTCCTTTTTCACCATAGCCCTCTTTGGGCTTCCAAACATCACTTTGCCAATTCCCCAAGAAGTGTCTTAGCGAAAGGCTTCTTGAGGGGAAAGCTGTTACTCTGTGAGATGATTTCACAGAACACAAAGAAGTTTCTCAGAAAGCTTCTTTCTCTTTGTTATCGTTGGATATTTCCTTTGGCCCTATAGTCTTCAAAGGGATCCGAAATATCTGTTCTCAGATTCCACAGAAATAAGGCTAGCAAAGAGATCCTCGAAATACAGATGTAACCCTGTGAGATGAATTAACAGAACACTAAGCAGTTTCTCAGAAACCTTCTTTCCAGATTTCATCTGAGGATATTTCCTTTTTCACCATAGCCCTCTATGGGCTTCCAAATGTCACTTTGCCAATTCCACAAGAACTGTGTTAGCGAAAGACTTCCTGAGGGGAAAGCTGTAACTCTGTGAGATGATTTCACAGAACACAAAGAAGTTTCTCAGAAAGCTTGTTTCTCTTTGTTATCGGAGGATATTTCCTTTGGCCCTATTGTCTTCAAAGGGATCCGAAATATCAGTTCTCAGATTCCACAGAAATAAGGCTAGCAAAGAGATCCACGAAATACAGATGTAACTCTGTGAGTGGAAGTCACACATCACAGAGCAGTTTCTCAGAAAGCTTCTTTCCAGATTTCATCTGAGGATATTTCCTTTTTCACCATAGCCCTCTATGGGCTTCCAAATATCACTTTGCAAATTACACAAGAACTGTCTAAGCGAAAGGCTTCTTGAGGGGAAAGCTGTAACTCTCTGAGATGATTTCACAGAACACAATGAAGTTTCTCAGAAAGCTTCTTTCTCTTTGTAATCGGAGGATATTTCCTTTGGCCCTACAGTCTTCAAAGAGATCCGAATATCTGTTCTCAGATTCCACAGAAATAAGGCTAGCAAAGAGATCCACGAAATACAGATGTAACTCTCTGAGATGAATTAACAGAACACTAAGCAGTTTCTCAGAAAGCTTCTTTCCAGATATCATTTGAGGATATTTCCTTTTTCACCACAGCCCTCTATGAGCTTCCAAATATCACTTTGCCAATTCCACAAGAACTGTCTTAGCGAAAGGCTTCTTGAGGGGAAAGCTGTAACTCTGTGACATGATTTCACAGAACACAAAGAAGTTTCTCAGAAAGCTTCTTTCTCTTTGTTATCAGAGGATATTTCCTTTGGCCCCATAGTCTTCAAAGGGATCAGAAATATCTGTTCTCAGATTCCACAGAAATAAGGCTAGCAAAGAGATCCACGAAATACAGATGTAACTCTGTAATATGAATCAACAGAACAATAAGCAGTTTCTCAGAAAACTTCTTTCCAGATTTCATATGAGGATAATTCCTTTTTCACCATAGCCCTCTATGGGCTTCCGAATGTCACTTTGCCAATTCCACAAGAACTGTCTTAGCGAAAGGCTTCTTGAGGGGAAAGCTGTAACTCTGTGAGATGATTTCACAGAACACAAAGAAGTTTCTCAGAAAGCTTCTTTCTCTTTGTTATCGGAGGATATTTCCTTTGGCCCTATAGTCTTCAAAGGGATCCGAAATATCTGTTCTCAGATTCCACAGAAATAAGGCTAGCAAAGAGATCCACGAAACACAGATGTAACTCTGTGAGTGGAAGTCACACATTCCAGAGCAGTTTCTCAGAAACCTTCTTTCCAGATTTCATCTGAAGATATTTCCTTTTTCACCATAGCTCTCTATGGGCTTCCAAATATCACTTTGCTATTTCCACAAGAACTGTAATAGCGAAAGGCTTCTTGAGGGGAAAGCTGTATCTCTGTGAGATGATTTCACAGAACACAAAGAAGTTTCTCAGAAAGCTTCTTTCTCTTTGTTATCGGAGGATATTTCCTTTGGCCCTATAGTTTTCAAAGGGATCCGAAATATCTGTTCTCCGATTCCACAGAAATAAGGCTAGCAAAGAGATCCTCGAAATACAGATGTAACTCTGTGTGATGAATTAACAGAACACTAAGCAGTTTCTTAGAAAGCTTCTTTCCAGATTTCATCTGAGGATATTTCCTTTTTCACCATAGCCCTCTATGGGCTTCCAAATGTCACTTTGCCAATTCCACAAGAACTGTCTTAGCGAAAGACTTCTTGAGGGGAAAGCTGTAACTCTGTGAGATGATTTCACAGAACACAAAGAAGTTTCTCAGAAAGCTTCTTTCTCTTTGTTATCGGAGGATATTTCCTTTGGCCCTATAGTCTTCAAAGGGATCCGAAATATCTGTTCTCGGATTCCACAGAAATAAGGCTAGCAAAGAGATCCACGAAATAAAGATGTAACTCTGTGAGTGGAAGTCACACACCACAAAGCAGTTTCTCAGAAAGCTTCTTTCCAGATTTCATCTGAGGATATTTCCTTTTTCACCATAGCCCACTATGGGCTTACAAACATCACTTTGCCAATTCCCCAAGAAGTGTCTTAGCGAAAGGATTCTTGAGGGGAAAGCTGTAACTCTGTGAGATGATTTCACAGAACAGAAAGAAGTTTCTCAGAAGCTTCTTTCTCTTTGTTATCGGAGGATATTTCCTTTTACCCTATAGTCTTCAAAGGGATCCGAAATATCTGTTCTCAGATTCCACAGAAATAAGGCTAGCAAAGAGATCCACGAAATACAGATGTTACTCTGTTAGATGAATTAACAGAACACTAAGCAGTTTCTCAGAAAGCTTCTTTCCAGATTTCATCTGAGGATATTTCCTTTTTCACCACAGTCCTCTATGGGCTTCCAAATATCACTTCACCAATTGCAAAAGAACTGTCTTAGCGAAAGGCTTCTTGAGGGGAAAGCTGTAACTCTGTGAGATGATTTCACAGAACACAAAGAAGTTTCTCAGAAAGCTTCTTTCTCTTTGTTATCGTAGGATATTTCCTTTGGCCCTATAGTCTTCAAAGGGATCGAAATATCTGTTCTCAGATTCCACAGAAATAAGGCTAGCAGAGAGATCCACGAAACACAGATGTAACTCTCTAATATGAATTAACAGAATACTAAGCAGTTTCTCAGAAAGCTTCTTTTCACTTTTCATATGAGGATAATTCCTTTTTCACCGTAGCCCTCTATGGGCTTCCGAATATCACTTTGCCAATTCGACAAGAACTGTCTTAGCGAAAGGATTCTTGAGGGGAAAGCTGTAACTCTGTGAGATGATTTCACAGAACACAAAGAAGTTTCTCAGAAAGCTTCTTTCTCTTTGTTATCGGAGGATATTTCCTTTGGCCCTATAGTCTTCAAAGGGATCCGAAATATCTGTTCTCAGATTCCACAGAAATAAGGCTAGCAGAGAGATCCACGAAATACAGATGTAACTCTGTAATATGAATTAACAGAACACTAAGCACTTTCTCAGAAAGCTTCTTTCCAGATTTCATATGAGGATAATTCCTTTTTCACCATAGCCCTCTATGGGCTTCCGAATATCACTTTGCCAAATCTACAAGAACTCTCTTAGCGAAATGATTCTTGAGGGGAAAGCTGTAACTCTGTGAAATGATTTCACAGAACACAAAGAAGTTTCTCAGAAAGCTTCTTTCTCTTTGTTATCGGAGGATATTTCCTTTGGCCCTTTAGTCTTCAAAGGGATCCGAAATATCTGTTCTCAGATTCCACAGAAATAAGGCTATCAAAGAGATCCACGAAATACAGATGTAACTCTGTAATATGAATTAACAGAACAATAAGCAGTTTCTCAGAAAGCTTCTTTCCAGATTTCATATGAGGATAATTCCTTTTTCACCATAGCCCTCTATGGGCTTCCGAATATCACTTTGCCAATTCCACAAGAACTGTCTTAGCGAAAGGATTCTTGAGGGGAAAGCTGTAACTCTGTGAGATAATTTCACAGAACACAAAGAAGTTTCTCAGAAAGCTTCTTTCTCTTTGTTATCTGAGGATATTTCCTTTGACCCTATAGTCTTCAAAGGGATCCGAAATATCTGTTCTCAGATTCCACAGAAATAAGGCTAGCAAAGAGATCCACGAAACACAGATGTAACTCTGTGAGTGGAAGTCACACATTCCAGGGCAGTTTCTCAGAAACCTTCTTTCCAGATTTCATCTGAAGATATTTCCTTTTTCACCATAGCTCTCTATGGGCTTCCAAATATCACTTTGCTAATTCCACAAGAACTGTAATAGCGAAAGGCTTCTTGAGGGGAAACCTGTATCTCTGTGAGATGATTTCACAGAACACAAAGTAGTTTCTCAGAAAGCTTCTTTCTCTTTGTTATCGGAGGATATTTCCTTTGGCCCTATAGTTTTCAAAGGGATCCGAAATATCTGTTCTCCGATTCCACAGAAATAAGGCTAGCAAAGAGATCCTCGAAATACAGATGTAACTCTGTGAGATGAATTAACAGAACACTAAGCAGTTTCTTAGAAAGCTTCTTTCCAGATTTCATCTGAGGATATTTCCTTTTTCACCATAGCCCTCTATGGGCTTCCAAATGTCACTTTGCCAATTCCACAAGAACTGTCTTAGCGAAAGACTTCTTGAGGGGAAAGCTGTAACTCTGTGAGATGATTTCACAGAACACAAAGAAGTTTCTCAGAAAGCTTCTTTCTCTTTGTTATCGGAGGATATTTCCTTTGGCCCTATTGTCTTCAAAGGGATCCGAAATATCAGTTCTCAGATTCCACAGAAAAAAGGCTAGCAAAGAGATCCACGAAATACAGATGTAACTCTGTGAGTGGAAGTCACACATCACAGAGCAGTTTCTCAGAAAGATTCTTTCCAGATTTCATCTGAGGATATTTCCTTTTTAACCATAGCCCTCTATGGGCTTCCAAATATCACTTTGCCAATTCCACAAGAACCGTCTTAGCGAAAGACTTCTTGAGGGGAAAGATGTAACTTTGTGAGATGATTTCACAGAACACAATTAAATTTCTCAGAAACCTTCTTTCTCTTTGTTATCGGAGGAAATTTCCTTTGGCCCTATAGTCTTCAAAGAGATCCGAAATATCTGTTCTCGGATTCCACAGAAATAAGGCTAGCAAAGAGATCCACGAAGTACAGATGTTACTCTGTGAGAAGAAGTCACACACCACAGAGCAGTTTCTCAGAAAGTTTCTTTCCAGATTTCATCTGAGGATATTTCCTTTTTCACCATAGCCCTCTATGGGCTTCCAAAGATCACTTTGCCAATTCCCCAAGAAGTGTCTTAGCGAAAGGATTCTTGAGGGGAAAGCTGTAACTCTGTAAGATGATTTCACAGAACAGAAAGAAGTTTCTCAGAAAGCTTCTTTCTCTTTGTTATCGGAGGATATTTCCTTTGGCCCTATAGTCTTCAAAGGGATCCGAAATATCTGTTCTCAGATTCCACAGAAATAAGGCTAGCAAAGAGATCCACGAAATACAGATGTAACTCTGTGAGATGAATTAACAGAACACTAAGGAGTTTCTCAGAAAGCTTCTTTCCAGATTTCATCTGAGGATATTTCCTTTTTCACCATAGTCCTCTATGGGCTTCCAAATATCACTTTACCAATTGCAAAGGAACTGTCTTAGCGAAAGGCTTCTTGAGGGGAAAGCTGTAACTCTGTGAGATGATTTCACAGAACACAAAGAAGTTTCTCAGAAAGATTCTTTCTCTTTGTTATCGGAGCATATTTCCTTTGGCCCTATAGTCTTCAAAGGAATCGAAATATCTGTTCTCAGATTCCACAGAAATAAGGCTAGCAGAGAGATCCACGAAATACAGATGTAACTCTGTAATTTGAATTAACAGAATACTAAGCAGTTTCTCAGAAAGCTTCTTTCCAGATTTCATATGAGGATAATTCCTTTTTCACCGTAGCCCTCTATGGGCTTCCGAATATCACTTTGCCAATTCGACAAGAACTGTCTTAGCGAAAGGATTCTTGAGGGTAAAGCTGTAACTCTGTGAGATGATTTCACAGAACACAAAGAAGTTTCTCAGAAAGCTTCTTTCTCTTTGTTCTCGGAGGATATTTCCTTTGGCCCTTTAGTCTTCAAAGGGATCCGAAATATCTGTTATCAGATTCCACAGAAATAATGCTAGCAAAGAGATCCAGGAAATACAGATGTAACTCTGTAATATGAATTAACAGAACAATAATTAGTTTCTCAGAAAGTTTCTTTCCAGATTTCATATGAGGATAATTCCTTTTTCACCATAGCACTCTGTGGGCTTTCGAATATCACTTTGCCAATTCCACAAGAACTGTCTTAGTGAAAGGATTCTTGAGGGGAAAGCTGTAACTCTGTGAGATGATTTCACAGAACACAAAGAAGTTTCTCAGAAAGCTTCTTTCGCTTTGTTATCGGAGGATATTTCCTTTGGCCCTATAGTCTTCAAAGGGATCCGAAATATCTGTTCTCAGATTCCACAGAAATAAGGCTAGGAAAGAGATCCACGAAACACAGATGTTACTCTGTGAGTGGAAGTCACACATTCCAGAGCAGTTTCTCAGAAACCTTCCTTCCAGATTTCATCTGAGGATATTTCCTTTTTCACCATAGCTCTCTATGGGCTTCCAAATATCACTTTGCTAATTTCACAAGAACTGTCTTAGCGAAAGGCTTCTTGAGGGGAAAGCTGTATCTCTCTGAGATGATTTCACAGAACACAAAGAAGTTTCTCAGAAAGCTTCTTTCTCTTTGTTATCGGAGGATATTTCCTTTGGCCCTATAGTTTTCAAAGGGATCCGAAATATCTGTTCTCTGATTCCACATAAATAAGGCTAACAAAGAGATCCACGAAATACAGATGTAACTCTGTGAGATGAATTAACAGAACACTAAGCAGTTTGTCAGAAAGCTTCTTTCCAGATTACATCTGAGGATATTTCCTTTTTCACCATAGCCCTCTATGGGCTTCCAAATATCACTTTGCCAATTCCAGAAGAACTGTCTTAGCGAAAGGCTCCCTTAGGGGAAAGCTGTAACTCTGTGAGATGATTTCACAGAACACAAAGAAGTTTCTCAGAAACCTTCTTTCTCTTTGTTATCGGAGGATATTTCCTTTGGCCCTATAGTCTTCAAAGGGATCCGAAATATCTGTTCTCAGATTCCACAGAAATAAGGCTAGCAAAGAGATCCAAGAAATACAGATGTAACTCTGTGAGTGGAAATCACACACCACAGAGCAGTTTCTCAGAAAGCTTCTTTCCAGATTTCATCTGAGGATATTTCCTTTTTCACCATAGCCCTCTTTGGGCTTCCAAACATCACTTTGCCAATTCCCCAAGAAGTGTCTTAGCGAAAGGCTTCTTGAGGGCAAAGCTGTTACTCTGTGAGATGATTTCACAGAACACAAAGAAGTTTCTCAGAAAGCTTCTTTCTCTTTGTTATCGTTGGATATTTCCTTTGGCCCTATAGTCTTCAAAGGGATCCGAAATATCTGTTCTCAGATTCCACAGAAATAAGGCTAGCAAAGAGATCCTCGAAATACAGATGTAACCCTGTGAGATGAATTAACAGAACACTAAGCAGTTTCTCAGAAACCTTCTTTCCAGATTTCATCTGAGGATATTTCCTTTTTCACCATAGCCCTCTATGGGCTTCCAAATGTCACTTTGCCAATTCCACAAGAACTGTGTTAGCGAAAGACTTCCTGAGGGGAAAGCTGTAACTCTGTGAGATGATTTCACAGAACACAAAGAAGTTTCTCAGAAAGCTTGTTTCTCTTTGTTATCGGAGGATATTTCCTTTGGCCCTATTGTCTTCAAAGGGATCCGAAATATCAGTTCTCAGATTCCACAGAAATAAGGCTAGCAAAGAGATCCACGAAATACAGATGTAACTCTGTGAGTGGAAGTCACACATCACAGAGCAGTTTCTCAGAAAGCTTCTTTCCAGATTTCATCTGAGGATATTTCCTTTTTCACCATAGCCCTCTATGGGCTTCCAAATATCACTTTGCCAATTACACAAGAACTGTCTAAGCGAAAGGCTTCTTGAGGGGAAAGCTGTAACTCTCTGAGATGATTTCACAGAACACAATGAAGTTTCTCAGAAAGCTTCTTTCTCTTTGTAATCGGAGGATATTTCCTTTGGCCCTACAGTCTTCAAAGAGATCCGAATATCTGTTCTCAGATTCCACAGAAATAAGGCTAGCAAAGAGATCCACGAAATACAGATGTAACTCTGTGAGATGAATTAACAGAACACTAAGCAGTTTCTCAGAAAGATTCTTTCCAGATTTCATCTGAGGATATTTCCTTTTTCACCATAGCCCTCTATGGGCTTCCATATATGACTTTACCAATTCCACAAGAACTGTCTTAGCGAAAGGCTTCTTGAGGGGAAAGCTGTCACTCTGTGAGATGATTCACAGAACACAAGGAAGTTTCTCAGAAAGCTTCTTTCTCTTTGTTATCGGAGGATATTTCCTTTGACCCTATAGTTTTCAAAGGGATCCGAAATATCTGTTCTCAGATTCCACAGAAATAAGGCTAGCAAAGAGATCCACGAAATACAGATGTAACACTGCAATATGAATTAACAGAACAATAAGCAGTTTCTCAGAAAGCTTCTTTCCAGATTTCATCGGAGGATATTTCCTTTTTCACCTTAGCCCTCTATGGGCTTCCAAATATCACTTTGCCAGTTCCACAAGAACTGTCTTAGCGAAAGGCTTCTTGAGGGGAAAGCTGTAACTCTGTGAGATGTTTTCACAGAACACAAAGAAGTTTCTCAGAAAGCTTCTTTCTCTTTGTTATCGGAGGATATTTCCTTTGGCCCTATAGTCTTCAAAGGGATCCGAAATATCTGTTCTCAGATTCCACAGAAATAAGGCTAGCAAAGAGATCCACGAAATACAGATGTAACTTTGTGAGATGAATTAACAGAACACTAAGCAGTTTCTCAGAAAGCTTCTTTCCAGATTTCATCTGAGGATATTTCCTTTTTCACCATAGCCCTCTATGGGCTTCGAAATATCACTTTGCCAATACCACAAGAACTGTCTTAGTGAAAGTCTTCCTAAGGGGAAAGCTGTAACTCTGTGAGATGATTTCACAGAACACAAAGAAGTTTCTCAGAAACCTTTCTCTTTGTTATCGGAGGATATTTCCTTTGGCACTATAGTCTTCAATGGGATCCGAAATATCTGTTCTGAGGTTCCACAGAAATAAGGCTAGCAAAGATATCCACGAAATACAGATGTAACTCTGTGAGATGAATTAACAGAACACTAAGAAGTTTCTCAGAAAGCTTCTTTCCAGATTTCATCTGAGGATATTTCCTTGTTCACCATAGCCCTCTATGGGCTTCCAAATATCACTTTGCCTATACCACAAGAACTGTCTTAGTAAAAGTCTTCCTGAGGGGAGAGCTGTTACTTTGTGAGATGATTTCACAGAACACCAAGAAATTTCTCAGAAACCTTCTTTCCCTTTGTTATCGGAGGATATTTCCTTTGGCCCTATAGTCTTCAAAGGGATCCGAAATATCTGTTCTCAGATTCCACAGAAATAAGGCTAGCAAAGAGATCCACGAAATACAGATGTTACTCTGTGAGTGGACGTCACACATCACAGAGTAGTTTCTCAGAAAGCTTCTTTCCAGATTTCATCTGAGGATATTTCCTTTTTCACCATATCCCTCTATGGGCTTCCAAATATCACTTTGCCAATTCCACAAGAACTGTCTTAGCGAAAGGCTTCTTGAGGGGAAAGCTGTAACTCTGTGAGATGATTTCACAGAACACAAAGAAGTTTCTCAGAAAGCTTCTTTCTCTTTGTTATCGGAGGATATTTCCTTTGGCCCTATAGTCTTCAAAGGGATCCCAAATATCTGTTCTCAGATTCCACAGAAATAAGGCTAGGAAAGAGATCCACGAAATACAGATGTAACTCTGTGAGATGAATTAACAGAACACTAAGCAGTTTCTCAGAAAACTGCTTTCCAGATTTCATCTGAGGATATTTCCTTTTTCACCATAGCCCTCTATGGGCTTCCAAATATCACTTTGCCAATTCTACACGAACTGTCTTAGAGAAAGGCTTCTTGAGGGGAAAGCTGTAACTCTGTGACATGATTTCACAGAACACAAAGAAGTTTCTCAGAAATCTTCTTTCTCTTTGTTATCTGAGGATATTTCCTTTGGCCCTATAGTCTTCAAAGGGATCCCAAATATCTGTTCTCAGATTCCACAGAAATAAGGCTAGCAAAGACATTCACGAAATATAGATGTAACTCTGTGAGATGAATTAACAGAACACTAAGCAGTTTCTCAGAAACCTTCTTTCCAGATTTCATCTGAGGATATTTCCTTTTTCACCATAGCCCTCTATGGGCTTCCAAATGTCACTTTGCCAATTCCACAAGAACTGTGTTAGCGAAAGACTTCCTGAGGGGAAAGCTGTAACTCTGTGAGATGATTTCACAGAACACAAAGAAGTTTCTCAGAAAGCTTGTTTCTCTTTGTTATCGGAGGATATTTCCTTTGGCCCTATTGTCTTCAAAGGGATCCGAAATATCAGTTCTCAGATTCCACAGAAATAAGGCTAGCAAAGAGATCCACGAAATACAGATGTAACTCTGTGAGTGGAAGTCACACATCACAGAGCAGTTTCTCAGAAAGCTTCTTTCCAGATTTCATCTGAGGATATTTCCTTTTTCACCATAGCCCTCTATGGGCTTCCAAATATCACTTTGCCAATTACACAAGAACTGTCTAAGCGAAAGGCTTCTTGAGGGGAAAGCTGTAACTCTCTGAGATGATTTCACAGAACACAATGAAGTTTCTCAGAAAGCTTCTTTCTCTTTGTAATCGGAGGATATTTCCTTTGGCCCTACAGTCTTCAAAGAGATCCGAATATCTGTTCTCAGATTCCACAGAAATAAGGCTAGCAAAGAGATCCACGAAATACAGATGTAACTCTCTGAGATGAATTAACAGAACACTAAGCAGTTTCTCAGAAAGCTTCTTTCCAGATATCATTTGAGGATATTTCCTTTTTCACCACAGCCCTCAATGAGCTTCCAAATATCACTTTGCCAATTCCACAAGAACTGTCTTAGCGAAAGGCTTCTTGAGGGGAAAGCTGTAACTCTGTGACATGATTTCACAGAACACAAAGAAGTTTCTCAGAAAGCTTCTTTCTCTTTGTTATCAGAGGATATTTCCTTTGGCCCCATAGTCTTCAAAGGGATCCGAAATATCTGTTCTCAGATTCCACAGAAATAAGGCTAGCAAAGAGATCCACGAAATACAGATGTAACTCTGTAATATGAATTAACAGAACAATAAGCAGTTTCTCAGAAAACTTCTTTCCAGATTTCATATGAGGATAATTCCTTTTTCACCATAGCCCTCTATGGGCTTCCGAATGTCACTTTGCCAATTCCACAAGAACTGTCTTAGCGAAAGGCTTCTTGAGGGGAAAGCTGTAACTCTGTGAGATGATTTCACAGAACACAAAGAAGTTTCTCAGAAAGCTTCTTTCTCTTTGTTATCGGAGGATATTTCCTTTGGCCCTATAGTCTTCAAAGGGATCCGAAATATCTGTTCTCAGATTCCACAGAAATAAGGCTAGCAAAGAGATCCACGAAACACAGATGTAACTCTGTGAGTGGAAGTCACACATTCCAGAGCAGTTTCTCAGAAACCTTCTATCCAGATTTCATCTGAAGATATTTCCTTTTTCACCATAGCTCTCTATGGGCTTCCAAATATCACTTTGCTATTTCCACAAGAACTGTAATAGCGAAAGGCTTCTTGAGGGGAAAGCTGTATCTCTGTGAGATGATTTCACAGAACACAAAGAAGTTTCTCAGAAAGCTTCTTTCTCTTTGTTATCGGAGGATATTTCCTTTGGCCCTATAGTTTTCAAAGGGATCCGAAATATCTGTTCTCAGATTCCACAGAAATAAGGCTAGCAAAGAGATCCTCGAAATACAGATGTAACTCTGTGTGATGAATTAACAGAACACTAAGCAGTTTCGTAGAAAGCTTCTTTCCAGATTTCATCTGAGGATATTTCCTTTTTCACCATAGCCCTCTATGGGTTTCCAAATGTCACTTTGCCAATTCCACAAGAACTGTCTTAGCGAAAGACTTCTTGAGGGGAAAGCTGTAACTCTGTGAGATGATTTCACAGAACACAAAGAAGTTTCTCAGAAAGCTTCTTTCTCTTTGTTATCGGAGGATATTTCCTTTGGCCCTATAGTCTTCAAAGGGATCCGAAATATCTGTTCTCGGATTCCACAGAAATAAGGCTAGCAAAGAGATCCACGAAATACAGATGTAACTCTGTGAGTGGAAGTCACACACCACAAAGCAGTTTCTCAGAAAGCTTCTTTCCAGATTTCATCTGAGGATATTTCCTTTTTCACCATAGCCCACTATGGGCTTACAAACATCACTTTGCCAATTCCCCAAGAAGTGTCTTAGCGAAAGGATTCTTGAGGGGAAAGCTGTAACTCTGTGAGATGATTTCACAGAACAGAAAGAAGTTTCTCAGAAAGCTTCTTTCTCTTTGTTATCGGAGGATATTTCCTTTGGCCCTATAGTCTTCAAAGGGATCCCAAATATCTGTTCTCAGATTCCACAGAAATAAGGCTAGCAAAGAGATCCACGAAATACAGATGTTACTCTGTGAGATGAATTAACAGAACACTAAGCAGTTTCTCAGAAAGCTTCTTTCCAGATTTCATCTGAGGATATTTCCTTTTTCACCACAGTCCTCTATGGGCTTCCAAATATCACTTTACCAATTGCAAAAGAACTGTCTTAGCGAAAGGCTTCTTGAGGGGAAAGCTGTAACTCTGTGAGATGATTTCACAGAACACAAAGAAGTTTCTCAGAAAGCTTCTTTCTCTTTGTTATCGTAGGATATTTCCTTTGGCCCTATAGTCTTCAAAGGGATCGAAATATCTGTTCTCAGATTCCACAGAAATAAGGCTAGCAGAGAGATCCACGAAATACAGATGTAACTCTGTAATATGAATTAACAGAATACTAAGCAGTTTCTCAGAAAGCTTCTTTCCAGATTTCATATGAGGATAATTCCTTTTTCACCGTAGCCCTCTATGGGCTTCCGAATATCACTTTGCCAATTCGACAAGAACTGTCTTAGCGAAAGGATTCTTGAGGGGAAAGCTGTAACTCTGTGAGATGATTTCACAGAACACAAAGAAGTTTCTCAGAAAGCTTCTTTCTCTTTTTTATCGGAGGATATTTCCTTTGGCCCTATAGTCTTCAAAGGGATCCGAAATATCTGTTCTCAGATTCCACAGAAATAAGGCTAGCAGAGAGATCCACGAAATACAGATGTAACTCTGTAATATGAATTAACAGAACACTAAGCACTTTCTCTGAAAGCTTCTTTCCAGATTTCATATGAGGATAATTCCTTTTTCACCATAGCCCTCTATGGGCTTCCGAATATCACTTTGCCAAATCTACAAGAACTCTCTTAGCGAAAGGATTCTTGAGGGGAAAGCTGTAACTCTGTGAAATGATTTCACAGAACACAAAGAAGTTTCTCAGAAAGCTTCTTTCTCTTTGTTATCGGAGGATATTTCCTTTGGCCCTTTAGTCTTCAAAGGGATCCGAAATATCTGTTCTCAGATTCCACAGAAATAAGGCTATCAAAGAGATCCACGAAATACAGATGTAACTCTGTAATATGAATTAACAGAACAATAAGCAGTTTCTCAGAAAGCTTCTTTCCAGATTTCATATGAGGATAATTCCTTTTTCACCATAGCCCTCTATGGGCTTCCGAATATCACTTTGCCAATTCCACAAGAACTGTCTTAGCGAAAGGATTCTTGAGGGGAAAGCTGTAACTCTGTGAGATAATTTCACAGAACACAAAGAAGTTTCTCAGAAAGCTTCTTTCTCTTTTTTATCGGAGGATATTTCCTTTGGCCCTATTGTCTTCAAAGGGATCCGAAATATCAGTTCTCAGATTCCACAGAAAAAAGGCTAGCAAAGAGATCCACGAAATACAGATGTAACTCTGTGAGTGGAAGTCACACATCACAGAGCAGTTTCTCAGAAAGATTCTTTCCAGATTTCATCTGAGGATATTTCCTTTTTCACCATAGCCCTCTATGGGCTTCCAAATATCACTTTGCCAATTCCACAAGAACCGTCTTACCGAAAGACTTCCTGAGGGGAAAGATGTAACTTTGTGAGATGATTTCACAGAACACAAGGAAATTTCTCAGAAACCTTCTTTCTCTTTGTTATCGGAGGAAATTTCCTTTGGCCCTATAGTCTTCAAAGAGATCCGAAATATCTGTTCTCGGATTCCACAGAAATAAGGCTAGCAAAGAGATCCACGAAGTACAGATGTTACTCTGTGAGTAGAAGTCACACACCACAGAGCAGTTTCTCAGAAAGTATCTTTCCAGATTTCATCTGAGGATATTTCCTTTTTCACCATAGCCCTCTATGGGCTTCCAAAGATCACTTTGCCAATTCCCCAAGAAGTGTCTTAGCGAAAGGATTCTTGAGGGGAAAGCTGTAACTCTGTGAGATGATTTCACAGAACAGAAAGAAGTTTCTCAGAAAGCTTCTTTCTCTTTGTTATCGGAGGATATTTCCTTTGGCCCTATAGTCTTCAAAGGGATCCGAAATATCTGTTCTCAGATTCCACAGAAATAAGGCTAGCAAAGAGATCCACGAAATACAGATGTAACTCTGTGAGATGAATTAACAGAACACTAAGCAGTTTCTCAGAAAGCTTCTTTCCAGATTTCATCTGAGGATATTTCCTTTTTCACCATAGTCCTCTATGGGCTTCCAAATATCACTTTACCAATTGCAAAGGAACTGTCTTAGCGAAAGGCTTCTTGAGGGGAAAGCTGTAACTCTGTGAGATGATTTCACAGAACACAAAGAAGTTTCTCAGAAAGATTCTTTCTCTTTGTTATCGGAGGATATTTCCTTTGGCCCTATAGTCTTCAAAGGAATCGAAATATCTGTTCTCAGATTCCACAGAAATAAGGCTAGCAGAGAGATCCACGAAATACAGATGTAACTCTGTAATTTGAATTAACAGAATACTAAGCAGTTTCTCAGAAAGCTTCTTTCCAGATTTCATATGAGGATAATTCCTTTTTCACCGTAGCCCTCTATGGGCTTCCGAATATCACTTTGCCAATTCGACAAGAACTGTCTTAGCGAAAGGATTCTTGAGGGTAAAGCTGTAACTCTGTGAGATGATTTCACAGAACACAAAGAAGTTTCTCAGAAAGCTTCTCTCTCTTTGTTCTCGGAGGATATTTCCTTTGGCCCTTTAGTCTTCAAAGGGATCCGAAATATCTGTTATCAGATTCCACAGAAATAATGCTAGCAAAGAGATCCAGGAAATACAGATGTAACTCTGTAATATGAATTAACAGAACAATAATTAGTTTCTCAGAAAGTTTCTTTCCAGATTTCATATGAGGATAATTCCTTTTTCACCATAGCACTCTGTGGGCTTTCGAATATCACTTTGCCAATTCCACAAGAACTGTCTTAGTGAAAGGATTCTTGAGGGGAAAGCTGTAACTCTGTGAGATGATTTCACAGAACACAAAGAAGTTTCTCAGAAAGCTTCTTTCTCTTTGTTATCGGAGGATATTTCCTTTGGCCCTATAGTCTTCAAAGGGATCCGAAATATCTGTTCTCAGATTCCACAGAAATAAGGCTAGGAAAGAGATCCACGAAACACAGATGTTACTCTGTGAGTGGAAGTCACACATTCCAGAGCAGTTTCTCAGAAACCTTCCTTCCAGATTTCATCTGAGGATATTTCCTTTTTCACCATAGCTCTCTATGGGCTTCCAAATATCACTTTGCTAATTTCACAAGAACTGTCTTAGCGAAAGGCTTCTTGAGGGGAAAGCTGTATCTCTCTGAGATGATTTCACAGAACACAAAGAAGTTTCTCAGAAAGCTTCTTTCTCTTTGTTATCGGAGGATATTTCCTTTGGCCCTATAGTTTTCAAAGGGATCCGAAATATCTGTTCTCTGATTCCACATAAATAAGGCTAACAAAGAGATCCACGAAATACAGATGTAACTCTGTGAGATGAATTAACAGAACACTAAGCAGTTTGTCAGAAAGCTTCTTTCCAGATTACATCTGAGGATATTTCCTTTTTCACCATAGCCCTCTATGGGCTTCCAAATATCACTTTGCCAATTCCAGAAGAACTGTCTTAGCGAAAGGCTCCCTTAGGGGAAAGCTGTAACTCTGTGAGATGATTTCACAGAACACAAAGAAGTTTCTCAGAAACCTTCTTTCTCTTTGTTATCGGAGGATATTTCCTTTGGCCCTATAGTCTTCAAAGGGATCCGAAATATCTGTTCTCAGATTCCACAGAAATAAGGCTAGCAAAGAGATCCAAGAAATACAGATGTAACTCTGTGAGTGGAAATCACACACCACAGAGCAGTTTCTCAGAAAGCTTCTTTCCAGATTTCATCTGAGGATATTTCCTTTTTCACCATAGCCCTCTTTGGGCTTCCAAACATCACTTTGCCAATTCCCCAAGAAGTGTCTTAGCGAAAGGCTTCTTGAGGGGAAAGCTGTTACTCTGTGAGATGATTTCACAGAACACAAAGAAGTTTCTCAGAAAGCTTCTTTCTCTTTGTTATCGTTGGATATTTCCTTTGGCCCTATAGTCTTCAAAGGGATCCGAAATATCTGTTCTCAGATTCCACAGAAATAAGGCTAGCAAAGAGATCCTCGAAATACAGATGTAACCCTGTGAGATGAATTAACAGAACACTAAGCAGTTTCTCAGAAACCTTCTTTCCAGATTTCATCTGAGGATATTTCCTTTTTCACCATAGCCCTCTATGGGCTTCCAAATGTCACTTTGCCAATTCCACAAGAACTGTGTTAGCGAAAGACTTCCTGAGGGGAAAGCTGTAACTCTGTGAGATGATTTCACAGAACACAAAGAAGTTTCTCAGAAAGCTTGTTTCTCTTTGTTATCGGAGGATATTTCCTTTGGCCCTATTGTCTTCAAAGGGATCCGAAATATCAGTTCTCAGATTCCACAGAAATAAGGCTAGCAAAGAGATCCACGAAATACAGATGTAACTCTGTGAGTGGAAGTCACACATCACAGAGCAGTTTCTCAGAAAGCTTCTTTCCAGATTTCATCTGAGGATATTTCCTTTTTCACCATAGCCCTCTATGGGCTTCCAAATATCACTTTGCCAATTACACAAGAACTGTCTAAGCGAAAGGCTTCTTGAGGGGAAAGCTGTAACTCTCTGAGATGATTTCACAGAACACAATGAAGTTTCTCAGAAAGCTTCTTTCTCTTTGTAATCGGAGGATATTTCCTTTGGCCCTACAGTCTTCAAAGAGATCCGAATATCTGTTCTCAGATTCCACAGAAATAAGGCTATCAAAGAGATCCACGAAATACAGATGTAACTCTCTGAGATGAATTAACAGAACACTAAGCAGTTTCTCAGAAAGCTTCTTTCCAGATTTCATTTGAGGATATTTCCTTTTTCACCACAGCCCTCTATGAGCTTCCAAATATCACTTTGCCAATTCCACAAGAACTGTCTTAGCGAAAGGCTTCTTGAGGGGAAAGCTGTAACTCTGTGACATGATTTCACAGAACACAAAGAAGTTTCTCAGAAAGCTTCTTTCTCTTTGTTATCAGAGGATATTTCCTTTGGCCCCATAGTCTTCAAAGGGATCCGAAATATCTGTTCTCAGATTCCACAGAAATAAGGCTAGCAAAGAGATCCACGAAATACAGATGTAACTCTGTGAGATGAATTAACAGAACACTAAGCAGTTTCTCAGAAAGATTCTTTCCAGATTTCATCTGAGGATATTTCCTTTTTCACCATAGCCCTCTATGGGCTTCCATATATGACTTTACCAATTCCACAAGAACTGTCTTAGCGAAAGGCTTCTTGAGGGGAAAGCTGTCACTCTGTGAGATGATTCACAGAACACAAGGAAGTTTCTCAGAAAGCTTCTTTCTCTTTGTTATCGGAGGATATTTCCTTTGACCCTATAGTTTTCAAAGGGATCCGAAATATCTGTTCTCAGATTCCACAGAAATAAGGCTAGCAAAGAGATCCACGAAATACAGATGTAACTCTGTGAGTGGAAGTCACACATCACAGAGCAGTTTCTCAGAAAGCTTCTTTCCAGATTTCATCTGAGGATATTTCCTTTTTCACCATAGCCCTCTATGGGCTTCCAAATATCACTTTGCCAATTACACAAGAACTGTCTAAGCGAAAGGCTTCTTGAGGGGAAAGCTGTAACTCTCTGAGATGATTTCACAGAACACAATGAAGTTTCTCAGAAAGCTTCTTTCTCTTTGTAATCGGAGGATATTTCCTTTGGCCCTACAGTCTTCAAAGAGATCCGAATATCTGTTCTCAGATTCCACAGAAATAAGGCTATCAAAGAGATCCACGAAATACAGATGTAACTCTCTGAGATGAATTAACAGAACACTAAGCAGTTTCTCAGAAAGCTTCTTTCCAGATTTCATTTGAGGATATTTCCTTTTTCACCACAGCCCTCTATGGGCTTCCATATATGACTTTACCAATTCCACAAGAACTGTCTTAGCGAAAGGCTTCTTGAGGGGAAAGCTGTCACTCTGTGAGATGATTCACAGAACACAAGGAAGTTTCTCAGAAAGCTTCTTTCTCTTTGTTATCGGAGGATATTTCCTTTGACCCTATAGTTTTCAAAGGGATCCGAAATATCTGTTCTCAGATTCCACAGAAATAAGGCTAGCAAAGAGATCCACGAAATACAGATGTAACACTGCAATATGAATTAACAGAACAATAAGCAGTTTCTCAGAAAGCTTCTTTCCAGATTTCATCGGAGGATATTTCCTTTTTCACCTTAGCCCTCTATGGGCTTCCAAATATCACTTTGCCAGTTCCACAAGAACTGTCTTAGCGAAAGGCTTCTTGAGGTGAAAGCTGTAACTCTGTGAGATGTTTTCACAGAACACAAAGAAGTTTCTCAGAAAGCTTCTTTCTCTTTGTTATCGGAGGATATTTCCTTTGGCCCTATAGTCTTCAAAGGGATCCGAAATATCTGTTCTCAGATTCCACAGAAATAAGGCTAGCAAAGAGATCCACGAAATACAGATGTAACTTTGTGAGATGAATTAACAGAACACTAAGCAGTTTCTCAGAAAGCTTCTTTCCAGATTTCATCTGAGGATATTTCCTTTTTCACCATAGCCCTCTATGGGCTTCCAAATATCACTTTGCCAATACCACAAGAACTGTCTTAGTGAAAGTCTTCCTAAGGGGAAAGCTGTAACTCTGTGAGATGATTTCACAGAACACAAAGAAGTTTCTCAGAAACCTTCTTTCTCTTTGTTATCGGAGGATATTTCCTTTGGCACTATAGTCTTCAATG
This sequence comes from Macaca nemestrina, assembly GCF_043159975.1. Lineage (NCBI taxonomy): Eukaryota > Metazoa > Chordata > Mammalia > Primates > Cercopithecidae > Macaca > Macaca nemestrina. The sequence continues at coordinate 96,004,290 of NC_092145.1, read as the reverse complement.
GGATCCGAAATATCTGTTCTGAGGTTCCACAGAAATAAGGCTAGCAAAGAGATCCACGAAATACAGATGTAACTCTGTGAGATGAATTAACAGAACACTAAGAAGTTTCTCAGAAAGCTTCTTTCCAGATTTCATCTGAGGATATTTCCTTGTTCACCATAGCCCTCTATGGGCTTCCAAATATCACTTTGCCTATACCACAAGAACTGTCTTAGTAAAAGTCTTCCTGAGGGGAGAGCTGTTACTTTGTGAGATGATTTCACAGAACACCAAGAAATTTCTCAGAAACCTTCTTTCCCTTTGTTATCGGAGGATATTTCCTTTGGCCCTATAGTCTTCAAAGGGATCCGAAATATCTGTTCTCAGATTCCACAGAAATAAGGCTAGCAAAGAGATCCACGAAATACAGATGTTACTCTGTGAGTGGAAGTCACACATCACAGAGTAGTTTCTCAGAAAGCTTCTTTCCAGATTTCATCTGAGGATATTTCCTTTTTCACCATATCCCTCTATGGGCTTCCAAATATCACTTTGCCAATTCCACAAGAACTGTCTTAGCGAAAGGCTTCTTGAGGGGAAAGCTGTAACTCTGTGAGATGATTTCACAGAACACAAAGAAGTTTCTCAGAAAGCTTCTTTCTCTTTGTTATCGGAGGATATTTCCTTTGGCCCTATAGTCTTCAAAGGGATCCCAAATATCTGTTCTCAGATTCCACAGAAATAAGGCTAGGAAAGAGATCCACGAAATACAGATGTAACTCTGTGAGATGAATTAACAGAACACTAAGCAGTTTCTCAGAAAACTGCTTTCCAGATTTCATCTGAGGATATTTCCTTTTTCACCATAGCCCTCTATGGGCTTCCAAATATCACTTTGCCAATTCTACACGAACTGTCTTAGAGAAAGGCTTCTTGAGGGGAAAGCTGTAACTCTGTGAGATGATTTCACAGAACACAAAGAAGTTTCTCAGAAATCTTCTTTCTCTTTGTTATCTGAGGATATTTCCTTTGGCCCTATAGTCTTCAAAGGGATCCCAAATATCTGTTCTCAGATTCCACAGAAATAAGGCTAGCAAAGAGATCCACGAAATATAGATGTAACTCTGTGAGTGGAAGTCACACATCACAGAGCAGTTTCTCAGAAATCTTCTTTCCAGATTTCATCTGAGGATATTTCCTTTTTCACCATAGCCCTCTATGGGCTTCCAAATATCACTTTGCCAATTCCACAAGAACTGTCTTAGCGAAAGGCTTCTTGAGGGGAAAGCTGTAACTCTGTGAGATGATTTCACAGAACAGAAAGAAGTTTCTCAGAAAGCTTCTTTCTCTTTGTAACCGGAGGATATTTCCTTTGGCCCTACAGTCTTCAAAGAGATCCGAATATCTGTTATCAGATTCCACAGAAATAAGGCTAGCAAAAGATCCACGAAATACAGATGTAACTCTGTGAGATGAATTAACAGAACACTAAGCAGTTTCTCAGAAAGCTTCTTTCCAGATTTCATCTGAGGATATTTCCTTTTTCACCACAGCCCTCTATGAGCTTCCAAATATCACTTTGCCAAATCCACAAGAACTGTCTTAGCGAAAGGCTTCTTGAGGGGAAAGCTGTAACTCTGTGACATGATTTCACAGAACACAAAGAAGTTTCTCTGAAAGCTTCTTTCTCTTTGTTATCAGAGGATATTTCCTTTGGCCCTATAGTCTTCAGAGGGATCCGAAATATCTGTTCTCAGATTCCACAGAAATAAGGCTAGCAAAGAGATCCACGAAATACAGATGTAACTCTGTGAGATGAATTATCAGAACACTAAGCAGTTTCTCAGAAAGCTTCTTTACAGATTTCAACTGAGGATATTTCCTTTTTCACCATAGCCCTCTATGGGCTTCCAAATATCACTTTGCCAATTCCACAAGAAGTGTCTTAGAGAAAGGCTTCTTGAGGGGAAAGCTGTAACTCTGTGAGATGATTTCACAGAACACCACGTAGTTTCTCAGAAAGCTTCTTTCTCTTTGTTATCGGAGGATATTTCTTTTGGCCCTATAATCTTCAAAGGGATCCGAAATATCTGTTCTCAGATTACACAGAAATAAGGCTAGCAAAGAGATCCACGAAATACAGATGTAACTCTGTGAGATGAATTAACAGAACACTAAGCAGTTTCTCAGAAAGCTTCTTTCCAGATTTCATCTGAGGATATTTCCTTTTTCACCATAGCCCTCTATGGGCTTCCAAATACCACTTTCCCAAATCCACAAGAACTGTCTTAGCGAAAGGCTTCTTGAGGGGAAAGCTTTAACTCTGTGAGATGATTTCACAGAACACAAAGAAGTTTCTCAGAAAGCTTCTTTCTCTTTGTTATCGGATGACATTTCCGTTGGCCCTATAGTCTTCAAAGGGATCCGAAATATCTGTTCTCAGATTCCTCCGAAATAAGGCTAGCAAAGAGATCCACGAAATACAGATGTAACTCTGTGAGATGAATTAACAGAACACTAAGCAGTTTCTCAGAAATCTTCTTTCCAGATTTCATCTGAGGATATTTCCTTTTTCACCATAGCCCTCTATGGCTTCCGAATATCACTTTGCCATTTCCACCAGAACTCTCTTAGCGAAAGGCTTCCTGAGAGGAAAGCTGTAACTCTGTGAGATGATTTCACAGAACACAAAGAAGTTTCTCAGAAAGCTTCTTTCTCTTTGTTATCGGAGGATATTTCCTTTGGCCCTATAGTCTTCAATGGGATCCGAAATATCTGTTTTCAGATTCCACAGAAATTAGGATAGCAAAGAGATCCACGAAAGAGAGATGTAACTCTGTGAGATGAATTAACAGAACACTAAGCAGTTTCTCACAAAGCTTCTTTCCAGATTTCATCTGAGGATATTTCCATTTTCACCATAGCCCTCTATGCGCTTCCAAATATGACTTTACCAATTCCACACGAACTGTCTTAGCGAAAGGCTTCTTGAGGGGAAAGCTGTCACTCTGTGAGATGATTCACAAACACAAGGAAGTTTCTCAGAAACCCTCTTTCTCTTTGTTATCGGAGGATATTTCCTTTGGCCCTATAGTCTTCAAAGGGATCCGAAATATCTGTTCTCAGATTCCACAGAAATAAGGCTAGCAAAGAGATCCATGAAATACAGATGTAACACTGCAATATGAATTAACAGAACAATAAGCAGTTTCTCAGAAAGCTTCTTTCCAGATTTCATCTGAGGATATTTCCTTTTTCATCATAGCCCTCTGTGGTCTTCCAAATATCACTTTGCAAATTCCACAAGAACTGTCTTTCCGAAAGGCTTCTTGAGGGGAAAGCTGTAACTCTGTGAGATGATTTCACAGAACACAAAGAAGTTTATCAGAAAGCTTTTTTCTCTTTGTTATCGGAGGATATTTCCTTTGGCCCTATTGTCTTCAAAGGGATCCGAAATATCTGTTCTCAGATTCCACAGAAATAAGGCTAGCAAAGAAATCCACGAAATACAGATGTAACTCTGTGAGATGAATTAACAGAACACTAAGCAGTTTCTCAGAAAGCTTCTTTCCAGATTTCATCTGAGGATATTTCCTTTTTCACCATAGCCCTCTATGGGCTTCCAAATATCACTTTGCCAATACCACAAGAACTGTCTTAGTGGAAGTCTTCCTGAGGGGAAAGCTGTAACTCTGTGAGATGATTTCACAGAACACAAAGAAGTTTCTCAGAAACCTTCTTTCTCTTTGTTATCGGAGGATATTTCCTTTGGCACTATAGTCTTCAATGGGATCCGAAATATCTGTTCTGAGGTTCCACAGAAATAAGGCTAGCAAAGAGATCCACGAAAGAGAGATGTAACTCTGTGAGATGAATTAACAGAACACTAAGCAGTTTCTCAGAAAGCTTCTTTCCAGATTTCACCTGAGGATATTTCCTTTTTCACCATAGCCCTCTATGGGATTCCAAATGTCACTTTGCCAATTCCACAAGAACTGACTTAGCGAAAGGCTTCCTGAGGGGAAAATTTCACAGAACACCAAGAAGTTTCTCAGAAAGCTTCTTTCTCTTTGTTATCGGAGGATATTTCCTTTGGCCCTATAGTTTTAAAAGGAATCCGAAATATCTCTTCTCAGATTCCACAGAAAAAAGGCTAGCAAAAAGATCCACGAAATACAGATGTAACTCTGTGAGTGGAAGTCACACACCACAGAGCAGTTTCTCAGAAAGCTTCTTTCCAGATTTCATCTGAGGATATTTCCTTTTTCACAATAGCCCTCTATGGGCTTCCAAATGTCACTTTGCCAATTCCACAAGAACTGTCTTAACGAAAGGCTTCCTGAGGGGAAAGCTGTAACTCTGTGAGATGATTACACAGAACACAAAGAAGTTTCTCAGAAAGCTTCTTTCTCTTTGTTATTGGAGGATATTTCCTTTGGCCATTTAGTCTTCAAAGGGATCCGAAATATCTGTTCTCAGATTCCACAGACATAAGGTTAGCAAAGAGATCCAAGAAACACAGATGTAACTCTGTGAGTGGAAGTCACACATCACAGAGCAGTTTCTCAGAACGCTTCTTTCCAGATTTCGTCTGAGGATATTTCCTTTTTCAGCATAGCCCTCTATGGGCTTCCAAATATCACTTTTCCAATTCCACAAGAAGTGTCTTAGAGAAAGGCTTCTTGAGGGGAAAGCTGTAACTCTGTGAGATGATTTCACAGAACACCACGTAGTTTCTCAGAAAGCTTCTTTCTCTTTGTTATCGGAGGATATTTCTTTTGGCCCTATAATCTTCAAAGGGATCCGAAATATCTGTTCTCAGATTACACAGAAATAAGGCTAGCAAAGAGATCCACGAAATACAGATGTAACTCTGTGAGATGAATTAACAGAACACTAAGCAGTTTCTCAGAAAGCTTCTTTCCAGATTTCATCTGAGGATATTTCCTTTTTCACCATAGCCCTTTATGGGCTTCCAAATATCACTTTGCCAAATCCACAAGAACTGTCTTAGCGAAAGGCTTCTTGAGGGGAAAGCTGTAACTCTGTGAGATGATTTCACAGAACACAAAGAAGTTTCTCAGAAAGCTTCTTTCTCTTTGTTATCGGATGACATTTCCTTTGGCCCTATAGTCTTCAAAGGGATCCGAAATATCTGTTCTCAGATTCCTCAGAAATAAGGCTAGCAAAGAGATCCACGAAATACAGATGTAACTCTGTGAGATGAATTAACAGAACACTAAGCAGTTTCTCAGAAATCTTCTTTCCAGATTTCATCTGAGGATATTTCCTTTTTCACCATAGCCCTCTATGGCTTCCGAATATCACTTTGCCATTTCCACCAGAACTCTCTTAGCGAAAGGCTTCCTGAGAGGAAAGCTGTAACTCTGTGAGATGATTTCACAGAACACAAAGAAGTTTCTCAGAAAGCTTCTTTCTCTTTGTTATCGGAGGATATTTCCTTTGGCCCTATAGTCTTCAATGGGATCCGAAATATCTTTTTCAGATTCCACAGAAATTAGGCTAGCAAAGAGATCCAAGAAAGAGAGATGTAACTCTGTGAGATGAATTAACAGAACACTAAGCAGTTTCTCAGAAAGCTTCTTCCAGATTTCATCTGAGGATATTTCCTTTTTCACCATAGCCCTCTATGGGATTCCAAATGTCACTTTGCCAATTCCACAAGAACTGTCTTAGCGAAAGGCTTCCTGAGGGGAAAGCTGTAACTCTGTGAGATGATTTCACAGAACACTAAGAAGTTTCTCAGAAAGCTTCTTTCTCTTTGTTATCGGAGGATATTTCCTTTGGCCCTATAGTTTTAAAAGGAATCCGAAATATCTCTTCTCAGATTCCACAGAAAAAAGGCTAGCAAAAAGATCCACGAAATACAGATGTAACTCTGTGAGTGGAAGTCACACACCACAGAGCAGTTTCTCAGAAAGCTTCTTTCCAGATTTCATCTGAGGATATTTCCTTTTTCACAATAGCCCTCTATGGGCTTCCAAATGTCACTTTGCCAATTCCACAAGAACTGTCTTAACGAAAGGCTTCCTGAGGGGAAAGCTGTAACTCTGTGAGATGATTACACAGAACACAAAGAAGTTTCTCAGAAAGCTTCTTTCTCTTTGTTATTGGAGGATATTTCCTTTGGCCATTTAGTCTTCAAAGGGATCCGAAATATCTGTTCTCAGATTCCACAGACATAAGGTTAGCAAAGAGATCCAAGAAACACAGATGTAACTCTGTGAGTGGAAGTCACACATCACAGAGCAGTTTCTCAGAACGCTTCTTTCCAAATTTCGTCTGAGGATATTTCCTTTTTCACCATAGCCCTCTATGGGCTTCCAAATATCACTTTGCCAATTCCAAAAGAACTGTCTTAGCGAAAGGCTTCTTGAGGGGAAAGCTGTAACTCTGTGAGATGATTTCACAGAAAACAAAGAAGTTTCTCAGAAAGCTTCTGTTTCTTTGTTATCGGAGGACATTTCCTTTGGCCCTATAATCTTCAAAGGGATCCGAAATATCTGTTCTCAGATTCCACAGAAATAACGCTAGCAAAGAGATCCACGAAATACAGATGTAACTCTGTGAGATGAATTAACAGAACACTAAGCAGTTTCTCAGAAAGCTTCTTTCCAGATTTCATCTGAGGATATTTCCTTTTTCACCATAGCCCTCTATGGGCTTCCAAATGTCACTTTGCCAATTCCACAAAAACTGTCTTAACGAAAGGCTCCCTGAGGGGAAAGCTGTAACTCTGTGAGATGATTACACAGAACACAAAGAAGTTTCTCAGAAAGCTTCTTTCTCTTTGTTATCGGAGGATATTTCCCTTGACCCTATAGTCTTCAAAGGGATCCGAAATATCTGTTCTCAGATTCCACAGAAATAAGGCTAGCAAAGAGATCCACGAAATACAGATGTAACTCTGTGAGTGGAAGTCACACATCACAGAGCAGTTTCTCAGAAAGCTTCTTTCCAGATTTCATCTGAGGATATTTCCTTTTTCACCATAGCCCTCTAAGGGCTTCCAAATATCATTTTGCCAATTCCACAAGAACTCTCTTAGCGAAAGGCTTCTTGAGGGGAAAGCTGTAACTCTGTGAGATGATTTCACAGAACACAAAGAAGTTTCTCAGAAAGCTTCTTTCTCTTTGTTATCGGAGGATATTTCCTTTGGCCCTATAGTCTTAAAAGGAATCCGAAATATCTTTTCTCAGATTCCACAGAAAAAAGGCTAGCAAAAAGATCCACGACATACAGATGTAACTCTGTGAGATGAATTAACAGAACACTAAGCAGTTTCTCAGAGAGTTTCTTTCCAGATTTCATCTGAGGATATTTCCTTTTTCACCATAGCCCTCTATGGGCTTCCAAATATCACTTTGACAATTCCACAAGAACTGTCTTAGCGAAAGGCTTCTTGAGGGGAAACTGTAACTCTGTGAGATGATTTCACGGAACACAAAGAAGTTTCTCAGAAAGCTTCTTTCTCTTTGTTATCGGAGGATATTTCCACTGGCCCTATAGACTTCAAAGGGATCCGAAATCTCTATTCTCAGATTCCACAGAAATAAGGCTAGCAAAGAGATCCACGAAATACAGATGTAACTCTGTGAGTGGAAGTCACACACCACAGAGCAGTTTCTCAGAAAGCTTCTTTGCCTATTTCTTCTGAGGATATTTCCTTTTTCACCATAGCCCTCTATGGGCTTCCAAATATCAATTTGCCAATTCCACAAAAACTGTCTTAACGAAAGGCTTCCTGAGGGGAAAGCTGTAACTCTGTGAGATGATTACACAGAACACAAAGAAGTTTCTCAGAAAGCTTCTTTCTCTTTGTTATCGGAGGATATTTCCTTTGGCCCTATAGTCTTCAAAGGGATCCGAAATATCTGTTCTCAGATTCCACCGAAATAAGGCTAGCAAAGACATCCACGAAATACAGATGTAACTCTGTGAGATGAATTAACAGAACGCTTAGCAGTTTCTCAGAAAGGTTCTTTCCAGATTTCATCTGAGGATATTTCCTTTTTCACCATAGGCCTCTATGGGCTTCCCAATATCACTTTGCCAATTCCACAAGAAGTGTCTTAGCGAAAGGCTTCTTGAGGAGAAAGCTGTAACTCTGTGAGATGATTTCACAGAACACAACGAAGTTTCTCAGAAAGCTTCTTTCTCTTTGTTATCGGATTATATTTCCTTTGGCCCTATAGTCTTCAAAGGGATCCGAAATATCTGTTCTCAGATTCCACAGAAATAAGGCTAGCAAAGAGATCCACGAAATACAGATATAACTCTGTGAGATGAATTAACAGAACACTAAGCAGTTTCTCAGAGAACTTCTTTCCAGATTTCATATGAGGATATTTCCTTTTTCACGATAGCCCTCTACGGGCTTCCAAATATCACTTTGCCAATGCCACAAGAACTGTCTTAGTGAAAGTCTTCTTGAGGGGAAAGCTGTAACTCTGTGAGATGATTTCACAGAACACAAAGTAGTTTCTCATAAACCTTCTTTCTCTTTGTTATCGGAGTATATTTCCTTTGGCCCTATAGTCTTCAAAGGGATCCGAAATATCTGTTCTCAGATTCCACAGAAATAAGGCTAGCAAAGAGATCCACGAAATACAGATGTAACTCAGTGAGTGGACGTCAAACATCACAGAGCAGTTTCTCAGAAAGCTTCTTTCCCGATTTCATCTGAGGATATTTCCTTTTTCACCATAGCCTTCTGTGGGCTTCCAAATATCACTTTGCCAATTCCACAAGAACTGTCTTAGCGAAAGGCTTCTTGAGGGGAAAGCTGTAACTCTGTGAGATAATTTCACAGAACACAAGGAAGTTTCTCAGAAAGCTTCTTTCTCTTTGTTATCGGAGGATATTTCCTTTGGCCCTATAGTCTTCAGGGGGATCCGAAATATCTGTTCTCAGATTCCACAGAAATAAGGCTAGCAAAGAGATCCACGACATACAGATGTAACTCTGTGAGATGAATTACAGAACACTAAGCAGTTTCTCAGAAATCTTCTTTCCAGATTTCATCTGAGGATATTTCCTTTTTCACCATAGCCCTCTATGGGCTTCCAAATATCACTTTACCAAATCCACAAGAACTGTCTTAGCGAAAGGCTTCTTGAGGGGAAAGCTGTAACTCTGTGAGATGATTTTACAGAACACAAAGAAGTTTCTCAGAAAGCTTCTTTCTCTTTGTTATCGGAGGATATTTCCTTTGGCCCTATAGTCTTCAAAGGGATCTGAAATATCTGTTCTCAGATTCCACAGAAATAAGGCTAGCAAAGAGATCCACCAAATACAGAGGTAACTCTGTGAGGTGAATTAACAGAGCAATAAGCAGTTTCTCAGAAATCTTCTTTCCAGATTTCATCTGAGGATATTTCCTTTTTCACCATAGCCCTCTATGGGCTTCCAAATATCACTTATCCAATACCACAAGAAGTGTCTTAGTGAAAGTCTTCTTGAGGGGAAAGCTGTACGTCTGTGAGATGATTTCACAGAACACAAAGAAGTTTCTCAGAAAGCTTCTTTCTCTTTGTTATCGGAGGATATTTCCTTTGGCCCTATAGTCTTCATAGGGATCTGAATTATCTGTTCTCAGATTCCACAGAAATAAGGCTAGCAAACAGATCCACGAAATACAGATGTAACTCAGTGAGTGGACCTCACACATCACAGAGCAGTTTCTCAGAAAGCTTCTTTCCAGATTTCATCTGAGGATATTTCCTTTTTCACCATACCCCTCTATGGGCTTCCAAATATCACTTTGCCAATTCCAAAAGAACTGTCTTAGCGAATGGCTTCTTGAGGGGAAAGCTGTAATTCTGGGAGATGATTTCACAGAACACAAAGAAGTTTCTCAGAAAGCTTCTTTCTCTTTGTTATCGGAGGAGATTTCCTTTGGCCCTATAGTCTTCAAAGGGATCCGAAATATCTGTTCTTAGATTCCACAGAAATAAGGCTAGGAAAGAGATCCACGAAACACAGATGTAACTCTGTGAGTGGAAGTCACACATTCCAGAGCAGTTTCTCAGAAACCTTCTTTCCAGATTTCATCTGAGGATATTTCCTTTTTCACCGTAGCCCTCTATGGGCTTCCAAATATCACTTTGCCAATTCCACAAGAACTGTCTTAGCGAAAAGCTTCTTGAGTGGAAAGTTGTATCTCTGTGAGATGATTTCACAGAACACAAATTAGTTTCTCAGAAAGCTTCTTTCTCTTTGTTATCGGAGGATATTTCCTTTGGCCCTATAGTTTTCAAAGGGATCCGAAATATCTGTTCTCAGATTCCACAGAAATAAAGCTAGCAAAGAGATCCACGAAATACAGATGTAACTCTGTGAGATGAATTAACAGAACACTAAGCAGTTTCTCAGAAAGCTTCTTTACAGATTTCATCTGAGCATATTTCGTTTTTCCCCATAGCCCACTATGGGCTTCCAAATGTCACTTTGCCAATTCCACAAGAACTGTCTTAGCGAAAGTCTTCTTGAGGGGCAAGCTGTAACTCTGTGGGATGATTTCACAGAACACCAAGAAGTTTCTCAGAAAGTTTCTTTCTCTTTGTTATCGGAGGATATTTCCTTTGGCCCTATTGTCTTCAAAGAGATCCCAAATATCTGTTCTCAGATTCCACAGAAATAAGGCTAGCAAAGAGATGCACGAAATGCAGATGTAACTCTGTGAGTGGAAGTTACACATCACAGAGCAGTTTCTCAGAAATCTTCTTTCCAGATTTCATCTGAGGATATTTCCTTTTTCACCATAGGCCTCTATGGGCTTCCCAATATCACTTTGCCAATTCCACAAGAACTGTCTTAGCGAAAGGCTTCTTGAAGAGAAAGCTTTAACTCTGTGAGATGATTTCAAAGAACACCAAGAAGTTTCTCAGAAAGCTTCTTTCTCTTTGTTATCGGAGGATATTTCCTTTGGCCCTATAGTCTTCAAAGGGATCCGAAGTATCTGTTCTCAGATTCCACAGAAATAAGGCTAGCAAAGAGATCCACGAAATACAGATGTAACTCTGTGAGATGAATTAACAGAACACTAAGCAGTTTCTCAGAAACCTTCTTTCCAGATTTCATCTGAGGATATTTCCTTTTTCACCATAGCCCTCTACGGGCTTCCAAATAACACTTTGCCAATGCCACAAGAACTGTCTTAGTGAAAGTCTTCTTGAGGGGAAAGCTGTATCTCTGTGAGATGATTTCACAGAACACAAAGTAGTTTCTCATAAACCTTCTTTCTCTTTGTTATCGGAGTATATTTCCTTTGGCCCTATAGTCTTCAAAGGGATCCGAAATATCTGTTCTGAGGTTCCACAGAAATAAGGCTAGCAAAGAGATCCACGAAATACAGATGTAACTCAGTGAGTGGACGTCAAACATCACAGAGCAGTTTCTCAGAAAGCTTCTTTCCAGATTTCATCTGAGGATATTTCCTTTTTCACCATAGCCTTCTGTGGGCTTCCAAATATCACTTTGCCAATTCCACAAGAACTGTCTTAGCGCAACTCTTCTTGAGGGGAAAGCTGTAACTCTGTGAGATAATTTCACAGAACACAAGGAGGTTTCTCAGAAAGCTTCTTTCTCTTTGTTATCGGAGGATATTTCCTTTGGCCCTATAGTCTTCAAAGGGATCCGAAATATCTGTTCTCAGATTCCACAGAAATAAGGCTAGCAAAGAGATCCACGACATACAGATGTAACTCTGTGAGATGAATTACAGAACACTAAGCAGTTTCTCAGAAATCTTCTTTCCAGATTTCATCTGAGGATATTTCCTTTTTCACCATAGCCCTCTATGGGCTTCCAAATATCACTTTACCAATTCCACAAGAACTGTCTTAGCTAAAGGCTTCTTGAGGGGAAAGCTGTAACTCTGTGAGATGATTTTACAGAACACAAAGAAGTTTCTCAGAAAGCTTCTTTCTCTTTGTTATCGGAGGATATTTCCTTTGGCCCTATAGTCTTCAAAGGGATCCGAAATATCTGTTCTCAGATTCCACAGAAATAAGGCTAGCAAAGAGATCCACCAAATACAGAGGTAACTCTGTGAGGTGAATTAACAGAGCAATAAGCAGTTTCTCAGAAATCTTCTTTCCAGATTTCATCTGAGGATATTTCCTTTTTCACCATAGCCCTCTATGGGCTTCCTAATATCACTTATCCAATACCACAAGAACTGTCTTAGTGAAAGTCTTCTTGAGGGGAAAGCTGTACGTCTGTGAGATGATTTCACAGAACACAAAGAAGTTTCTCAGAAAGCTTCTTTCTCTTTGTTATCGGAGGATATTTCCTTTGGCCCTATAGTCTTCATTGGGATCCGAAATATCTGTTCTCAGATTCCACAGAAATAAGGCTAGCACAGAGATCCACGAAATACAGATGTAACTCAGTGAGTGGACCTCACACATCACAGAGCAGTTTCTCAGAAAGCTTCTCTCCAGATTTCATTTGAGGATATTTCCTTTTTCACCATAGCCCTCTATGGGCTTCCAAATATCACTTTGCCAATTCCAAAAGAACTGTCTTAGCGAATGGCTTCTTGAGGGGAAAGCTGTAATTCTGGGAGATGATTTCACAGAACACAAAGAAGTTTCTCCGAAAGCTTCTTTCTCTTTGTTATCGGAGGAGATTTCCTTTGGCCCTATAGTCTTCAAAGGGATCCGAAATATCTGTTCTTAGATTCCACAGAAATAAGGCTAGCAAAGAGATCCACGAAACACAGATGTAACTCTGTGAGTGGAAGTCACACATTCCAGAGCAGTTTCTCAGAAACCTTCTTTCCAGATATCATCTGAGGATATTTCCTTTTTCACCGTAGCCCTCTATGGGCTTCCAAATATCACTTTGCCAATTCCACAAGAACTGTCTTAGCGAAAAGCTTCTTGAGTGGAAAGTTGTATCTCTGTGAGATGATTTCACAGAACACAAATTAGTTTCTCAGAAAGCTTCTTTCTCTTTGTTATCGGAGGATATTTCCTTTGGCCCTATAGTTTTCAAAGGGATCCGAAATATCTGTTCTCAGATTCCACAGGAATAAAGCTAGCAAAGAGATCCACGAAATACAGATGTAACTCTGTCAGATGAATTAACAGAACACTAAGCAGTTTCTCAGAAAGCTTCTTTCCAGATTTCATCTGAGCATATTTCGTTTTTCACCATAGCCCACTATGGGCTTCCAAATGTCACTTTGCCAATTCCACAAGAACTGTCTTAGCGAAAGTCTTCTTGAGGGGCAAGCTGTAACTCTGTGGGATGATTTCACAGAACACCAAGAAGTTTCTCATAAAGTTTCTTTCTCTTTGTTATCGGAGGATATTTCCTTTGGCCCTATTGTCTTCAAAGAGATCCCAAATATCTGTTCTCAGATTCCACAGAAATAAGGCTAGCAAAGAGATGCACGAAATGCAGATGTAACTCTGTGAGTAGAAGTTGCACATCACAGAGCAGTTTCTCAGAAATCTTCTTTCCAGATTTCATCTGAGGATATTTCCTTTTTCACCATAGGCCTCTATGGGCTTCCCAATATCACTTTGCCAATTCCACAAGAACTGTCTTAGCGAAAGGCTTCTTGAGGAGAAAGCTGTAACTCTCTGAGATGATTTCAAAGAACACCAAGAAGTTTCTCAGAAAGCTTCTTTGTCTTTGTTATCGGAGGATATTTCCTTTGGCCCTATAGTCTTCAAAGGGATCCGAAGTATCTGTTCTCAGATTCCACAGAAATAAGGCTAGCAAAGAGATCCACGAAATACAGATGTAACTCTGTGAGATGAATTAACAGAACACTAAGCAGTTTCTCAGAAACCTTCTTTCCAGATTTCATCTGAGGATATTTCCTTTTTCACCATAGCCCTCTATGGGCTTCCAAATATCACTTTGCCAATTCCACAAGAACTGTCTTAGCGAAAGGCTTCTTGAGGGGAAAGCTGTAACTCTGTGAGATGATTTCACAGAACACAAAGAAGTTTCTATGAAAGCTTCTTTCTCTTTGTTATTGGAACATATTTCCTTTGGCCCTTTAGTCTTCAAAGGGATCCGAAATATCTGTTCTCAGATTCCACAGACATAAGGTTAGCAAAGAGATCCACGAAACACAGATGTAACTCTGTGAGTGGAAGGCACACATCACAGAGCAGTTTCTCAGAAAGCTTCTTTGCCGATTTCATCTGAGGATATTTCCTTTTTCACCATAGCCCTCCATGGGCTTCCAAATATCCCTTTGCCAATACCACAAGAACTGTCTTAGTGAAAGTCTTCCTGAGGGGAAAGCTGTTACTCTGTGAGATGATTTCACAGAACACAAAGAAATTTCTCAGAAAGTTTCTTTCTCTTTGTTATCGGAGGATATTTCCTTTGGCCCTATAGTCTTCAAAGGGATCCGAAATATCTGTTCTCAGATTCCACCGAAATAAGGCTAGCAAAGACATCCACGAAATACAGATGTAACTCTGTGAGATGAATTAACAGAACGCTTAGCTTTTTCTCAGAAAGGTTCTTTCCAGATTTCATCTGAGGATATTTCCTTTTTCACCATAGCCTTCTGTGGGCTTCCAAATATCACTTTGCCAATTCCACAAGAACTGTCTTAGCGAAAGGCTTCTTGAGGGGAAAGCTGTAACTCTGTGAGATATTTTCACGGAACACAAGGAAGTTTCTCAGAAAGCTTCTTTCTCTTTGTTATCGGAGGATATTTCCTTTGGCCCTCTAGTCTTCAAAGGGATCCGAAATATCTGTTCTCAGATTCCACAGAAATAAGGCTAGCAAAGAGATCCACGACATACAGATGTAACTCTGTGAGATGAATTACAGAACACTAAGCAGTTTCTCAGAAATCTTCTTTCCAGATTTCATCTGAGGATATTTCCTTTTTCACCATAGCCCTCTATGGGCTTCCAAATATCACTTTACCAATTCCACAAGAACTGTCTTAGCGAAAGGCTTCTTGAGGGGATAGCTGTAACTCTGTGAGATGATTTTACAGAACACAAAGAAGTTTCTCAGAAAGCTTCTTTCTCTTTGTAATCGGAGGATATTTCCTTTGGCCCTATAGTCTTCAAAGGGATCCGAAATATCTGTTCTCAGATTCCACAGAAATAAGGCTAGCAAAGAGATCCACGAAATACAGATGTAACTCTGTGAGGTGAATTAACAGAGCAATAAGCAGTTTCTCAGAAATCTTCTTTCCAGATTTCATCTGAGGATATTTCCTTTTTCACCATAGCCCTCTATGGGCTTCCAAATATCACTTATCCAATACCACAAGAACTGTCTTAGTGAAAGTCTTCTTGAGGGGAAAGCTGTACGTCTGTGAGATGATTTCACAGAACACAAAGAAGTTTCTCAGAAAGCTTCTTTCTCTTTGTTATCGGAGGATATTTCCTTTGGCCCTATAGTCTTCATAGGGATCCGAAATATCTGTTCTCAGATTCCACAGAAATAAGGCTAGCAAAGAGATCCACGAAATACAGATGTAACTCAGTGAGTGGACCTCACACATCACAGAGCAGTTTCTCAGAAAGCTTCTTTCCAGATTTCATCTGAGGATCTTTCCTTTTTCACCATAGCCCTCTATGGGCTTCCAAATATCACTTTGCCAATTCCAAAAGAACTGTCTTAGCGAATGGCTTCTTGAGGGGAAAGCTGTAATTCTGGGAGATGATTTCACAGAACACAAAGAAGTTTCTCAGAAAGCTTCTTTCTCTTTGTTATCGTAGGAGATTTCCTTTGGCCCTATAGTCTTCAAAGGGATCCGAAATATCTGTTCTTAGATTCCACAGAAATAAGGCTAGCAAAGAGATCCACGAAACACAGATGTAACTCTGTGAGTGGAAGTCACACATTCCAGAGCAGTTTCTCAGAAACCTTCTTTCCAGATTTCATCTGAGGATATTTCCTTTTTCACCGTAGCCCTCTATGGGCTTCCAAATATCACTTTGCCAATTCCACAAGAACGGTCTTAGCGAAAAGCTTCTTGAGTGGAAAGTTGTATCTCTGTGAGATGATTTCACAGAACACAAATTAGTTTCTCAGAAACCTTCTTTCTCTTTGTTATCGGAGGATATTTCCTTTGGCCCTATAGTTTTCAAAGGGATCCGAAATATCTGTTCTCAGATTCCACAGAAATAAAGCTAGCAAAGAGATCCACGAAATACAGATATAACTCTGTCAGATGAATTAACAGAACACTAAGCAGTTTCTCAGAAAGCTTCTTTCCAGATTTCATCTGAGCATATTTCGTTTTTCACCATAGCCCACTATGGGCTTCCAAATGTCACTTTGCCAATTCCACAAGAACTGTCTTAGCGAAAGGCTTCTTGAGGGGCAAGGTGTAACTCTGTGGGATGATTTCACAGAACACCAAGAAGTTTCTCAGAAAGTTTCTTTCTCTTTGTTATCGGAGGATATTTCCTTTGGCCCCATTGTCTTCAAAGAGATCCGAATTATCAGTTCTCACATTCCACAGAAATAAGGCTAGCAAAGAGATCCACGAAATACAGATGTAACTCTGTGAGTGGAAGTCACACATCACAGAGCAGTTTCTCAGAATGCTTCTTTCCAGATTTCATCTGAGGATATTTCCTTTTTCAGCATAGCCCTCTATGGGCTTCCAAATATCACTTTGCCAATTCCACAGGAACTGTTTTAGCGAAAGGCGTCTTGAGGGGAAAGCTGTAACTCTGTGAGATGATTTCACAGAACACAAAGAAGTTTCTCAGAAAGCTTCTTTCTCTTTGTTATCGGAGGATATTTCCTTTGGCCCTATAGTCTTCAAAGGGATCCGAAATACCTGTTCTCAGATTCCACAGAAATAAGGCTAGCAAGGAGATCCACGAAATACAGATGTAACTCTGTGATTGGAAGACACACATCACAGAGCAGTTTCTCAGAAATCTTCTTTCCAGATTTCATCTGAGGGTAATTCCTTTTTCACCATAGCCCTCTATGGGCTTCCCAATATCTCTTTGCCAATTCCACAAGAACTGTCTTAGCGAAAGGCTTCTTGAGGAAAAAGCTGTAACTCTGTGAGATGATTTCATAGAACACAAAGAGGTTTCTCAGAAAGGTTCTTTCTCTTTGTTATCGGAGGATATTTCCCTTGGCCCTATAGTCTTCAAAGGGATCCGAAATATCTGTTCTCAGATTCCACAGAAATAAGGCTAGCAAAGAGATCCAAAAATACAGATGTAACTCTGTGAGTGGAAGTCACACATCACAGAGCAGTTTCTCAGAAAGCTTCTTTCCAGATTTCATCTGAGGATATTTCCTTTTTCACCATAGCCCTCTAAGGGCTTCCAAATATCATTTTGCCAATTCCACAAGAACTCCCTTAGCGAAAGGCTTCTTGAGGGGAAAGCTGTAACTCTGTGAGATGATTTCACAGAACACAAAGAAGTTTCTCAGAAAGCTTCTTTCTCTTTGTTATCGGAGGATATTTCCTTTGGCCCTATAGTCTTAAAAGGAATCCGAAATATCTTTTCTCAGATTCCACAGAAAAAAGGCTAGCAAAAAGATCCACGAAATACAGATGTAACTCTGTGAGATGAATTAACAGAACACTAAGCAGTTTCTCAGAAAACTTCTTTCCAGATTTCATCTGAGGATATTTCCTTTTTCACCATAGCCCTCTATGGGCTTCCAAATATCACTTTGACAATTCCACAAGAACTGTCTTAGCGAAAGGCTTCTTGAGGGGAAACTGTAACTCTGTGAGATGATTTCACGGAACACAAAGAAGTTTCTCAGAAAGCTTCTTTCTCTTTGTTATCGGAGGATATTTCCACTGGCCCTATAGACTTCAAAGGGATCCGAAATCTCTATTCTCAGATACCACAGAAATAAGGCGAGCAAAGAGATCCATGAAATACAGATGTAACTCTGTGAGTGGAAGTCACACATCACAGAGCAGTTTCTCAGAAAGCTTCTTTCCAGATTTCATCTGAGGATATTTCCTTTTTCACCATAGCCCTCTATGGGCTTCCAAATATCAATTTGCCAATTCCACAAAAACTGTCTTAGCGAAAGGCTTCTTGAGGGGAAAGCTGTAACTCTGTGAGATTATTTCACAGAACACAAAGAAGTTTCTTAGAAAGCTTCTTTCTCTTTGTTATCGGAGGATATTTCCTTTGGCCCTATTGTCTTTAAAGGAATCCGAAATATCTCTTCTCAGGTTCCACAGAAAAAAGGCTAGCAAAAAGATCCACAAAAACAGATGTAACTCTGTGAGTGGAAGTCACACACCACAGAGCAGTTTCTCAGAAAGCTTCTTTGCCGATTTCATCTGAGGATATTTCCTTTTTCACCATAGCCCTCCATGGGCTTCCAAATATCCCCTTGCCAATACCACAAGAACTGTCTTAGTGAAAGTCTTCCTGAGGGGAAAGCTGTTACTCTGTGAGATGATTTCACAGAACACAAAGAAATTTCTCAGAAAGTTTCTTTCTCTTTGTTATCGGAGGATATTTCCTTTGGCCCTATAGTCTTCAAAGGGATCCGAAATATCTGTTCTCAGATTCCACCGAAATAAGGCTAGCAAAGACATCCACGAAATACAGATGTAACTCTGTGAGATGAATTAACAGAACGCTTAGCAGTTTCTCAGAAAGGTTCTTTCCAGATTTCATCTGAGGATATTTCCTTTTTCACCATAGCCTTCTGTGGGCTTCCAAATATCACTTTGCCAATTCCACAAGAACTGTCTTAGCGAAAGGCTTCTTGAGGAGAAAGCTGTAACTCTGTGAGATGATTTCACAGAACACAACGAAGTTTCTCAGAAAGCTTCTTTCTCTTTGTTATCGGATTATATTTCCTTTGGCCCTATAGTCTTCAAAGGGATCCGAAATATCTGTTCTCAGATTCCACAGAAATAAGGCTAGAAAAGAGATCCACGAAATACAGATGTAACTCTGTGAGATGAATTAACAGAACACTAAGCAGTTTCTCAGAAAGCTTCTTTCCAGATTTCATCTGAGGATATTTCCTTTTTCACCATAGCCCTCTATGGGCTTCCAAATATCACTTTTCCAATTCCACAACAACTGTCTTAGCGAAAGGCTTCTTGAGGGGAAAGCTGTAACTCTGTGAGATGATTTCACAGAACACAAAGAA
Organism: Macaca nemestrina; assembly: GCF_043159975.1. Classification (NCBI taxonomy): domain Eukaryota; kingdom Metazoa; phylum Chordata; class Mammalia; order Primates; family Cercopithecidae; genus Macaca; species Macaca nemestrina. The sequence continues at coordinate 95,985,183 of NC_092145.1, read as the reverse complement.
GTTTCTAAGAAAGCTTCTTTCTCTTTGTTATCGGAGGATATTTCGTTTGGCCCTATAGTCTTCAAAGGGATCCGAAATATCTGTTCTCAGATTCCACAGAAATAAGGCTAGCAAAGAGATCCACGAAATACAGATATAACTCTGTGAGATGAATTAACAGAACACTAAGCAGTTTCTCAAAGAACTTCTTTCCAGATTTCATCTGAGGATATTTCCTTTTTCACCATAGCCCTCTACGGGCTTCCAAATATCACTTTGCCAATGCCACAAGAACTGTCTTAGTGAAAGTCTTCTTGAGGGGAAAGCTGTAACTCTGTGAGATGATTTCACAGAACACAAAGTAGTTTCTCATAAACCTTCTTTCTCTTTGTTATCGGAGTATATTTCCTTTGGCCCTATAGTCTTCAAAGGGATCCGAAATATCTGTTCTCAGATTCCACAGAAATAAGGCTAGCAAAGAGATCCACGAAATACAGATGTAACTCAGTGAGTGGACGTCAAACATCACAGAGCAGTTTCTCAGAAAGCTTCTTTCCAGATTTCATCTGAGGATATTTCCTTTTTCACCATAGCCTTCTGTGGGCTTCCAAATATCACTTTGCCAATTCCACAAGAACTGTCTTAGCGAAAGGCTTCTTGAGGGGAAAGCTGTAACTCTGTGAGATGATTTCACAGAACACAAAGTAGTTTCTCATAAACCTTCTCTCTCTTTGTTATCGGAGTATATTTCCTTTGGCCCTATAGTCTTCAAAGGGATCCGAAATATCTGTTCTCAGATTCCACAGAAATAAGGCTAGCAAAGAGATCCACGAAATACAGATGTAACTCAGTGAGTGGACGTCAAACATCACAGAGCAGTTTCTCAGAAAGCTTCTTTCCAGATTTCATCTGAGGATATTTCCTTTTTCACCATAGCCTTCTGTGGGCTTCCAAATATCACTTTGCCAATTCCACAAGAACTGTCTTAGCGAAAGGCTTCTTGAGGGGAAAGCTGTAACTCTGTGAGATAATTTCACGGAACACAAGGAAGTTTCTCAGAAAGCTTCTTTCTCTTTGTTATCGGAGGATATTTCCTTTGGACCAATAGTCTTCAAAGGGATCCGAAATATCTGTTCTCAGATTCCACAGAAATAAGGCTAGCAAAGAGATCCACGGCATACAGATGTAACTCTGTGAGATGAATTACAGAACACTAAGCAGTTTCTCAGAAATCTTCTTTCCAGATTTCATCTGACGATATTTCCTTTTTCACCATAGCCCTCTATGGGCTTCCAAATATCACTTTACCAATTCCACAAGAACTGTCTTAGCGAAAGGCTTCTTGAGGGGATAGCTGTAACTCTGTGAGATGATTTTACAGAACACAAAGAAGTTTCTCAGAAAGCTTCTTTCTCTTTGTAATCGGAGGATATTTCCTTTGGCCCTATAGTCTTCAAAGGGATCCGAAATATCTGTTCTCAGATTCCACAGAAATAAGGCTAGCAAAGAGATCCACGAAATACAGATGTAACTCTGTGAGGTGAATTAACAGAGCAATAAGCAGTTTCTCAGAAATCTTCTTTCCAGATTTCATCTGAGGATATTTCCTTTTTCACCATAGCCCTCTATGGGCTTCCAAATATCACTTATCCAATACCACAAGAACTGTCTTAGTGAAAGTCTTCTTGAGGGGAAAGCTGTACGTCTGTGAGATGATTTCACAGAACACAAAGAAGTTTCTCAGAAAGCTTCTTTCTCTTTGTTATCGGAGGATATTTCCTTTGGCCCTATAGTCTTCATAGGGATCCGAAATATCTGTTCTCAGATTCCACAGAAATAAGGCTAGCAAAGAGATCCACGAAATACAGATGTAACTCAGTGAGTGGACCTCACACATCACAGAGCAGTTTCTCAGAAAGCTTCTTTCCAGATTTCATCTGAGGATCTTTCCTTTTTCACCATAGCCCTCTATGGGCTTCCAAATATCACTTTGCCAATTCCAAAAGAACTGTCTTAGCGAATGGCTTCTTGAGGGGAAAGCTGTAATTCTGGGAGATGATTTCACAGAACACAAAGAAGTTTCTCAGAAAGCTTCTTTCTCTTTGTTATCGTAGGAGATTTCCTTTGGCCCTATAGTCTTCAAAGGGATCCGAAATATCTGTTCTTAGATTCCACAGAAATAAGGCTAGCAAAGAGATCCACGAAACACAGGTGTAACTCTGTGAGTGGAAGTCACACATTCCAGAGCAGTTTCTCAGAAACCTTCTTTCCAGATTTCATCAGAGGATATTTCCTTTTTCACCGTAGCCCTCTATGGGCTTCCAAATATCACTTTGCCAATTCCACAAGAACGGTCTTAGCGAAAAGCTTCTTGAGTGGAAAGTTGTATCTCTGTGAGATGATTTCACAGAACACAAATTAGTTTCTCAGAAAGCTTCTTTCTCTTTGTTATCGGAGGATATTTCCTTTGGCCCTATAGTTTTCAAAGGGATCCGAAATATCTGTTCTCAGATTCCACAGAAATAAAGCTAGCAAAGAGATCCACGAAATACAGATATAACTCTGTCAGATGAATTAACAGAACACTAAGCAGTTTCTCAGAAGGCTTCTTTCCAGATTTCATCTGAGCATATTTCGTTTTTCACCATAGCCCACTATGGGCTTCCAAATGTCACTTTGCCAATTCCACAAGAACTGTCTTAGCGAAAGGCTTCTTGAGGGGCAAGCTGTAACTCTGTGGGATGATTTCACAGAACACCAGGAAGTTTCTCAGAAAGTTTCTTTCTCTTTGTTATCGGAGGATATTTCTTTTGGCCCCATTGTCTTCAAAGAGATCCGAATTATCAGTTCTCACATTCCACAGAAATAAGGCGAGCAAAGAGATCCACGAAATACAGATGTAACTCTAAGAGTGGAAGTCACACATCACAGAGCAGTTTCTCAGAATGCTTCTTTCCAGATTTCATCTGAGGATATTTCCTTTTTCACCATAGCCCTCTATGGGCTTCCAAATATCACTTTGCCAATTCCACAGGAACTGTTTTAGCGAAAGGCGTCTTGAGGGGAAAGCTGTAACTCTGTGAGATGATTTCACAGAACACAAAGAAGTTTCTCAGAAAGCTTCTTTCTCTTTGTTATCGGAGGATATTTCCTTTGGCCCTATAGTCTTCAAAGGGATCCGAAATATCTGTTCTCAGATTCCACAGAAATAAGGCTAGCAAGGAGATCCACGAAATACAGATGTAACTCTGTGATTGGAAGACACACATCACAGAGCAGTTTCTCAGAAATCTTCTTTCCAGATTTCATCTGAGGGTAATTCCTTTTTCACCATAGCCCTCTATGGGCTTCCCAATATCTCTTTGCCAATTCCACAAGCACTGTCTTAGCGAAAGGCTTCTTGAGGAAAAAGCTGTAACTCTGTGAGATGATTTCATAGAACACAAAGAGGTTTCTCAGAAAGGTTCTTTCTCTTTGTTATCGGAGGATATTTCCCTTGGCCCTATAGTCTTCAAAGGGATCCGAAATATCTGTTCTCAGATTCCACAGAAATAAGGCTAGCAAAGAGATCCAAAAATACAGATGTAACTCTGTGAGTGGAAGTCACACATCACAGAGCATTTTCTCAGAAAGCTTCTTTCCAGATTTCATCTGAGGATATTTCCTTTTTCACCATAGCCCTCTAAGGGCTTCCAAATATCATTTTGCCAATTCCACAAGAACTCTCTTAGCGAAAGGCTTCTTGAGGGGAAAGCTGTAACTCTGTGAGATGATTTCACAGAACACAAAGAAGTTTCTCAGAAAGCTTCTTTCTCTTTGTTATCGGAGGATATTTCCTTTGGCCCTATAGTCTTAAAAGGAATCCGAAATATCTTTTCTCAGATTCCACAGAAAAAAGGCTAGCAAAAAGATCCACGAAATACAGATGTAACTCTGTGAGATGAATTAACAGAACACTAAGCAGTTTCTCAGAAAACTTCTTTCCAGATTTCATCTGAGGATATTTCCTTTTTCACCATAGCCCTCTATGGGCTTCCAAATATCACTTTGACAATTCCACAAGAACTGTCTTAGCGAAAGGCTTCTTGAGGGGAAACTGTAACTCTGTGAGATGATTTCACGGAACACAAAGAAGTTTCTCAGAAAGCTTCTTTCTCTTTGTTATCGGAGGATATTTCCACTGGCCCTATAGACTTCAAAGGGATCCGAAATCTCTATTCTCAGATTCCACAGAAATAAGGCTAGCAAAGAGATCCATGAAATACAGATGTAACTCTGTGAGTGGAAGTCACACATCACAGAGCAGTTTCTCAGAAAGCTTCTTTCCAGATTTCATCTGAGGATATTTCCTTTTTCACCATAGCCCTCTATGGGCTTCCAAATATCAATTTGCCAATTCCACAAAAACTGTCTTAGCGAAAGGCTTCTTGAGGGGAAAGCTGTAACTCTGTGAGATTATTTCACAGAACACAAAGAAGTTTCTCAGAAAGCTTCTTTCTCTTTGTTATCGGAGGATATTTCCTTTGGCCCTATTGTCTTAAAAGGAATCCGAAATATCTCTTCTCAGGTTCCACAGAAAAAAGGCTAGCAAAAAGATCCACAAAAACAGATGTAACTCTGTGAGTGGAAGTCACACACCACAGAGCAGTTTCTCAGAAAGCTTCTTTGCCGATTTCATCTGAGGATATTTCCTTTTTCACCATAGCCCTCCATGGGCTTCCAAATATCCCTTTGCCAATACCACAAGAACTGTCTTAGTGAAAGTCTTCCTGAGGGGAAAGCTGTTACTCTGTGAGATGATTTCACAGAACACAAAGAAATTTCTCAGAAAGTTTCTTTCTCTTTGTTATCGGAGGATATTTCCTTTGGCCCTATAGTCTTCAAAGGGATCCGAAATATCTGTTCTCAGATTCCACCGAAATAAGGCTAGCAAAGACATCCACGAAATACAGATGTAACTCTGTGAGATGAATTAACAGAACGCTTAGCAGTTTCTCAGAAAGGTTCTTTCCAGATTTCATCTGAGGATATTTCCTTTTTCACCATAGCCTTCTGTGGGCTTCCAAATATCACTTTGCCAATTCCACAAGAACTGTCTTAGCGAAAGGCTTCTTGAGGAGAAAGCTGTAACTCTGTGAGATGATTTCACAGAACACAACGAAGTTTCTCAGAAAGCTTCTTTCTCTTTGTTATCGGATTATATTTCCTTTGGCCCTATAGTCTTCAAAGGGATCCGAAGTATCTGTTCTCAGATTCCACAGAAATAAGGCTAGAAAAGAGATCCACGAAATACAGATGTAACTCTGTGAGATGAATTAACAGAACACTAAGCAGTTTCTCAGAAAGCTTCTTTCCAGATTTCATCTGAGGATATTTCCTTTTTCACCATAGCCCTCTATGGGCTTCCAAATATCACTTTGCCAATTCCACAACAACTGTCTTAGCGAAAGGCTTCTTGAGGGGAAAGCTGTAACTCTGTGAGATGATTTCACAGAACACAAAGAAGTTTCTAAGAAAGCTTCTTTCTCTTTGTTATCGGAGGATATTTCCTTTGGCCCTATAGTCTTCAAAGGGATCCGAAATATCTGTTCTCAGATTCCACAGAAATAAGGCTAGCAAAGAGATCCACGAAATACAGATATAACTCTGTGAGATGAATTAACAGAACACTAAGCAGTTTCTCAGAGAACTTCTTTCCAGATTTCATCTGAGGATATTTCCTTTTTCACCATAGCCGTCTACGGGCTTCCAAATATCACTTTGCCAATGCCACAAGAACTGTCTTAGTGAAAGTCTTCTTGAGGGGAAAGCTGTAACTCTGTGAGATGATTTCACAGAACACAAAGTAGTTTCTCATAAACCTTCTTTCTCTTTGTTATCGGAGTATATTTCCTTTGGCCCTATAGTCTTCAAAGGGATCCGAAATATCTGTTCTCAGATTCCACAGAAATAAGGCTAGCAAAGAGATCCACGAAATACAGATGTAACTCAGTGAGTGGACGTCAAACATCACAGAGCAGTTTCTCAGAAAGCTTCTTTCCAGATTTCATCTGAGGATATTTCCTTTTTCACCATAGCCTTCTGTGGGCTTCCAAATATCACTTTGCCAATTCCACAAGAACTGTCTTAGCGAAAGGCTTCTTGAGGGGAAAGCTGTAACTCTGTGAGATGATTTCACAGAACACAAAGTAGTTTCTCATAAAACTTCTTTCTCTTTGTTATCGGAGGATATTTCCTTTGGCCCTATAGTCTTCAAAGGGATCCGAAATATCTGTTCTCAGATTCCACAGAAATAAGGCTAGCAAAGAGATCCACGGCATACAGATGTAACTCTGTGAGATGAATTACAGAACACTAAGCAGTTTCTCAGAAATCTTCTTTCCAGATTTCATCTGAGGATATTTCCTTTTTCACCATAGCCCTCTATGTGCTTCCAAATATCACTTTACCAATTCCACAAGAACTGTCTTAGCGAAAGGCTTCTTGAGGGGATAGCTGTAACTCTGTGAGATGATTTTACAGAACACAAAGAAGTTTCTCAGAAAGCTTCTTTCTCTTTGTAATCGGAGGATATTTCCTTTGGCCCTATAGTCTTCAAAGGGATCCGAAATATCTGTTCTCAGATTCCACAGAAATAAGGCTAGCAAAGAGATCCACGAAATACAGATGTAACTCTGTGAGGTGAATTAACAGAGCAATAAGCAGTTTCTCAGAAATCTTCTTTCCAGATTTCATCTGAGGATATTTCCTTTTTCACCATAGCCCTCTATGGGCTTCCAAATATCACTTATCCAATACCACAAGAACTGTCTTAGTGAAAGTCTTCTTGAGGGGAAAGCTGTACGTCTGTGAGATGATTTCACAGAACACAAAGAAGTTTCTCAGAAAGCTTCTTTCTCTTTGTTATCGGAGGATATTTCCTTTGGCCCTATAGTCTTCATAGGGATCCGAAATATCTGTTCTCAGATTCCACAGAAATAAGGCTAGCAAAGAGATCCACGAAATACAGATGTAACTCAGTGAGTGGACCTCACACATCACAGAGCAGTTTCTCAGAAAGCTTCTTTCCAGATTTCATCTGAGGATCTTTCCTTTTTCACCATAGCCCTCTATGGGCTTCCAAATATCACTTTGCCAATTCCAAAAGAACTGTCTTAGCGAATGGCTTCTTGAGGGGAAAGCTGTAATTCTGGGAGATGATTTCACAGAACACAAAGAAGTTTCTCAGAAAGCTTCTTTCTCTTTGTTATCGTAGGAGATTTCCTTTGGCCCTATAGTCTTCAAAGGGATCCGAAATATCTGTTCTTAGATTCCACAGAAATAAGGCTAGCAAAGAGATCCACGAAACACAGATGTAACTCTGTGAGTGGAAGTCACACATTCCAGAGCAGTTTCTCAGAAACCTTCTTTCCAGATTTCATCTGAGGATATTTCCTTTTTCACCGTAGCCCTCTATGGGCTTCCAAATATCACTTTGCCAATTCCACAAGAACGGTCTTAGCGAAAAGCTTCTTGAGTGGAAAGTTGTATCTCTGTGAGATGATTTCACAGAACACAAATTAGTTTCTCAGAAAGCTTCTTTCTCTTTGTTATCGGAGGATATTTCCTTTGGCCCTATAGTTTTCAAAGGGATCCGAAATATCTGTTCTCAGATTCCACAGAAATAAAGCTAGCAAAGAGATCCACGAAATACAGATATAACTCTGTCAGATGAATTAACAGAACACTAAGCAGTTTCTCAGAAAGCTTCTTTCCAGATTTCATCTGAGCATATTTCGTTTTTCACCATAGCCCACTATGGGCTTCCAAATGTCACTTTGCCAATTCCACAAGAACTGTCTTAGCGAAAGGCTTCTTGAGGGGCAAGCTGTAACTCTGTGGGATGATTTCACAGAACACCAAGAAGTTTCTCAGAAAGTTTCTTTCTCTTTGTTATCGGAGGATATTTCCTTTGGCCCCATTGTCTTCAAAGAGATCCGAATTATCAGTTCTCACATTCCACAGAAATAAGGCTAGCAAAGAGATCCACGAAATACAGATGTAACTCTGTGAGTGGAAGTCACACATCACAGAGCAGTTTCTCAGAATGCTTCTTTCCAGATTTCATCTGAGGATATTTCCTTTTTCACCATAGCCCTCTATGGGCTTCCAAATATCACTTTGCCAATTCCACAGGAACTGTTTTAGCGAAAGGCGTCTTGAGGGGAAAGCTGTAACTCTGTGAGATGATTTCACAGAACACAAAGAAGTTTCTCAGAAAGCTTCTTTCTCTTTGTTATCGGAGGATATTTCCTTTGGCCCTATAGTCTTCAAAGGGATCCGAAATATCTGTTCTCAGATTCCACAGAAATAAGGCTAGCAAGGAGATCCACGAAATACAGATGTAACTCTGTGATTGGAAGACACACATCACAGAGCAGTTTCTCAGAAATCTTCTTTCCAGATTTCATCTGAGGGTAATTCCTTTTTCACCATAGCCCTCTATGGGCTTCCCAATATCTCTTTGCCAATTCCACAAGAACTGTCTTAGCGAAAGGCTTCTTAAGGAAAAAGCTGTAACTCTGTGAGATGATTTCATAGAACACAAAGAGGTTTCTCAGAAAGGTTCTTTCTCTTTGTTATCGGAGGATATTTCCCTTGGCCCTATAGTCTTCAAAGGGATCCGAAATATCTGTTCTCAGATTCCACAGAAATAAGGCTAGCAAAGAGATCCAAAAATACAGATGTAACACTGTGAGTGGAAGTCACACATCACAGAGCAGTTTCTCAGAAAGCTTCTTTCCAGATTTCATCTGAGGATATTTCCTTTTTCACCATAGCCCTCTAAGGGCTTCCAAATATCATTTTGCCAATTCCACAAGAACTCTCTTAGCGAAAGGCTTCTTGAGGGGAAAGCTGTAACTCTGTGAGATGATTTCACAGAACACAAAGAAGTTTCTCAGAAAGCTTCTTTCTCTTTGTTATCGGAGGATATTTCCTTTGGCCCTATAGTCTTAAAAGGAATCCGAAATATCTTTTCTCAGATTCCACAGAAAAAAGGCTAGCAAAAAGATCCACGAAATACAGATGTAACTCTGTGAGATGAATTAACAGAACACTAAGCAGTTTCTCAGAAAACTTCTTTCCAGATTTCATCTGAGGATATTTCCTTTTTCACCATAGCCCTCTATGGGCTTACAAATATCACTTTGACAATTCCACAAGAACTGTCTTAGCGAAAGGCTTCTTGAGGGGAAACTGTAACTCTGTGAGATGATTTCACGGAACACAAAGAAGTTTCTCAGAAAGCTTCTTTCTCTTTGTTATCGGAGGATATTTCCACTGGCCCTATAGACTTCAAAGGGATCCGAAATCTCTATTCTCAGATTCCACAGAAATAAGGCTAGCAAAGAGATCCATGAAATACAGATGTAACTCTGTGAGTGGAAGTCACACATCACAGAGCAGTTTCTCAGAAAGCTTCTTTCCAGATTTCATCTGAGGATATTTCCTTTTTCACCATAGCCCTCTATGGGCTTCCAAATATCAATTTGCCAATTCCACAAAAACTGTCTTAGCGAAAGGCTTCTTGAGGGGAAAGCTGTAACTCTGTGAGATTATTTCACAGAACACAAAGAAGTTTCTCAGAAAGCTTCTTTCTCTTTGTTATCGGAGGATATTTCCTTTGGCCCTATTGTCTTAAAAGGAATCCGAAATATCTCTTCTCAGGTTCCACAGAAAAAAGGCTAGCAAAAAGATCCACAAAAACAGATGTAACTCTGTGAGTGGAAGTCACACACCACAGAGCAGTTTCTCAGAAAGCTTCTTTGCCGATTTCATCTGAGGATATTTCCTTTTTCACCATAGCCCTCCATGGGCTTCCAAATATCCCTTTGCCAATACCACAAGAACTGTCTTAGTGAAAGTCTTCCTGAGGGGAAAGCTGTTACTCTGTGAGATGATTTCACAGAACACAAAGAAATTTCTCAGAAAGTTTCTTTCTCTTTGTTATCGGAGGATATTTCCTTTGGCCCTATAGTCTTCAAAGGGATCCGAAATATCTGTTCTCAGATTCCACCGAAATAAGGCTAGCAAAGACATCCACGAAATACAGATGTAACTCTCTGAGATGAATTAACAGAACGCTTAGCAGTTTCTCAGAAAGGTTCTTTCCAGATTTCATCTGAGGATATTTCCTTTTTCACCATAGCCTTCTGTGGGCTTCCAAATATCACTTTGCCAATTCCACAAGAACTGTCTTAGCGAAAGGCTTCTTGAGGAGAAAGCTGTAACTCTGTGAGATGATTTCACAGAACACAACGAAGTTTCTCAGAAAGCTTCTTTCTCTTTGTTATCGGATTATATTTCCTTTGGCCCTATAGTCTTCAAAGGGATCCGAAATATCTGTTCTCAGATTCCACAGAAATAAGGCTAGAAAAGAGATCCACGAAATACAGATGTAACTCTGTGAGATGAATTAAAAGAACACTAAGCAGTTTCTCAGAAAGCTTCTTTCCAGATTTGATCGGAGGATATTTCCTTTTTCACCTTAGCCCTCTATGGGCTTCCAAATATCACTTTGCCAATTCCACAAGAACTGTCTTAGCGAAAGGCTTCTTGAGGGGAAAGCTGTAACTCTGTGAGATGATTTCACAGAACACAAAGAAGTTTCTCAGAAAGCTTCTTTCTCTTTGTTATCGGAGGATATTTCCTTTGGCCCTATAGTCTTCAAAGGGATCCGAAATATCTGTTCTCAGATTCCACAGAAATAAGGCTAGCAAGGAGATCCACGAAATACAGATGTAACTCTGTGATTGGAAGACACACATCACAGAGCAGTTTCTCAGAAATCTTCTTTCCAGATTTCATCTGAGGGTAATTCCTTTTTCACCATAGCCCTCTATGGGCTTCCCAATATCTCTTTGCCAATTCCACAAGAACTGTCTTAGCGAAAGGCTTCTTGAGGAAAAAGCTGTAACTCTGTGAGATGATTTCATAGAACACAAAGAGGTTTCTCAGAAAGGTTCTTTCTCTTTGGTATCGGAGGATATTTCCCTTGGCCCTATAGTCTTCAAAGGGATCCGAAATATCTGTTCTCAGATTCCACAGAAATAAGGCTAGCAAAGAGATCCAAAAATACAGATGTAACTCTGTGAGTGGAAGTCACACATCACAGAGCAGTTTCTCAGAAAGCTTCTTTCCAGATTTCATCTGAGGATATTTCCTTTTTCACCATAGCCCTCTAAGGGCTTCCAAATATCATTTTGCCAATTCCACAAGAACTCTCTTAGCGAAAGGCTTCTTGCGGGGAAAGCTGTAACTCTGTGAGATGATTTCACAGAACACAAAGAAGTTTCTCAGAAAGCTTCTTTCTCTTTGTTATCGGAGGATATTTCCTTTGGCCCTATAGTCTTAAAAGGAATCCGAAATATCATTTCTCAGATTCCACAGAAAAAAGGCTAGCAAAAAGATCCACGAAATACAGATGTAACTCTGTGAGATGAATTAACAGAACACTAAGCAGTTTCTCAGAAAACTTCTTTCCAGATTTCATCTGAGGATATTTCCTTTTTCACCATAGCCCTCTATGGGCTTCCAAATATCACTTTGACAATTCCACAAGAACTGTCTTAGCGAAAGGTTTCTTGAGGGGAAACTGTAACTCTGTGAGATGATTTCACGGAACACAAAGAAGTTTCTCAGAAAGCTTTTTTCTCTTTGTTATCGGAGGATATTTCCACTGGCCCTATAGACTTCAAAGGGATCCGAAATCTCTATTCTCAGATTCCACAGAAATAAGGCTAGCAAAGAGATCCATGAAATACAGATGTAACTCTGTGAGTGGAAGTCACACATCACAGAGCAGTTTCTCAGAAAGCTTCTTTCCAGATTTCATCTGAGGATATTTCCTTTTTCACCATAGCCCTCTATGGGCTTCCAAATATCAATTTGCCAATTCCACAAAAACTGTCCTAGCGAAAGGCTTCTTGAGGGGAAAGCTGTAACTCTGTGAGATTATTTCACAGAACACAAAGAAGTTTCTCAGAAAGCTTCTTTCTCTTTGTTATCGGAGGATATTTCCTTTGGCCCTATTGTCTTAAAAGGAATCCGAAATATCTCTTCTCAGGTTCCACAGAAAAAAGGCTAGCAAAAAGATCCACAAAAACAGATGTAACTCTGTGAGTGGAAGTCACACACCACAGAGCAGTTTCTCAGAAAGCTTCTTTGCCGATTTCATCTGAGGATATTTCCTTTTTCACCATAGCCCTCCATGGGCTTCCAAATATCCCTTTGCCAATACCACAAGAACTGTCTTAGTGAAAGTCTTCCTGAGGGGAAAGCTGTTACTCTGTGAGATGATTTCACAGAACACAAAGAAATTTCTCAGAAAGTTTCTTTCTCTTTGTTATCGGAGGATATTTCCTTTGGCCCTATAGTCTTCAAAGGGATCCGAAATATCTGTTCTCAGATTCCACCGAAATAAGGCTAGCAAAGACATCCACGAAATACAGATGTAACTCTGTGAGATGAATTAACAGAACGCTTAGCAGTTTCTCAGAAAGGTTCTTTCCAGATTTCATCTGAGGATATTTCCTTTTTCACCATAGCCTTCTGTGGGCTTCCAAATATCACTTTGCCAATTCCACAAGAACTGTCTTAGCGAAAGGCTTCTTGAGGAGAAAGCTGTAACTCTGTGAGATGATTTCACAGAACACAACGAAGTTTCTCAGAAAGCTTCTTTCTCTTTGTTATCGGATTATATTTCCTTTGGCCCTATAGTCTTCAAAGGGATCCGAAATATCTGTTCTCAGATTCCACAGAAATAAGGCTAGAAAAGAGATCCACGAAATACAGATGTAACTCTGTGAGATGAATTAAAAGAACACTAAGCAGTTTCTCAGAAAGCTTCTTTCCAGATTTGATCGGAGGATATTTCCTTTTTCACCTTAGCCCTCTATGGGCTTCCAAATATCACTTTGCCAATTCCACAAGAACTGTCTTAGCGAAAGGCTTCTTGAGGGGAAAGCTGTAACTCTGTGAGATGATTTCACAGAACACAAAGAAGTTTCTCAGAAAGCTTCTTTCTCTTTGTTATCGGAGGATATTTCCTTTGGCCCTATAGTCTTCAAAGGGATCCGAAATATCTGTTCTCAGATTCCACAGAAATAAGGCTAGCAAGGAGATCCACGAAATACAGATGTAACTCTGTGATTGGAAGACACACATCACAGAGCAGTTTCTCAGAAATCTTCTTTCCAGATTTCATCTGAGGGTAATTCCTTTTTCACCATAGCCCTCTATGGGCTTCCCAATATCTCTTTGCCAATTCCACAAGAACTGTCTTAGCGAAAGGCTTCTTGAGGAAAAAGCTGTAACTCTGTGAGATGATTTCATAGAACACAAAGAGGATTCTCAGAAAGGTTCTTTCTCTTTGGTATCGGAGGATATTTCCCTTGGCCCTATAGTCTTCAAAGGGATCCGAAATATCTGTTCTCAGATTCCACAGAAATAAGGCTAGCAAAGAGATCCAAAAATACAGATGTAACTCTGTGAGTGGAAGTCACACATCACAGAGCAGTTTCTCAGAAAGCTTCTTTCCAGATTTCATCTGAGGATATTTCCTTTTTCACCATAGCCCTCTAAGGGCTTCCAAATATCATTTTGCCAATTCCACAAGAACTCTCTTAGCGAAAGGCTTCTTGCGGGGAAAGCTGTAACTCTGTGAGATGATTTCACAGAACACAAAGAAGTTTCTCAGAAAGCTTCTTTCTCTTTGTTATCGGAGGATATTTCCTTTGGCCCTATAGTCTTAAAAGGAATCCGAAATATCATTTCTCAGATTCCACAGAAAAAAGGCTAGCAAAAAGATCCACGAAATACAGATGTAACTCTGTGAGATGAATTAACAGAACACTAAGCAGTTTCTCAGAAAACTTCTTTCCAGATTTCATCTGAGGATATTTCCTTTTTCACCATAGCCCTCTATGGGCTTCCAAATATCACTTTGACAATTCCACAAGAACTGTCTTAGCGAAAGGTTTCTTGAGGGGAAACTGTAACTCTGTGAGATGATTTCACGGAACACAAAGAAGTTTCTCAGAAAGCTTCTTTCTCTTTGTTATCGGAGGATATTTCCACTGGCCCTATAGACTTCAAAGGGATCCGAAATCTCTATTCTCAGATTCCACAGAAATAAGGCTAGCAAAGAGATCCATGAAATACAGATGTAACTCTGTGAGTGGAAGTCACACATCACAGAGCAGTTTCTCAGAAAGCTTCTTTCCAGATTTCATCTGAGGATATTTCCTTTTTCACCATAGCCCTCTATGGGCTTCCAAATATCAATTTGCCAATTCCACAAAAACTGTCCTAGCGAAAGGCTTCTTGAGGGGAAAGCTGTAACTCTGTGAGATTATTTCACAGAACACAAAGAAGTTTCTCAGAAAGCTTCTTTCTCTTTGTTATCGGAGGATATTTCCTTTGGCCCTATTGTCTTAAAAGGAATCCGAAATATCTCTTCTCAGGTTCCACAGAAAAAAGGCTAGCAAAAAGATCCACAAAAACAGATGTAACTCTGTGAGTGGAAGTCACACACCACAGAGCAGTTTCTCAGAAAGCTTCTTTGCCGATTTCATCTGAGGATATTTCCTTTTTCACCATAGCCCTCCATGGGCTTCCAAATATCCCTTTGCCAATACCACAAGAACTGTCTTAGTGAAAGTCTTCCTGAGGGGAAAGCTGTTACTCTGTGAGATGATTTCACAGAACACAAAGAAATTTCTCAGAAAGTTTCTTTCTCTTTGTTATCGGAGGATATTTCCTTTGGCCCTATAGTCTTCAAAGGGATCCGAAATATCTGTTCTCAGATTCCACCGAAATAAGGCTAGCAAAGACATCCACGAAATACAGATGTAACTCTGTGAGATGAATTAACAGAACGCTTAGCAGTTTCTCAGAAAGGTTCTTTCCAGATTTCATCTGAGGATATTTCCTTTTTCACCATAGCCTTCTGTGGGCTTCCAAATATCACTTTGCCAATTCCACAAGAACTGTCTTAGCGAAAGGCTTCTTGAGGAGAAAGCTGTAACTCTGTGAGATGATTTCACAGAACACAACGAAGTTTCTCAGAAAGCTTCTTTCTCTTTGTTATCGGATTATATTTCCTTTGGCCCTATAGTCTTCAAAGGGATCCGAAATATCTGTTCTCAGATTCCACAGAAATAAGGCTAGAAAAGAGATCCACGAAATACAGATGTAACTCTGTGAGATGAATTAAAAGAACACTAAGCAGTTTCTCAGAAAGCTTCTTTCCAGATTTCATCGGAGGATATTTCCTTTTTCACCTTAGCCCTCTATGGGCTTCCAAATATCACTTTGCCAATTCCACAAGAACTGTCTTAGCGAAAGGCTTCTTGAGGGGAAAGCTGTAACTCTGTGAGATGATTTCACAGAACACAAAGAAGTTTCTCAGAAAGCTTCTTTCTCTTTGTTATCGGAGGATATTTCCTTTGGCCCTATAGTCTTCAAAGGGATCCGAAATATCTGTTCTCAGATTCCACAGAAATAAGGCTAGCAAGGAGATCCACGAAATACAGATGTAACTCTGTGATTGGAAGACACACATCACAGAGCAGTTTCTCAGAAATCTTCTTTCCAGATTTCATCTGAGGGTAATTCCTTTTTCACCATAGCCCTCTATGGGCTTCCCAATATCTCTTTGCCAATTCCACAAGAACTGTCTTAGCGAAAGGCTTCTTGAGGAAAAAGCTGTAACTCTGTGAGATGATTTCATAGAACACAAAGAGGTTTCTCAGAAAGGTTCTTTCTCTTTGGTATCGGAGGATATTTCCCTTGGCCCTATAGTCTTCAAAGGGATCCGAAATATCTGTTCTCAGATTCCACAGAAATAAGGCTAGCAAAGAGATCCAAAAATACAGATGTAACTCTGTGAGTGGAAGTCACACATCACAGAGCAGTTTCTCAGAAAGCTTCTTTCCAGATTTCATCTGAGGATATTTCCTTTTTCACCATAGCCCTCTAAGGGCTTCCAAATATCATTTTGCCAATTCCACAAGAACTCTCTTAGCGAAAGGCTTCTTGAGGGGAAAGCTGTAACTCTGTGAGATTATTTCACAGAACACAAAGAAGTTTCTCAGAAAGCTTCTTTCTCTTTGTTATCGGAGGATATTTCCTTTGGCCCTATTGTCTTAAAAGGAATCCGAAATATCTCTTCTCAGGTTCCACAGAAAAAAGGCTAGCAAAAAGATCCACAAAAACAGATGTAACTCTGTGAGTGGAAGTCACACACCACAGAGCAGTTTCTCAGAAAGCTTCTTTGCCGATTTCATCTGAGGATATTTCCTTTTTCACCATAGCCCTCCATGGGCTTCCAAATATCCCTTTGCCAATACCACAAGAACTGTCTTAGTGAAAGTCTTCCTGAGGGGAAAGCTGTTACTCTGTGAGATGATTTCACAGAACACAAAGAAATTTCTCAGAAAGTTTCTTTCTCTTTGTTATCGGAGGATATTTCCTTTGGCCCTATAGTCTTCAAAGGGATCCGAAATATCTGTTCTCGGATTCCACCGAAATAAGGCTAGCAAAGACATCCACGAAATACAGATGTAACTCTGTGAGATGAATTAACAGAACGCTTAGCAGTTTCTCAGAAAGTTTCTTTCCAGATTTCATCTGAGGATATTTCCTTTTTCACCATAGCCTTCTGTGGGCTTCCAAATATCACTTTGCCAATTCCACAAGAACTGTCTTAGCGAAAGGCTTCTTGAGGAGAAAGCTGTAACTCTGTGAGATGATTTCACAGAACACAACGAAGTTTCTCAGAAAGCTTCTTTCTCTTTGTTATCGGATTATATTTCCTTTGGCCCTATAGTCTTCAAAGGGATCCGAAATATCTGTTCTCAGATTCCACAGAAATAAGGCTAGAAAAGAGATCCACGAAATACAGATGTAACTCTGTGAGATGAATTAACAGAACACTAAGCAGTTTCTCAGAAAGCTTCTTTCCAGATTTCATCTGAGGATATTTCCTTTTTCACCATAGCCCTCTATGGGCTTCCAAATATCACTTTTCCAATTCCACAACAACTGTCTTAGCGAAAGGCTTCTTGAGGGGAAAGCTGTAACTCTGTGAGATGATTTCACAGAACACAAAGAAGTTTCTAAGAAAGCTTCTTTCTCTTTGTTATCGGAGGATATTTCCTTTGGCCCTATAGTCTTCAAAGGGATCCGAAATATCTGTTCTCAGATTCCACAGAAATAAGGCTAGCAAAGAGATCCACGAAATACAGATGTAACTCAGTGAGTGGACGTCAAACATCACAGAGCAGTTTCTCAGAAAGCTTCTTTCCAGATTTCATCTGAGGATATTTCCTTTTTCACCATAGCCTTCTGTGGGCTTCCAAATATCACTTTGCCAATTCCACAAGAACTGTCTTAGCGAAAGGCTTCTTGAGGGGAAAGCTGTAACTCTGTGAGATAATTTCACAGAACACAAGGAAGTTTCTCAGAAAGCTTCTTTCTCTTTGTTATCGGAGGATATTTCCTTTGGCCCTATAGTCTTCAAAGGGATCCGAAATATCTGTTCTCAGATTCCACAGAAATAAGGCTAGCAAAGAGATCCACGACATACAGATGTAACTCTGTGAGATGAATTACAGAACACTAAGCAGTTTCTCAGAAATCTTCTTTCCAGATTTTATCTGAGGATATTTCCTTTTTCACCATAGCCCTCTATGGGCTTGCAAATATCACTTTACCAATTCCACAAGAACTGTCTTAGCGAAAGGCTTCTTGAGGGGAAAGCTGTAACTCTGTGAGATGATTTCACAGAACACAAAGAAGTTTCTCAGAAAGGTTCTTTCTCTTTGTTATCGGAGGATATTTCCTTTGGCCCTATTGTCTTCAAAGGTATCCGAATTATCAGTTCTCACATTCCACAGAAATAAGTCTAGCAAAGAGATCAACGAAATACAGATGTAACTCTGTGAGTGGAAGTCACACATCACAGAGCAGTTTCTCAGAAAGCTTCTTTCCAGATTTCATCTGAGGATATTTCCTTTTTCACCATAGCCCTCTACGGGCTTCCCAATATCACTTTGCCAATTCCACAGGAACTGTTTTAGCGAGAGGCGTCTTGAGGGGAAAGCTGTAACTCTGTGAGATGATTTCACAGAACACAAAGAAGTTTCTCAGAAAGCTTCTTTCTCTTTGTCATCGGAGGATATTTCCTTTGTCCCTATAGTCTTCAAAGGGATCCGAAATATCTGTTCTCAGATTCCACAGAAATAAGGCTAGCAAGGAGATCCACGAAATACAGATGTAACTCTGTGATTGGAAGTTCCACATCACAGAGCAGTTTCTCAGAAAGCTTCTTTGCAGATTACATCTGAGGATATTTCCTTTTTCACCATAACCCTCTATGGGCTTCCAAATGTCACTTTGCCAATTCCACAAGAACTGTCTTAGCGAAAGGCTTCCTGAGGGGAAAGCTGTAACTCTGTGTGATGATTTCACAGAACACAAAGAAGTTTCTCAGAAAGCTTCTTTCTCTTTGTTATCGGAGGATATTTCCTTTGGCCCTATAGTCTTCAAAGGGATCCGAAATATCTGTTCTCAGATTCCACAGAAATAAGGCTAGCAAAGAGATCCACGAAACACAGATGTAACTCTGTGAGTGGAAGTCACACATTCCAGAGCAGTTTCTCAGAAACCTTCTTTCCAGATTTCATCTGAGGATATTTCCTTTTTCACCATAGCCCTCTATGGGCTTCCAAATATCACTTTGCCAATGCCACAAGAACTGTCTTAGTGAAAGTCTTCTTGAGGGGAAAGCTGTACGTCTGTGAGATGATTTCACAGAACACAAAGAAGTTTCTCAGAAAGCTTCTTTCTCTTTGTTATCGGAGGATATTTCCTTTGGCCCTATAGTCTTCAAAGGGATCCGAAATATCTGTTCTCAGATTCCACAGAAATAAGGCTAGCAAAGAGATGCACAAAATACAGATGTAACTCTGTTAGATGAATTAACAGAACACTAAGCAGTTTCTCAGAAATCTTCTTTCCAGATTTCATCTGAGGATATTTCCTTTTTCAACATATCCCTCTATGAGCTTCCAAATGTCTCTTTGCCAATTCCACAAGAACTGTCTTAGCGAAAGGCTTCCTGAGGGGAAAGCTGTAACTCTGTGAGATGACTTCACAGAACACAAAGAAGTTTCTCAGAAAGCTTCTTTCTCTTTGTTATCGCAGGATATTTCCTTTGGCCCTATAGTCTTCAAAGGGATCCGAAATATCTGTTCTCAGATTCCACAGAAATAAGGCTAGCAAAGAGATCCACGAAACACAGAAATAACTCTGTTAGTGGAAGTCACACATTCCAGAGCAGTTTCTCAGAAACCTTCTTTCCAGATTTCATCTGAGGATATTTCCTTTTTCACCGTAGCCCTCTAGGGGCTTCCAAATATCACTTTGCCAATTCCACAAGAACTGTCTTAGCGAAAGGCTTCTTGAGGGGAAAGCTGTATCTCTGTGAGATGATTTCACAGAACACAAATTAGTTTCTCAGAAACCTTCTTTCTCTTTGTTTTCGGAGGATATTTCCTTTGGCCCTATAGTTTTCAAAGGGATCCGAAATATTTGTTCTCAGATTCCACAGAAATAAGGCCAGCAAAGAGATCCACGAAATACAGATGTAATTCTGTCAGATGAATTAACAGAATACTAAGCAGTTTCTCAGAAAGCTTCTTTCCAGATTTCTTCTTAGGATATTTCCTTTTTCACCATAGCCCTCTATGGGCTTCCAAATGTCACTTTGCCAATTCCACAAGAACTGTCTTAGTGAAAGGCTTACTGAGGGGAAAGCTGTAACTCTGTGTGATGATTTCACAGAACACAAAGAAGTTTCTCAGAAAGCTTCTTTCTCTTTGTTATCGGAGGATATTTCCTTTGGCCCTATAGTCTTCAAAGGGATCCGAAATATCTGTTCTCAGATTCCACAGAAATAAGGCTAGCAAAGAGATCCACGAAAGTCAGATGTAATTCTGTGAGTGGAAGTCACACATTCCAGAGCAGTTTCTCAGAAATCTTCTTTCCAGATTTCATCTGAGGATATTTCCTTTTTCACCATAGCCCTCTATGGGCTTCCAAATATCACTTTGCCAATTCCACAAGAACTGTCTTAGCGAAAGGCTTCTTGAGGGGAAAGCTGTAACTCTGTGAGATGATTTCACAGAACACAAAGAAGTTTCTCAGTAAGCCTCTTTCTCTTTGTTATCGGAGGATATTTTCTTTGGCCCTATAGTCTTCAAAGGGATCCGAAATATCTGTTCTCAGATTCCACAGAAATAAGTCTAGCAAAGAGATCCCCGAAATACAGATGTAACTCTGTGAGATGAATTAACAGAACACTAAGCAGTTTCTCAGAAAGCTTCTTTCCAGATTTCATCTGAGGATATTTCCTTTTTCACCATAGCCCTCTATGGGCTTCCAAATATCACTTTGCCAATTCCACAAGAACTGTCTTAGGGAAAGTCTTCTTGAGGGGAAAGCTGTAACTCTGGGAGATGATTTCACAGAACACAAAGAAGTTTCTCAGAAAGCTTCTTTCTCTTTGTTATCGGAGGATATTTCCTTTGGCCCTAAAGTCTTCAAAGGGATCCGAAATATCTGTTCTGAGATTCCACATAAATAAGGCTAGCAAAGAGATCCACGAAATACAGATGTAACTCTGTGAGATGAATTAACAGAACACTAAGCAGTTTCTCAGAAAGCTTCTTTCCAGATTTCATCTGAGGATATTTCCTTTTTCAACATATCCCTCTATGAGCTTCCAAATGTCTCTTTGCCAATTCCACAAGAACTGTCTTAGCGAAAGGCTTCCTGAGGGGAAAGCTGTAACTCAGTGAGATGACTTCACAGAACACAAAGAAGTTTCTCAGAAAGCTTCTTTCTCGTTGTTATCGCAGGATATTTCCTTTGGCCCTATAGTCTTCAAAGGGATCCGAAATATCTGTTCTCAGATTCCACAGAAATAAGGCTAGCAAAGAGATCCACGAAACACAGAAGAAACTCTGTTAGTGGAAGTCACACATTCCAGAGCAATTTCTCAGAAACCTTCTTTCCAGATTTCATGTGAGGATATTTCCTTTTTCACCGTAGCCCTCTATGGGCTTCCAAATATCACTTTGCCAATTCCACAAGAACTGTCTTAGCGAAAGGCTTCTTGAGTGGAAAGTTGTATCTCTGTGAGATGATTTCACAGAACACAACTTAGTTTCTCAGAAAACTTCTTTCTCTTTGTTTTCGGAGGATATTTCCTTTGGCCCTATAGTTTTCAAAGGGATCCGAAATATTTGTTCTCAGATTCCACAGAAATAAGGCCAGCAAAGAGATCCACGAAATACAGATGTAACTCTGTCAGATGAATTAACAGAACACTAAGCAGTTTCTCAGAAAGCTTCTTTCCAGATTTCATCTGAGGATATTTCCTTTTTCACCATAGCCCACTATGGGCTTGCAAATGTCACTTTGCCAATTCCACAAGAACTGTCTTAGCGAAAGGCTTCTTGAGGGGAAAGCTGTAACTCTGTGGGATGATTTCACAGAACACAAAGAAGTTTCTCGGAAAGTTTCTTTCTCTTTGTTATCGGAGGATATTACCTTTGGCCCTATTGTCTTCAAAGAGATCCGAATTATCAGTTCTCACATTCCACAGAAATAAGGCTAGCAAAGAGATCCACGAAATACAGATGTAACTCTGTGAGTGGAAGTCACACATCACAGAGCAGTTTCTCAGAAAGCTTCTTTCCGGATTTCATCTGAGGATATTTCCTTTTTCACCATAGCCCTCTATGGGCTTCCAAATATCACTTTGCCAATTCCACAGGAACTGTTTTAGCGAAAGGCGTCTTGAGGGGAAAGCTGTAACTCTGTGAGATGATTTCACAGAACACAAAGAAGTTTCTCAGAAAACTTCTTTCTCTTTGTCATCGGAGGATATTTCCTTTGGCCCTATAGTCTTCAAAGGTATCCGAAATATCTCTTCTCAGATTCCACAGAAATAAGGCTAGCAAAGAGATCCACGAAATACAGATAAAACTCTGTGAGATGAATTAACAGAACACTAAGCAGTTTCTCAGAGAACTTCTTTCCAGATTTCATCTGAGGATATTTCCTTTTTCACCATAGCCCTCTACGGGCTTCCAAATATCACTTTGCCAATGCCACAAGAACTGTCTTAGCGAAAGGCTTCTTGAGGGGAAAGCTGTAACTCTGTGAGACGATTTCACAGAACACAAAGAAGTTTCTCAGAAAGCTTCTTTCTCTTTGTCATGGGAGGATATTTCCTTTGGCCCTATAGTCTTCAAAGGGATCCGAAATATCTGCTCTCAGATTCCAAAGAAATAAGGCTAGCAAAGAGATCCACGAAATACAGATGTAACTCTGTGATTGGAAGTCGCACATCACAGAGCAGTTTCTCAGAAATCTTCTTTCCAGATTTCATCTGAGGATATTTCCTTTTTCACCATAGCCCTCTATGGGCTTCCCAATATCACTTTGCCAATTCCACAAAAACTGTCTTAGCGAAAGGCTTCTTGAGGAGAAAGCTGTAACTCTGTGAGATGATTTCATAGAGCACAAAGAAGTTTCTCAGAAAGCTTCTTTCTCTTTGTTATCGGAGGATATTTCCTTTGGCCCTATAGTCTTCAAAGGGATCCGAAATATCTGTTCTCAGATTCCACAGAAATAAGGCTAGCAAAGAGATCCACGAAATACAGATGTAACTCTGTGAGATGAATTAACACAACACTTAGCAGTTTCTCAGAAATCTTCTTTCCAGATTTCATCTGAGGGCATTTCCTTTTTCACCATAGCCCTCTAAGGGCTTCCAAATATCACTTTGCCAATTCCACAAGAACTGTCTTAGTGAAAGGCTTCTTGAGGGGAAAGCTGTAACTCTGTGAGATGATTTCACAGAACACAAAGAAGGTTCTAAGAAAGCTTCTTTCACTTTGTTATCGGAGGATATTTCGTTAGGCCCTATAGTCTTGAAAGGGATCCGAAATATCTGTTCTCAGATACCACAGACATAAGGCTAGCAAAGAGATCCATGAAATACAGATGTAACTCTGGGAGATGAATAAACAGAACACTAAGTAGTTTCTCAGAAAGCTTCTTTCCAGATTTCATCTGACGATATTTCCTTTTTCACCATAGCCCTCTATGGGCTTCCAAATATCACTTTGCCAATACCACAAGAACTGTCTTAGTGAAAGTCTTCTTGAGGGGAAAGCTGTAACTCTGTGAGATGATTTCACAGAACACAAAGTAGTTTCTCATAAACCTTCTTTCTCTTTGTTATCGGAGTATATTTCCTTTGGCCCTATAGTCTTCAAAGGGATCCGAAATATCTGTTCTCAGGTTCCACAGAAATAAGGCTAGAAAAGAGATCCACGAAATACAGATGTAACTCTGTGAGATGAATTAACAGAACACTAAGCAGTTTCTCAGAAATCTTCTTTCCAGATTTCATCTGAGGATATTTCCTTTTTCACCATAGCCCTCTATGGGCTTCCAAATATCACTTTGCCAATTCCACAACAACTGTCTTAGCGAAAGGCTTCTTGAGGGGAAAGCTGTAACTCTGTGAGATGATTTCACAGAACACAAAGAAGTTTCTAAGAAAGCTTCTTTCTCTTTGTTATCGGAGGATATTTCCTTTGGCCCTATAGTCTTCAAAGGGATCCGAAATATCTGTTCTCAGATTCCACAGAAATAAGGCTAGCAAAGAGATCCACGAAATACAGATATAAATCTGTGAGATGAATTAACAGAACACTAAGCAGTTTCTCAGAGAACTTCTTTCCAGATTTCATCTGAGGATATTTCCTTTTTCACCATAGCCCTCTACGGGCTTCCAAATATCACTTTGCCAATGCCACAAGAACTGTCTTAGTGAAAGTCTTCTTGAGGGGAAAGCTGTAACTCTGTGAGATGATTTCACAGAACACAAAGTAGTTTCTCATAAACCTTCTTTCTCTTTGTTATCGGAGTATATTTCCTTTGGCCCTATAGTCTTCAAAGGGATCCGAAATATCTGTTCTCAGATTCCACAGAAATAAGGCTAGCAAAGAGATCCATGAAATACAGATGTAACTCAGTGAGTGGACGTCAAACATCACAGAGCAGTTTCTCAGAAAGCTTCTTTCCAGATTTCATCTGAGGATATTTCCTTTTTCACCATAGCCTTCTGTGGGCTTCCAAATATCACTTTGCCAATTCCACAAGAACTGTCTTAGCGAAAGGCTTCTTGAGGGGAAAGCTGTAACTCTGTGAGATAATTTCACAAAACACAAGGAAGTTTCTCAGAAAGCTTCTTTCTCTTTGTTATCGGAGGATATTTCCTTTGGCCCTATAGTCTTCAAGGGATCCGAAATATCTGTTCTCAGATTCCACAGAAATAAGGCTACCAAAGAGATCCACGACATACATATGTAACTCTATGAGATGAATTACAGAACACTAAGCAGTTTCTCAGAAATCTTCTTTCCAGATTTCATGTGAGGATATTTCCTTTTTCACCATAGCCCTCTATGGGATTCCAAATATCACTTTACCAATTCCACAAGAACTGTCTTAGCGAAAGGCTTCTTGAGGGGAAAGCTGTAACTCTGTGAGATGATTTCACAGAACACAAAGAAGTTTCTCAGAAAGCTTCGTTCTCTTTGTTATCGGAGGATATTTCCTTTGGCCCTATAGTCTTCAAAGGGATCCGAAATATCTGTTCTCAGATTCCACAGAAATAAGGCTAGCAAAGAGATCCACGAAATACAGATGTAACTCTGTGAGGTGAATTAACAGAGCAATAAGCAGTTTCTCAGAAATCTTCCTTCCAGATTTCATCTGAGGATATTTCCTTTTTCACCATAGCCCTCTATGGGCTTCCAAATATTTCTTATCCAATACCACAAGAACTGTCTTAGTGAAAGTCTTCTTGAGGGGAAAGCTGTACGTCTGTGAGATGATTTCACAGAACACAAAGAAGTTTCTCAGAAAGCTTCTTTCTCTTTGTTATCGGAGGATATTTCCTTTGGCCCTATAGTCTTCATAGGGATCCGAAATATCTGTTCTCAGATTCCACAGAAATAAGGTTAGCAAAGAGATCCACGAAATACAGATGTAACTCAGTGAGTGGACCTCACACATCACAGAGCAGTTTCTCAGAAAGCTTCTTTCCAGATTTCATCTGAGGATATTTCCTTTTTCACCATAGCCCTCTATGGGCTTCCAAATATCACTTTGCCAATTCCAAAAGAACTGTCTTAGCGAAAGGCTTCTTGAGGGGAAAGCTGTAACTCTCTGAGATGATTTCACAGAACACAAAGAAGTTTCTCAGAAAGCTTCTTTCTCTTTGTTATCGGAGGAGATTTCCTTTGGCCCTATAGTCTTCAAAGGGATCCGAAATATCTGTTCTCAGATTCCACAGAAATAAGAGTAGCAAAGAGATCCCCGAAATACAGATGTAACTCTGTGAGATGAATTAACAGAACACTAAGCAGTTTCTCAGAAAGCTTCTTTCCAGATTTCATCTGAGGAAATTTCCTTTTTCACCATAGCCCACTATGGGCTTCCAAATGTCACTTTGCCAATTCCACAAGAACTGTCTTAGCGAAAGGCTTCCTGAGGGGAAAGCTGTAACTCTGTGAGATGATTTCACAGAACACAAAGAAGTTTCTAAGAAAGGTTCTTTCTCTTTGTTATCGGAGGATATTTCCTTTGGCCCTATTGTCTTCAAAGGTATCCGAATTATCAGTTCTCACATTCCACAGAAAAAAGGCTAGCAAAGAGATCAACGAAATACAGATGTAACTCTGTGAGTGGAAGTCACACATCACAGAGCAGTTTCTCAGAAAGCTTCTTTCCAGATTTCATCTGAGGATATTTCCTTTTTCACCATAGCCCTCTATGGGCTTCCAAATATCACTTTGCCAATTCCACAGGAACTGTTTTAGCGAAAGGCATCTTGAGGGGAAAGCTGTAACTCTGTTAGATGATTTCAAAGAACACAAAGAAGTTTCTCAGAAAGCTTCTTTCTCTTTGTCATCGGAGGATATTTCCTTTGGCCAGATAGTCTTCAAAGGGATCCGAAATATCTGTTCTCAGATTCCACAGAAATAAGGCTAGCAAGGAGATCCACGAAATACAGATGTAACTCTGTGAGATGAATTAACAGAACAATAAGCAGTTTCTCAGAAAGCTTCTTTCCAAATTTCATCTGTGGATATTTCCTTTTTCACCATAGCCCTCTATGGGCTTCCAAATATCACTTTGCCTATACCACAAGAACTGTCTTAGTGAAAGTCTTCTTGAGGGGAAAGCTGTACGTCTGTGAGATGATTTCCAAGAACACAAAGAAGTTTCTCAGAAACCTTCTTTCTCTTCTTTATCGGAGGATATTTCCTTTGGCCCTAAAGTCTTCAAAGGGATCCGAAATATCTGTTCTCAGATTCCACAGAAATAAGGCTAGCAAGGAGATCCACGAAATACAGATATAACTCAGTGAGTGGACGTCACATATCACAGAGCAGTTTCTCAGAAAGCTTCTTTCCAGATTTCATCTGAGGATATTTCCTTTTTCACCATAGCCCTCTATGGGCTTCCAAATATCACTTTGCCAATTCCACAAGAACTGTCTTAGGGAAAGGCTTCTTGAGGGGAAAGCTGTAACTCTGTGAGATGATTTCACAGAACACAAAGAAGTTTCTCAGAAAGCTTCTTTCTCTTTCTTATCGGAGGATATTTCCTTTGGCCCTATAGTCTTCAAAGGGATCCGAAATATCTGTTCTCAGATTCCACAGAAATAAGGCTAGCAAAGAGATCCCCGAAATACAGATGTAACTCTGTGAGATGAATTAACAGAACACTAAGCAGTTTCTCAGAAAACTTCTTTCCAGATTTCATCTGAGGATATTTCCTTTTTCACCATAGCCGTCTATGGGCTTCCAAATATCACTTTGTCAATGCCACAAGAACTGTCTTAGCGAAAGGCTTCTTGAGGGGAAAGCTGTAACTCTGTGAGATGATTTCACAGAACACAAAGAAGTTTCTCAGAAAGCTTCTTTCTCTTTGTCATCGGAGGATATTTCCTTTGGCCCTATAGTCTTCAAAGGGATCCGAATTATCTGTTCTCAGATTCCACAGAAATAAGGCTAGCAAGGAGATCCACGAAATACAGATGTAACTCTGTGAGATGAATTAACAGAACACTAAGCAGTTTCTCAGAAATCTTCTTTCCAGATTTCATCTGAGGATATTTCCTTTTTCACTATAGCCCTCTATGGGCTTCCAAATATCACTTTGCCAATTCCACAAGAACTGTCTTAGCGAAAGGCTTCTTGAGGGGAAAGCTGTAACTCTGTGAGATGATTTCATAGAACACAAAGAAGTTTCTCAGTAATCTTCTTTCTCTTTGTTATCGGAGGGTATTTCCTTTGGCCCTGTAGTCTTCAAAGTGATCCGAAATATCTGTTCTCAGATTCCACAGAAATAAGGCTAGCAAAGAGATCCACGAAATACAGATGTATCTCTGTGAGATGAATTAACAGAACACTAAGCAGTTTCTCAGAAAGCTTCTTTCCAGATTTCATCTGAGGATATTTCCTTTTTCAACATAGCGCTCTATGGGCTTCCAAATGTCACTTTGCCAATTCCACAAGAACTGTCTTAGCGAAAGGCTTCCTGAGGGGAAAGCTGTAACTCTGTGAGATGACTTCACAGAACACAAAGAAGTTTCTCAGAAAGCTTCGTTCTCTTTGTTATCGCAGGATATTTCCTTTGGCCCTATAGTCTTCAAAGGGATCCGAAATATCTGTTCTCAGATTCCACAGAAATAAGGCTAGCAAAGAGATCCACGAAACACAGATGTAACTCTGTGAGTGGAAGTCACACATTCCAGAGCAGTTTCCCAGAAACCTTCTTTCCAGATTTCATCTGAGGATATTTCCTTTTTCACCGTAGCCCTCTAGGGGTTCCAAATATCACTTTGCCAATTCCACAAGAACTGTCTTAGCGAAAGGCTTCTTGAGTGGAAAGCTGTATCTCTGTGAGATGATTTCACAGAACACAAATTAGTTTCTCAGAAAGCTTCTTTCTCTTTGTTATCGGAGGATATTTCCTTTGGCCCTATAGTTTTCAAAGGGATCCGAAATATCTGTTCTCAGATTCCACAGAAATAAGGCCAGCAAAGAGATCCACGAAATACAGATGTAACTCTGTCAGATGAATTAACAGAACACTAAGCAGTTTCTCAGAAAGCTTCTTTCCAGATTTCATCTGAGGATATTTCGTTTTTCACCGTAGCCCTCTATGGGTTTCCAAATGTCACTTTGCCAATTCCACAAGAACTGTCTTAGCGAAAGCCTTCTTGAGGGGAAAGCTGTAACTCTGTGAGATGATTTCACAGAACACAAAGAAGTTTCTCAGAAAGTTTCTTTCTCTTTGTTATCGGAGGATATTTCCTTTGGCCCTATTGTCTTCAAAGAGATCTGAATTATCAGTTCTCACATTCCACAGAAATAAGGCTAGCAAAGAGATCCACGAAATACAGATGTAACTCTGTGAGTGGAAGTCACACATCACAGAGCAGTTTCTCAGAATGCTTCTTTCCAGATTTCATCTTAGGATATTTCCTTTTTCACCATAGCCCTCTATGGGCTTCCAAATATCACTTTGCCAATTCCACAGGAACTGTTTTAGCGAAAGGCGTCTTGAGGGGAAAGCTGTAACTCTGGGAGATGATTTCCCAGAACACAAAGAAGTTTCTCAGAAAGCTTCTTTCTCTTTGTCATCGGAGGATATTTCCTTTGGCCCTATAGTCTTCAAAGGGATCCGAAATATCTGTTCTCAGATTCCACAGAAATAAGGCTAGCAAGGAGATCCACGAAATACAGATGTAACTCTGTGATTGGAAGACACACATCACAGAGCAGTTTCTCAGAAATCTTCTTTCCAGATTTCATCTGAGGGTATTTCCTTTTTCACCATAGCCCTCTATGGGCTTCCCAATATCACTTTGCCAATTAAACAAGAACTGTCTTAGCGAAAGTCTTCTTGAAGAGAAAGCTGTAACTCTGTGAGATGATTTCATAGAACACAAAGAAGTTTCTCAGAAAGCTTCTTTCTCTTTGTTATCGGAGGATATTTCCTTTGGCCCTATAGTCTTCAAAGGGATCCGAAATATCTGTTCTCAGATTCCACAGAAATAAGGCTAGCAAAGAGATCCACGACATAAAGATGTAACTCTGTGAGATGAATTAACAGAACACTAAGCAGTTTCTCAGAAAGCTTCTTTCCAGATTTCATCTGAGGATATTTCCTTTTTCACCATAGCCCTTTATGGGCTTCCAAATATCACTTTGCCAATACCATAAGAACTGTCTTAGTGAAAGTCTTCTTGAGGGGAAAGCTGTACGTCTGTGAGATGATTTCAAAGAACACAAAGAAGTTTCTCAGAAAGCTTCTTTCTCTTTGTTATCGGAGGATATTTCGTTTGGCCCTATAGTCTTCAAAGGGATCCGAAGTATCTGTTCTCAGATTCCACAGAAATAAGGCTAGCAAAGAGATCCACGAAATACAGATGTAACTCAGTGAGTGGACGTCACACATCACAGAGCAGTTTCTCAGAAAGCTTCTTTCCAGATTTCATCTGAGGATATTTCCTTTTTCACCATAGCCCTCTATGGGCTTCCAAATATCACTTTGCCAATTCCACAAGAACTGTCTTAGGGAAAGGCTTCTTGAGGGGAAAGCTGTAACTCTGGGAGATGATTTCACAGAACACAAAGAAGTTTCTCAGAAAGCTTCTTTCTCTTTGTTATCGGAGGATATTTCCTTTGGCCCTATAGTCTTCAAAGGGATCCGAAATATCTGTTCTCAGATTCCACAGAAATAAGGCTAGCAAAGAGATGCACAAAATACAGATGTAACTCTGTGAGATGAATTAACAGAACACTAAGCAGTTTCTCAGAAATCTTCTTTCCAGATTTCATCTGAGGATATTTCCTTTTTCAACATATCCCTCTATGAGCTTCCAAATGTCTCTTTGCCAATTCCACAAGAACTGTCTTAGCGAAAGGCGTCCTGAGGGGAAAGCTGTAACTCTGTGAGATGACTTCACAGAACACAAAGAAGTTTCTCAGAAAGCTTCTTTCTCTTTGTTATCGCAGGATATTTCCTTTGGCCCTATAGTCTTCAAAGGGATCCGAAATATCTGTTCTCAGATTCCACAGAAATAAGGCTAGCAAAGAGATCCACGAAACACAGAAGTAACTCTGTTAGTGGAAGTCACACATTCCAGAGCAGTTTCTCAGAAACCTTCTTTCCAGATTTCATCTGAGGATATTTCCTTTTTAACCGTAGCCCTCTATGGGCTTCCAAATATCACTTTGCCAATTCCACAAGAACTGTCTTAGCGAAAGGCTTCTTGAGGGGAAAGCTGTATCTCTGTGAGCTGATTTCACAGAACACAAATTAGTTTCTCAGAAACCTTCTTTCTCTTTGTTATCGGAGGATATTTCCTTTGGCCCTATAGTTTTCAAAGGGATCCGAAATATTTGTTCTCAGATTCCACAGAAATAAGGCCAGCAAAGAGATCCACGAAATACAGATGTAACTCTGTCAGATGAATTAACAGAACACTAAGCAGTTTCTCAGAAAGCTTCTTTCCAGATTTCATCTGAGGATATTTCCTTTTTCACCATAGCCCTCTATGGGCTTCCAAATGTCACTTTGCCAATTCCACAAGAACTGTCTTAGCGAAAGGCTTACTGAGGGGAAAGCTGTAACTCTGTGTGATGATTTCACAGAACACAAAGAAGTTTCTCAGAAAGCTTCTTTCTCTTTGTTATCGGAGGATATTTCCTTTGGCCCTATAGTCTTCAAAGGGATCCGAAATATCTGTTCTCAGATTCCACAGAAATAAGGCTAGCAAAGAGATCCACGAAAGTCAGATGTAACTCTGTGAGTGGAAGTCACACATTCCAGAGCAGTTTCTCAGAAATCTTCTTTCCAGATTTCATCTGTGGATATTTCCTTTTTCACCATAGCCCTCTATGGGCTTCCAAATATCACTTTGCCAATTCCACAAGAACTGTCTTAGCGAAAGGCTTCTTGAGGGGAAAGCTGTAACTCTGTGAGATGATTTCACAGAACACAAAGAAGTTTCTCAGTAAGCCTCTTTCTCTTTGTTATCGTAGGAAATTTTCTTTGGCCCTATAGTCTTCAAAGGGATCCGAAATATCTGTTCTCAGATTCCACAGAAATAAGTCTAGCAAAGAGATCCCCGAAATACAGATGTAACTCTGTGAGATGAATTAACAGAACACTAAGCAGTGTCTCAGAAAGCTTCTTGCCAGATTTCATCTGAGGATATTTCCTTTTTCACCATAGCCCTCTATGGGCTTCCAAATATCACTTTGCCAATTCCACAAGAACTGTCTTAGTGAAAGTCTTCTTGAGGGGAAAGCTGTAACTCTGTGAGATGATTTCCCAGAACACAAAGAAGTTTCTCAGTAAGCCTCTTTCTCTTTGTTATCGGAGGATATTTTCTTTGGCCCTATAGTCATCAAAGGGATCCGAAATATCTGTTCTCAGATTCCACAGAGATAAGTCTAGCAAAGAGATCCCCGAAATACAGATGTAACTCTGTGAGATGAATTAACAGAACACTAAGCAGTTTCTCAGAAAGCTTCTTTCCAGATTTCATCTGAGGATATTTCCTTTTTCACCATAGCCCTCTATGGGCTTCCAAATATCACTTTGCCAATTCCACAAGAACTGTCTTAGGGAAACTCTTCTTGAGGGGAAAGCTGTAACTCTGGGAGATGATTTCACAGAACACAAAGAAGTTTCTCAGAAAGCTTCTTTCTCTTTGTTATCGGAGGATATTTCCTTTGGCCCTATAGTTTTCAAAGGGATCCGAAATATTTGTTCTCAGATTCCACAGAAATAAGGCCAGCAAAGAGATCCACGAAATACAGATGTAACTCTGTCAGATGAATTAACAGAACACTAAGCAGTTTCTCAGAAAGCTTCTTTCCAGATTTCATCTGAGGATATTTCCTTTTTCACCATAGCCCACTATGGGCTTGCAAATGTCACTTTGCCAATTCCACAAGAACTGTCTTAGCGAAAGGCTTCTTGAGGAGAAAGCTGTAACTCTGTGAGATGATTTCATAGAGCACAAAGAAGTTTCTCAGAAAGCTTCTTTCTCTTTGTTATCGGAGGATATTTCCTTTGGCCCTATAGTCTTCAAAGGGATCCGAAATATCTGTTCTCAGATTCCACAGAAATAAGGCTAGCAAAGAGATCCACGAAACACAGATGTAACTCTGTGAGTGGAAGTCACACATTCCAGAGCAGTTTCTCAGAAAGCTTCTTTCCAGATTTCATCTGAGGGCATTTCCTTTTTCACCATAGCCCTCTAAGGGCTTCCAAATATCACTTTGCCAATTCCACAAGAACTGTCTTAGTGAAAGGCTTCTTGAGGGGAAAGCTGTAACTCTGTGAGATGATTTCACAGAACACAAAGAAGGTTCTAAGAAAGCTTCTTTCACTTTGTTATCGGAGGATATTTCGTTAGGCCCTATAGTCTTGAAAGGGATCCGAAATATCTGTTCTCAGATTCCACAGACATAAGGCTAGCAAAGAGATCCATGAAATACAGATGTAACTCTCGGAGATGAATAAACAGAACACTAAGTAGTTTCTCAGAAAGCTTCTTTCCAGATTTCATCTGACGATATTTCCTTTTTCACCATAGCCCTCTATGGGCTTCCAAATATCACTTTGCCAATACCACAAGAACTGTCTTAGTGAAAGTCTTCTTGAGGGGAAAGCTGTAACTCTGTGAGATGATTTCACAGAACACAAAGAAGTTTCTCAGAAAGCTTCTTTCTCTTTGTTATCGGAGGATATTTCCTTTGGCCCTATTGTCTTCAAAGAGATCCGAATTATCAGTTCTCACATTCCACAGACATAAGGCAAGCAAAGAGATCCACGAAATACAGATGTACTCTGTGAGTGGAAGTAACACATCACAGAGCAGTTTCTCAGAAAGCTTCTTTCCAGATTTCATCTGAGTATATTTCCTTTTTCACCATAGCCCTCTATGGGCTTCCAAATATCACTTTGCCAATTCCACAAGAACTGTCTTAGCGAATGGCTTCTTGAGGGGAAAGCTGTAATTCTGGGAGATGATTTCACAGAACACAAAGAAGTTTCTCAGAAAGCTTCTTTCTCTTTGTTATCGGAGGATATTTCCTTTGGCCCTATAGTCTTCAAAGGGATCCGAAATATCTGTTCTTAGATTCCACAGAAATAAGGCTAGCAAAGAGATCCACGAAACACAGATGTAACTCTGTGAGTGGAAGTCACACATTCCAGAGCAGTTTCTCAGAAACCTTCTTTCCAGATTTCATCTGAGGATATTTCCTTTTTCACCGTAGCCCTCTATGGGCTTCCAAATATCACTTTGCCAATTCCACAAGAACTGTCTTAGCGAAAAGCTTCTTGAGTGGAAAGTTGTATCTCTGTGAGATGATTTCACAGAACACAAATTAGTTTCTCAGAAAGCTTCTTTCTCTTTGTTATCGGAGGATACTTCCTTTGGCCCTATAGTTTTCAAAGGGATCCGAAACATCTGTTCTCAGATTCCACAGAAATAAAGCTGGCAAAGAGATCCACGAAATACAGATGTAACTCTGTCAGATGAATTAACAGAACACTAAGCAGTTTCTCAGAAAGCTTCTTTCCAGATTTCATCTGAGCATATTTCGTTTTTCACCATAGCCCACTATGGGCTTCCAAATGTCACTTTGCCAATTCCACAAGAACTGTCTTAGCGAAAGGCTTATTGAGGGGCAAGCTGTAACTCTGTGGGATGATTTCACAGAACACCAAGAAGTTTCTCAGAAAGTTTCTTTCTCTTTGTTATCGGAGGATATTTCCTTTGGCCCTATTGTCTTCAAAGAGATCCGAATTATCAGTTCTCACATTCCACAGAAATAAGGCTAGCAAAGAGATCCACGAAATACAGATGTAACTCTGTGAGTGGAAGTCACACATCACAGAGCAGTTTCTCAGAATGCTTCTTTCCAGATTTCATCTGAGGATATTTCCTTTTTCACCATAGCCCTCTATGGGCTTCCAAATATCACTTTGCCAATTCCACAGGAACTGTTTTAGCGAAAGGCGTCTTGAGGGGAAAGCTGTAACTCTGTGAGATGATTTCACAGAACACAAAGAAGTTTCTCAGAAAGCTTCTTTCTCTTTGTTATCGGAGGATATTTCCTTTGGCCCTATAGTCTTCAAAGGGATCCGAAATATCTGTTCTCAGATTCCACAGAAATAAGGCTAGCAAGGAGATCCACGAAATACAGATGTAACTCTGTGATTGGAAGACACACATCACAGAGCAGTTTCTCAGAAATCTTCTTTCCAGATTTCATCTGAGGGTAATTCCTTTTTCACCATAGCCCTCTATGGGCTTCCCAATATCTCTTTGCCAATTCCACAAGAACTGTCTTAGCGAAAGGCTTCTTGAGGAAAAAGCTGTAACTCTGTGAGATGATTTCATAGAACACAAAGAAGTTTCTCAGAAAGCTTCTTTCTCTTTGTTATCGGAGGATATTTCCTTTGGCCCTATAGTCTTCAAAGGGATCCGAAATATCTGTTCTCAGATTCCACAGAAATAAGGCTAGCAAAGAGATCCACGAAATACAGATGTAACTCTGTGAGATGAATTAACAGAACACTAAGCAGTTTCTCAGAAAGCTTCTTTCCAGATTTCATCTGAGGATATTTCCTTTTTCACCATAGCCCTCTATGGGCTTCCAAATGTCACTTTGCCAATTCCACAAGAACTGTCTTAGCGAAAGGCTTCTTGAGGGGCAAGCTGTAACTCTGTGGGATGATTTCACAGAACACCAAGAAGTTTCTCAGAAAGTTTCTTTCTCTTTGTTATCGGAGGATATTTCCTTTGGCCCTATTGTCTTCAAAGGGATCCGAAATATCTGTTCTCAGATTCCACAGAAATAAGGCTAGCAAAGAGATCCAAAAATACAGATGTAACACTGTGAGTGGAAGTCACACATCACAGAGCAGTTTCTCAGAAAGCTTCTTTCCAGATTTCATCTGAGGATATTTCCTTTTTCACCATAGCCCTCTAAGGGCTTCCAAATATCATTTTGCCAATTCCACAAGAACTCTCTTAGCGAAAGGCTTCTTGAGGGGAAAGCTGTAACTCTGTGAGATGATTTCACAGAACACAAAGAAGTTTCTCAGAAAGCTTCTTTCTCTTTGTTATCGGAGGATATTTCCTTTGGCCCTATAGTCTTAAAAGGAATCCGAAATATCTTTTCTCAGATTCCACAGAAAAAAGGCTAGCAAAAAGATCCACGAAATACAGATGTAACTCTGTGAGATGAATTAACAGAACACTAAGCAGTTTCTCAGAAAACTTCTTTCCAGATTTCATCTGAGGATATTTCCTTTTTCACCATAGCCCTCTATGGGCTTACAAATATCACTTTGACAATTCCACAAGAACTGTCTTAGCGAAAGGCTTCTTGAGGGGAAACTGTAACTCTGTGAGATGATTTCACGGAACACAAAGAAGTTTCTCAGAAAGCTTCTTTCTCTTTGTTATCGGAGGATATTTCCACTGGCCCTATAGACTTCAAAGGGATCCGAAATCTCTATTCTCAGATTCCACAGAAATAAGGCTAGCAAAGAGATCCATGAAATACAGATGTAACTCTGTGAGTGGAAGTCACACATCACAGAGCAGTTTCTCAGAAAGCTTCTTTCCAGATTTCATCTGAGGATATTTCCTTTTTCACCATAGCCCTCTATGGGCTTCCAAATATCAATTTGCCAATTCCACAAAAACTGTCTTAGCGAAAGGCTTCTTGAGGGGAAAGCTGTAACTCTGTGAGATTATTTCACAGAACACAAAGAAGTTTCTCAGAAAGCTTCTTTCTCTTTGTTATCGGAGGATATTTCCTTTGGCCCTATTGTCTTAAAAGGAATCCGAAATATCTCTTCTCAGGTTCCACAGAAAAAAGGCTAGCAAAAAGATCCACAAAAACAGATGTAACTCTGTGAGTGGAAGTCACACACCACAGAGCAGTTTCTCAGAAAGCTTCTTTGCCGATTTCATCTGAGGATATTTCCTTTTTCACCATAGCCCTCCATGGGCTTCCAAATATCCCTTTGCCAATACCACAAGAACTGTCTTAGTGAAAGTCTTCCTGAGGGGAAAGCTGTTACTCTGTGAGATGATTTCACAGAACACAAAGAAATTTCTCAGAAAGTTTCTTTCTCTTTGTTATCGGAGGATATTTCCTTTGGCCCTATAGTCTTCAAAGGGATCCGAAATATCTGTTCTCAGATTCCACCGAAATAAGGCTAGCAAAGACATCCACGAAATACAGATGTAACTCTCTGAGATGAATTAACAGAACGCTTAGCAGTTTCTCAGAAAGGTTCTTTCCAGATTTCATCTGAGGATATTTCCTTTTTCACCATAGCCTTCTGTGGGCTTCCAAATATCACTTTGCCAATTCCACAAGAACTGTCTTAGCGAAAGGCTTCTTGAGGAGAAAGCTGTAACTCTGTGAGATGATTTCACAGAACACAACGAAGTTTCTCAGAAAGCTTCTTTCTCTTTGTTATCGGATTATATTTCCTTTGGCCCTATAGTCTTCAAAGGGATCCGAAATATCTGTTCTCAGATTCCACAGAAATAAGGCTAGAAAAGAGATCCACGAAATACAGATGTAACTCTGTGAGATGAATTAAAAGAACACTAAGCAGTTTCTCAGAAAGCTTCTTTCCAGATTTGATCGGAGGATATTTCCTTTTTCACCTTAGCCCTCTATGGGCTTCCAAATATCACTTTGCCAATTCCACAAGAACTGTCTTAGCGAAAGGCTTCTTGAGGGGAAAGCTGTAACTCTGTGAGATGATTTCACAGAACACAAAGAAGTTTCTCAGAAAGCTTCTTTCTCTTTGTTATCGGAGGATATTTCCTTTGGCCCTATAGTCTTCAAAGGGATCCGAAATATCTGTTCTCAGATTCCACAGAAATAAGGCTAGCAAGGAGATCCACGAAATACAGATGTAACTCTGTGATTGGAAGACACACATCACAGAGCAGTTTCTCAGAAATCTTCTTTCCAGATTTCATCTGAGGGTAATTCCTTTTTCACCATAGCCCTCTATGGGCTTCCCAATATCTCTTTGCCAATTCCACAAGAACTGTCTTAGCGAAAGGCTTCTTGAGGAAAAAGCTGTAACTCTGTGAGATGATTTCATAGAACACAAAGAGGTTTCTCAGAAAGGTTCTTTCTCTTTGGTATCGGAGGATATTTCCCTTGGCCCTATAGTCTTCAAAGGGATCCGAAATATCTGTTCTCAGATTCCACAGAAATAAGGCTAGCAAAGAGATCCAAAAATACAGATGTAACTCTGTGAGTGGAAGTCACACATCACAGAGCAGTTTCTCAGAAAGCTTCTTTCCAGATTTCATCTGAGGATATTTCCTTTTTCACCATAGCCCTCTAAGGGCTTCCAAATATCATTTTGCCAATTCCACAAGAACTCTCTTAGCGAAAGGCTTCTTGCGGGGAAAGCTGTAACTCTGTGAGATGATTTCACAGAACACAAAGAAGTTTCTCAGAAAGCTTCTTTCTCTTTGTTATCGGAGGATATTTCCTTTGGCCCTATAGTCTTAAAAGGAATCCGAAATATCATTTCTCAGATTCCACAGAAAAAAGGCTAGCAAAAAGATCCACGAAATACAGATGTAACTCTGTGAGATGAATTAACAGAACACTAAGCAGTTTCTCAGAAAACTTCTTTCCAGATTTCATCTGAGGATATTTCCTTTTTCACCATAGCCCTCTATGGGCTTCCAAATATCACTTTGACAATTCCACAAGAACTGTCTTAGCGAAAGGTTTCTTGAGGGGAAACTGTAACTCTGTGAGATGATTTCACGGAACACAAAGAAGTTTCTCAGAAAGCTTTTTTCTCTTTGTTATCGGAGGATATTTCCACTGGCCCTATAGACTTCAAAGGGATCCGAAATCTCTATTCTCAGATTCCACAGAAATAAGGCTAGCAAAGAGATCCATGAAATACAGATGTAACTCTGTGAGTGGAAGTCACACATCACAGAGCAGTTTCTCAGAAAGCTTCTTTCCAGATTTCATCTGAGGATATTTCCTTTTTCACCATAGCCCTCTATGGGCTTCCAAATATCAATTTGCCAATTCCACAAAAACTGTCCTAGCGAAAGGCTTCTTGAGGGGAAAGCTGTAACTCTGTGAGATTATTTCACAGAACACAAAGAAGTTTCTCAGAAAGCTTCTTTCTCTTTGTTATCGGAGGATATTTCCTTTGGCCCTATTGTCTTAAAAGGAATCCGAAATATCTCTTCTCAGGTTCCACAGAAAAAAGGCTAGCAAAAAGATCCACAAAAACAGATGTAACTCTGTGAGTGGAAGTCACACACCACAGAGCAGTTTCTCAGAAAGCTTCTTTGCCGATTTCATCTGAGGATATTTCCTTTTTCACCATAGCCCTCCATGGGCTTCCAAATATCCCTTTGCCAATACCACAAGAACTGTCTTAGTGAAAGTCTTCCTGAGGGGAAAGCTGTTACTCTGTGAGATGATTTCACAGAACACAAAGAAATTTCTCAGAAAGTTTCTTTCTCTTTGTTATCGGAGGATATTTCCTTTGGCCCTATAGTCTTCAAAGGGATCCGAAATATCTGTTCTCAGATTCCACCGAAATAAGGCTAGCAAAGACATCCACGAAATACAGATGTAACTCTGTGAGATGAATTAACAGAACGCTTAGCAGTTTCTCAGAAAGGTTCTTTCCAGATTTCATCTGAGGATATTTCCTTTTTCACCATAGCCTTCTGTGGGCTTCCAAATATCACTTTGCCAATTCCACAAGAACTGTCTTAGCGAAAGGCTTCTTGAGGAGAAAGCTGTAACTCTGTGAGATGATTTCACAGAACACAACGAAGTTTCTCAGAAAGCTTCTTTCTCTTTGTTATCGGATTATATTTCCTTTGGCCCTATAGTCTTCAAAGGGATCCGAAATATCTGTTCTCAGATTCCACAGAAATAAGGCTAGAAAAGAGATCCACGAAATACAGATGTAACTCTGTGAGATGAATTAAAAGAACACTAAGCAGTTTCTCAGAAAGCTTCTTTCCAGATTTGATCGGAGGATATTTCCTTTTTCACCTTAGCCCTCTATGGGCTTCCAAATATCACTTTGCCAATTCCACAAGAACTGTCTTAGCGAAAGGCTTCTTGAGGGGAAAGCTGTAACTCTGTGAGATGATTTCACAGAACACAAAGAAGTTTCTCAGAAAGCTTCTTTCTCTTTGTTATCGGAGGATATTTCCTTTGGCCCTATAGTCTTCAAAGGGATCCGAAATATCTGTTCTCAGATTCCACAGAAATAAGGCTAGCAAGGAGATCCACGAAATACAGATGTAACTCTGTGATTGGAAGACACACATCACAGAGCAGTTTCTCAGAAATCTTCTTTCCAGATTTCATCTGAGGGTAATTCCTTTTTCACCATAGCCCTCTATGGGCTTCCCAATATCTCTTTGCCAATTCCACAAGAACTGTCTTAGCGAAAGGCTTCTTGAGGAAAAAGCTGTAACTCTGTGAGATGATTTCATAGAACACAAAGAGGATTCTCAGAAAGGTTCTTTCTCTTTGGTATCGGAGGATATTTCCCTTGGCCCTATAGTCTTCAAAGGGATCCGAAATATCTGTTCTCAGATTCCACAGAAATAAGGCTAGCAAAGAGATCCAAAAATACAGATGTAACTCTGTGAGTGGAAGTCACACATCACAGAGCAGTTTCTCAGAAAGCTTCTTTCCAGATTTCATCTGAGGATATTTCCTTTTTCACCATAGCCCTCTAAGGGCTTCCAAATATCATTTTGCCAATTCCACAAGAACT
The DNA here is from genome assembly GCF_043159975.1 of Macaca nemestrina. Lineage (NCBI taxonomy): Eukaryota > Metazoa > Chordata > Mammalia > Primates > Cercopithecidae > Macaca > Macaca nemestrina. The sequence goes on along the minus strand of NC_092145.1, from coordinate 95,945,148 downwards.
CTCTTAGCGAAAGGCTTCTTGCGGGGAAAGCTGTAACTCTGTGAGATGATTTCACAGAACACAAAGAAGTTTCTCAGAAAGCTTCTTTCTCTTTGTTATCGGAGGATATTTCCTTTGGCCCTATAGTCTTAAAAGGAATCCGAAATATCATTTCTCAGATTCCACAGAAAAAAGGCTAGCAAAAAGATCCACGAAATACAGATGTAACTCTGTGAGATGAATTAACAGAACACTAAGCAGTTTCTCAGAAAACTTCTTTCCAGATTTCATCTGAGGATATTTCCTTTTTCACCATAGCCCTCTATGGGCTTCCAAATATCACTTTGACAATTCCACAAGAACTGTCTTAGCGAAAGGTTTCTTGAGGGGAAACTGTAACTCTGTGAGATGATTTCACGGAACACAAAGAAGTTTCTCAGAAAGCTTCTTTCTCTTTGTTATCGGAGGATATTTCCACTGGCCCTATAGACTTCAAAGGGATCCGAAATCTCTATTCTCAGATTCCACAGAAATAAGGCTAGCAAAGAGATCCATGAAATACAGATGTAACTCTGTGAGTGGAAGTCACACATCACAGAGCAGTTTCTCAGAAAGCTTCTTTCCAGATTTCATCTGAGGATATTTCCTTTTTCACCATAGCCCTCTATGGGCTTCCAAATATCAATTTGCCAATTCCACAAAAACTGTCCTAGCGAAAGGCTTCTTGAGGGGAAAGCTGTAACTCTGTGAGATTATTTCACAGAACACAAAGAAGTTTCTCAGAAAGCTTCTTTCTCTTTGTTATCGGAGGATATTTCCTTTGGCCCTATTGTCTTAAAAGGAATCCGAAATATCTCTTCTCAGGTTCCACAGAAAAAAGGCTAGCAAAAAGATCCACAAAAACAGATGTAACTCTGTGAGTGGAAGTCACACACCACAGAGCAGTTTCTCAGAAAGCTTCTTTGCCGATTTCATCTGAGGATATTTCCTTTTTCACCATAGCCCTCCATGGGCTTCCAAATATCCCTTTGCCAATACCACAAGAACTGTCTTAGTGAAAGTCTTCCTGAGGGGAAAGCTGTTACTCTGTGAGATGATTTCACAGAACACAAAGAAATTTCTCAGAAAGTTTCTTTCTCTTTGTTATCGGAGGATATTTCCTTTGGCCCTATAGTCTTCAAAGGGATCCGAAATATCTGTTCTCAGATTCCACCGAAATAAGGCTAGCAAAGACATCCACGAAATACAGATGTAACTCTGTGAGATGAATTAACAGAACGCTTAGCAGTTTCTCAGAAAGGTTCTTTCCAGATTTCATCTGAGGATATTTCCTTTTTCACCATAGCCTTCTGTGGGCTTCCAAATATCACTTTGCCAATTCCACAAGAACTGTCTTAGCGAAAGGCTTCTTGAGGAGAAAGCTGTAACTCTGTGAGATGATTTCACAGAACACAACGAAGTTTCTCAGAAAGCTTCTTTCTCTTTGTTATCGGATTATATTTCCTTTGGCCCTATAGTCTTCAAAGGGATCCGAAATATCTGTTCTCAGATTCCACAGAAATAAGGCTAGAAAAGAGATCCACGAAATACAGATGTAACTCTGTGAGATGAATTAAAAGAACACTAAGCAGTTTCTCAGAAAGCTTCTTTCCAGATTTCATCGGAGGATATTTCCTTTTTCACCTTAGCCCTCTATGGGCTTCCAAATATCACTTTGCCAATTCCACAAGAACTGTCTTAGCGAAAGGCTTCTTGAGGGGAAAGCTGTAACTCTGTGAGATGATTTCACAGAACACAAAGAAGTTTCTCAGAAAGCTTCTTTCTCTTTGTTATCGGAGGATATTTCCTTTGGCCCTATAGTCTTCAAAGGGATCCGAAATATCTGTTCTCAGATTCCACAGAAATAAGGCTAGCAAGGAGATCCACGAAATACAGATGTAACTCTGTGATTGGAAGACACACATCACAGAGCAGTTTCTCAGAAATCTTCTTTCCAGATTTCATCTGAGGGTAATTCCTTTTTCACCATAGCCCTCTATGGGCTTCCCAATATCTCTTTGCCAATTCCACAAGAACTGTCTTAGCGAAAGGCTTCTTGAGGAAAAAGCTGTAACTCTGTGAGATGATTTCATAGAACACAAAGAGGTTTCTCAGAAAGGTTCTTTCTCTTTGGTATCGGAGGATATTTCCCTTGGCCCTATAGTCTTCAAAGGGATCCGAAATATCTGTTCTCAGATTCCACAGAAATAAGGCTAGCAAAGAGATCCAAAAATACAGATGTAACTCTGTGAGTGGAAGTCACACATCACAGAGCAGTTTCTCAGAAAGCTTCTTTCCAGATTTCATCTGAGGATATTTCCTTTTTCACCATAGCCCTCTAAGGGCTTCCAAATATCATTTTGCCAATTCCACAAGAACTCTCTTAGCGAAAGGCTTCTTGAGGGGAAAGCTGTAACTCTGTGAGATTATTTCACAGAACACAAAGAAGTTTCTCAGAAAGCTTCTTTCTCTTTGTTATCGGAGGATATTTCCTTTGGCCCTATTGTCTTAAAAGGAATCCGAAATATCTCTTCTCAGGTTCCACAGAAAAAAGGCTAGCAAAAAGATCCACAAAAACAGATGTAACTCTGTGAGTGGAAGTCACACACCACAGAGCAGTTTCTCAGAAAGCTTCTTTGCCGATTTCATCTGAGGATATTTCCTTTTTCACCATAGCCCTCCATGGGCTTCCAAATATCCCTTTGCCAATACCACAAGAACTGTCTTAGTGAAAGTCTTCCTGAGGGGAAAGCTGTTACTCTGTGAGATGATTTCACAGAACACAAAGAAATTTCTCAGAAAGTTTCTTTCTCTTTGTTATCGGAGGATATTTCCTTTGGCCCTATAGTCTTCAAAGGGATCCGAAATATCTGTTCTCGGATTCCACCGAAATAAGGCTAGCAAAGACATCCACGAAATACAGATGTAACTCTGTGAGATGAATTAACAGAACGCTTAGCAGTTTCTCAGAAAGTTTCTTTCCAGATTTCATCTGAGGATATTTCCTTTTTCACCATAGCCTTCTGTGGGCTTCCAAATATCACTTTGCCAATTCCACAAGAACTGTCTTAGCGAAAGGCTTCTTGAGGAGAAAGCTGTAACTCTGTGAGATGATTTCACAGAACACAACGAAGTTTCTCAGAAAGCTTCTTTCTCTTTGTTATCGGATTATATTTCCTTTGGCCCTATAGTCTTCAAAGGGATCCGAAATATCTGTTCTCAGATTCCACAGAAATAAGGCTAGAAAAGAGATCCACGAAATACAGATGTAACTCTGTGAGATGAATTAACAGAACACTAAGCAGTTTCTCAGAAAGCTTCTTTCCAGATTTCATCTGAGGATATTTCCTTTTTCACCATAGCCCTCTATGGGCTTCCAAATATCACTTTTCCAATTCCACAACAACTGTCTTAGCGAAAGGCTTCTTGAGGGGAAAGCTGTAACTCTGTGAGATGATTTCACAGAACACAAAGAAGTTTCTAAGAAAGCTTCTTTCTCTTTGTTATCGGAGGATATTTCCTTTGGCCCTATAGTCTTCAAAGGGATCCGAAATATCTGTTCTCAGATTCCACAGAAATAAGGCTAGCAAAGAGATCCACGAAATACAGATGTAACTCAGTGAGTGGACGTCAAACATCACAGAGCAGTTTCTCAGAAAGCTTCTTTCCAGATTTCATCTGAGGATATTTCCTTTTTCACCATAGCCTTCTGTGGGCTTCCAAATATCACTTTGCCAATTCCACAAGAACTGTCTTAGCGAAAGGCTTCTTGAGGGGAAAGCTGTAACTCTGTGAGATAATTTCACAGAACACAAGGAAGTTTCTCAGAAAGCTTCTTTCTCTTTGTTATCGGAGGATATTTCCTTTGGCCCTATAGTCTTCAAAGGGATCCGAAATATCTGTTCTCAGATTCCACAGAAATAAGGCTAGCAAAGAGATCCACGACATACAGATGTAACTCTGTGAGATGAATTACAGAACACTAAGCAGTTTCTCAGAAATCTTCTTTCCAGATTTTATCTGAGGATATTTCCTTTTTCACCATAGCCCTCTATGGGCTTGCAAATATCACTTTACCAATTCCACAAGAACTGTCTTAGCGAAAGGCTTCTTGAGGGGAAAGCTGTAACTCTGTGAGATGATTTCACAGAACACAAAGAAGTTTCTCAGAAAGGTTCTTTCTCTTTGTTATCGGAGGATATTTCCTTTGGCCCTATTGTCTTCAAAGGTATCCGAATTATCAGTTCTCACATTCCACAGAAATAAGTCTAGCAAAGAGATCAACGAAATACAGATGTAACTCTGTGAGTGGAAGTCACACATCACAGAGCAGTTTCTCAGAAAGCTTCTTTCCAGATTTCATCTGAGGATATTTCCTTTTTCACCATAGCCCTCTACGGGCTTCCCAATATCACTTTGCCAATTCCACAGGAACTGTTTTAGCGAGAGGCGTCTTGAGGGGAAAGCTGTAACTCTGTGAGATGATTTCACAGAACACAAAGAAGTTTCTCAGAAAGCTTCTTTCTCTTTGTCATCGGAGGATATTTCCTTTGTCCCTATAGTCTTCAAAGGGATCCGAAATATCTGTTCTCAGATTCCACAGAAATAAGGCTAGCAAGGAGATCCACGAAATACAGATGTAACTCTGTGATTGGAAGTTCCACATCACAGAGCAGTTTCTCAGAAAGCTTCTTTGCAGATTACATCTGAGGATATTTCCTTTTTCACCATAGCCCTCTATGGGCTTCCAAATGTCACTTTGCCAATTCCACAAGAACTGTCTTAGCGAAAGGCTTCCTGAGGGGAAAGCTGTAACTCTGTGTGATGATTTCACAGAACACAAAGAAGTTTCTCAGAAAGCTTCTTTCTCTTTGTTATCGGAGGATATTTCCTTTGGCCCTATAGTCTTCAAAGGGATCCGAAATATCTGTTCTCAGATTCCACAGAAATAAGGCTAGCAAAGAGATCCACGAAACACAGATGTAACTCTGTGAGTGGAAGTCACACATTCCAGAGCAGTTTCTCAGAAACCTTCTTTCCAGATTTCATCTGAGGATATTTCCTTTTTCACCATAGCCCTCTATGGGCTTCCAAATATCACTTTGCCAATGCCACAAGAACTGTCTTAGTGAAAGTCTTCTTGAGGGGAAAGCTGTACGTCTGTGAGATGATTTCACAGAACACAAAGAAGTTTCTCAGAAAGCTTCTTTCTCTTTGTTATCGGAGGATATTTCCTTTGGCCCTATAGTCTTCAAAGGGATCCGAAATATCTGTTCTCAGATTCCACAGAAATAAGGCTAGCAAAGAGATGCACAAAATACAGATGTAACTCTGTTAGATGAATTAACAGAACACTAAGCAGTTTCTCAGAAATCTTCTTTCCAGATTTCATCTGAGGATATTTCCTTTTTCAACATATCCCTCTATGAGCTTCCAAATGTCTCTTTGCCAATTCCACAAGAACTGTCTTAGCGAAAGGCTTCCTGAGGGGAAAGCTGTAACTCTGTGAGATGACTTCACAGAACACAAAGAAGTTTCTCAGAAAGCTTCTTTCTCTTTGTTATCGCAGGATATTTCCTTTGGCCCTATAGTCTTCAAAGGGATCCGAAATATCTGTTCTCAGATTCCACAGAAATAAGGCTAGCAAAGAGATCCACGAAACACAGAAATAACTCTGTTAGTGGAAGTCACACATTCCAGAGCAGTTTCTCAGAAACCTTCTTTCCAGATTTCATCTGAGGATATTTCCTTTTTCACCGTAGCCCTCTAGGGGCTTCCAAATATCACTTTGCCAATTCCACAAGAACTGTCTTAGCGAAAGGCTTCTTGAGGGGAAAGCTGTATCTCTGTGAGATGATTTCACAGAACACAAATTAGTTTCTCAGAAACCTTCTTTCTCTTTGTTTTCGGAGGATATTTCCTTTGGCCCTATAGTTTTCAAAGGGATCCGAAATATTTGTTCTCAGATTCCACAGAAATAAGGCCAGCAAAGAGATCCACGAAATACAGATGTAATTCTGTCAGATGAATTAACAGAATACTAAGCAGTTTCTCAGAAAGCTTCTTTCCAGATTTCTTCTTAGGATATTTCCTTTTTCACCATAGCCCTCTATGGGCTTCCAAATGTCACTTTGCCAATTCCACAAGAACTGTCTTAGTGAAAGGCTTACTGAGGGGAAAGCTGTAACTCTGTGTGATGATTTCACAGAACACAAAGAAGTTTCTCAGAAAGCTTCTTTCTCTTTGTTATCGGAGGATATTTCCTTTGGCCCTATAGTCTTCAAAGGGATCCGAAATATCTGTTCTCAGATTCCACAGAAATAAGGCTAGCAAAGAGATCCACGAAAGTCAGATGTAATTCTGTGAGTGGAAGTCACACATTCCAGAGCAGTTTCTCAGAAATCTTCTTTCCAGATTTCATCTGAGGATATTTCCTTTTTCACCATAGCCCTCTATGGGCTTCCAAATATCACTTTGCCAATTCCACAAGAACTGTCTTAGCGAAAGGCTTCTTGAGGGGAAAGCTGTAACTCTGTGAGATGATTTCACAGAACACAAAGAAGTTTCTCAGTAAGCCTCTTTCTCTTTGTTATCGGAGGATATTTTCTTTGGCCCTATAGTCTTCAAAGGGATCCGAAATATCTGTTCTCAGATTCCACAGAAATAAGTCTAGCAAAGAGATCCCCGAAATACAGATGTAACTCTGTGAGATGAATTAACAGAACACTAAGCAGTTTCTCAGAAAGCTTCTTTCCAGATTTCATCTGAGGATATTTCCTTTTTCACCATAGCCCTCTATGGGCTTCCAAATATCACTTTGCCAATTCCACAAGAACTGTCTTAGGGAAAGTCTTCTTGAGGGGAAAGCTGTAACTCTGGGAGATGATTTCACAGAACACAAAGAAGTTTCTCAGAAAGCTTCTTTCTCTTTGTTATCGGAGGATATTTCCTTTGGCCCTAAAGTCTTCAAAGGGATCCGAAATATCTGTTCTGAGATTCCACATAAATAAGGCTAGCAAAGAGATCCACGAAATACAGATGTAACTCTGTGAGATGAATTAACAGAACACTAAGCAGTTTCTCAGAAAGCTTCTTTCCAGATTTCATCTGAGGATATTTCCTTTTTCAACATATCCCTCTATGAGCTTCCAAATGTCTCTTTGCCAATTCCACAAGAACTGTCTTAGCGAAAGGCTTCCTGAGGGGAAAGCTGTAACTCAGTGAGATGACTTCACAGAACACAAAGAAGTTTCTCAGAAAGCTTCTTTCTCGTTGTTATCGCAGGATATTTCCTTTGGCCCTATAGTCTTCAAAGGGATCCGAAATATCTGTTCTCAGATTCCACAGAAATAAGGCTAGCAAAGAGATCCACGAAACACAGAAGAAACTCTGTTAGTGGAAGTCACACATTCCAGAGCAATTTCTCAGAAACCTTCTTTCCAGATTTCATGTGAGGATATTTCCTTTTTCACCGTAGCCCTCTATGGGCTTCCAAATATCACTTTGCCAATTCCACAAGAACTGTCTTAGCGAAAGGCTTCTTGAGTGGAAAGTTGTATCTCTGTGAGATGATTTCACAGAACACAACTTAGTTTCTCAGAAAACTTCTTTCTCTTTGTTTTCGGAGGATATTTCCTTTGGCCCTATAGTTTTCAAAGGGATCCGAAATATTTGTTCTCAGATTCCACAGAAATAAGGCCAGCAAAGAGATCCACGAAATACAGATGTAACTCTGTCAGATGAATTAACAGAACACTAAGCAGTTTCTCAGAAAGCTTCTTTCCAGATTTCATCTGAGGATATTTCCTTTTTCACCATAGCCCACTATGGGCTTGCAAATGTCACTTTGCCAATTCCACAAGAACTGTCTTAGCGAAAGGCTTCTTGAGGGGAAAGCTGTAACTCTGTGGGATGATTTCACAGAACACAAAGAAGTTTCTCGGAAAGTTTCTTTCTCTTTGTTATCGGAGGATATTACCTTTGGCCCTATTGTCTTCAAAGAGATCCGAATTATCAGTTCTCACATTCCACAGAAATAAGGCTAGCAAAGAGATCCACGAAATACAGATGTAACTCTGTGAGTGGAAGTCACACATCACAGAGCAGTTTCTCAGAAAGCTTCTTTCCGGATTTCATCTGAGGATATTTCCTTTTTCACCATAGCCCTCTATGGGCTTCCAAATATCACTTTGCCAATTCCACAGGAACTGTTTTAGCGAAAGGCGTCTTGAGGGGAAAGCTGTAACTCTGTGAGATGATTTCACAGAACACAAAGAAGTTTCTCAGAAAACTTCTTTCTCTTTGTCATCGGAGGATATTTCCTTTGGCCCTATAGTCTTCAAAGGTATCCGAAATATCTCTTCTCAGATTCCACAGAAATAAGGCTAGCAAAGAGATCCACGAAATACAGATAAAACTCTGTGAGATGAATTAACAGAACACTAAGCAGTTTCTCAGAGAACTTCTTTCCAGATTTCATCTGAGGATATTTCCTTTTTCACCATAGCCCTCTACGGGCTTCCAAATATCACTTTGCCAATGCCACAAGAACTGTCTTAGCGAAAGGCTTCTTGAGGGGAAAGCTGTAACTCTGTGAGACGATTTCACAGAACACAAAGAAGTTTCTCAGAAAGCTTCTTTCTCTTTGTCATGGGAGGATATTTCCTTTGGCCCTATAGTCTTCAAAGGGATCCGAAATATCTGCTCTCAGATTCCAAAGAAATAAGGCTAGCAAAGAGATCCACGAAATACAGATGTAACTCTGTGATTGGAAGTCGCACATCACAGAGCAGTTTCTCAGAAATCTTCTTTCCAGATTTCATCTGAGGATATTTCCTTTTTCACCATAGCCCTCTATGGGCTTCCCAATATCACTTTGCCAATTCCACAAAAACTGTCTTAGCGAAAGGCTTCTTGAGGAGAAAGCTGTAACTCTGTGAGATGATTTCATAGAGCACAAAGAAGTTTCTCAGAAAGCTTCTTTCTCTTTGTTATCGGAGGATATTTCCTTTGGCCCTATAGTCTTCAAAGGGATCCGAAATATCTGTTCTCAGATTCCACAGAAATAAGGCTAGCAAAGAGATCCACGAAATACAGATGTAACTCTGTGAGATGAATTAACACAACACTTAGCAGTTTCTCAGAAATCTTCTTTCCAGATTTCATCTGAGGGCATTTCCTTTTTCACCATAGCCCTCTAAGGGCTTCCAAATATCACTTTGCCAATTCCACAAGAACTGTCTTAGTGAAAGGCTTCTTGAGGGGAAAGCTGTAACTCTGTGAGATGATTTCACAGAACACAAAGAAGGTTCTAAGAAAGCTTCTTTCACTTTGTTATCGGAGGATATTTCGTTAGGCCCTATAGTCTTGAAAGGGATCCGAAATATCTGTTCTCAGATACCACAGACATAAGGCTAGCAAAGAGATCCATGAAATACAGATGTAACTCTGGGAGATGAATAAACAGAACACTAAGTAGTTTCTCAGAAAGCTTCTTTCCAGATTTCATCTGACGATATTTCCTTTTTCACCATAGCCCTCTATGGGCTTCCAAATATCACTTTGCCAATACCACAAGAACTGTCTTAGTGAAAGTCTTCTTGAGGGGAAAGCTGTAACTCTGTGAGATGATTTCACAGAACACAAAGTAGTTTCTCATAAACCTTCTTTCTCTTTGTTATCGGAGTATATTTCCTTTGGCCCTATAGTCTTCAAAGGGATCCGAAATATCTGTTCTCAGGTTCCACAGAAATAAGGCTAGAAAAGAGATCCACGAAATACAGATGTAACTCTGTGAGATGAATTAACAGAACACTAAGCAGTTTCTCAGAAATCTTCTTTCCAGATTTCATCTGAGGATATTTCCTTTTTCACCATAGCCCTCTATGGGCTTCCAAATATCACTTTGCCAATTCCACAACAACTGTCTTAGCGAAAGGCTTCTTGAGGGGAAAGCTGTAACTCTGTGAGATGATTTCACAGAACACAAAGAAGTTTCTAAGAAAGCTTCTTTCTCTTTGTTATCGGAGGATATTTCCTTTGGCCCTATAGTCTTCAAAGGGATCCGAAATATCTGTTCTCAGATTCCACAGAAATAAGGCTAGCAAAGAGATCCACGAAATACAGATATAAATCTGTGAGATGAATTAACAGAACACTAAGCAGTTTCTCAGAGAACTTCTTTCCAGATTTCATCTGAGGATATTTCCTTTTTCACCATAGCCCTCTACGGGCTTCCAAATATCACTTTGCCAATGCCACAAGAACTGTCTTAGTGAAAGTCTTCTTGAGGGGAAAGCTGTAACTCTGTGAGATGATTTCACAGAACACAAAGTAGTTTCTCATAAACCTTCTTTCTCTTTGTTATCGGAGTATATTTCCTTTGGCCCTATAGTCTTCAAAGGGATCCGAAATATCTGTTCTCAGATTCCACAGAAATAAGGCTAGCAAAGAGATCCATGAAATACAGATGTAACTCAGTGAGTGGACGTCAAACATCACAGAGCAGTTTCTCAGAAAGCTTCTTTCCAGATTTCATCTGAGGATATTTCCTTTTTCACCATAGCCTTCTGTGGGCTTCCAAATATCACTTTGCCAATTCCACAAGAACTGTCTTAGCGAAAGGCTTCTTGAGGGGAAAGCTGTAACTCTGTGAGATAATTTCACAAAACACAAGGAAGTTTCTCAGAAAGCTTCTTTCTCTTTGTTATCGGAGGATATTTCCTTTGGCCCTATAGTCTTCAAGGGATCCGAAATATCTGTTCTCAGATTCCACAGAAATAAGGCTACCAAAGAGATCCACGACATACATATGTAACTCTGTGAGATGAATTACAGAACACTAAGCAGTTTCTCAGAAATCTTCTTTCCAGATTTCATGTGAGGATATTTCCTTTTTCACCATAGCCCTCTATGGGATTCCAAATATCACTTTACCAATTCCACAAGAACTGTCTTAGCGAAAGGCTTCTTGAGGGGAAAGCTGTAACTCTGTGAGATGATTTCACAGAACACAAAGAAGTTTCTCAGAAAGCTTCGTTCTCTTTGTTATCGGAGGATATTTCCTTTGGCCCTATAGTCTTCAAAGGGATCCGAAATATCTGTTCTCAGATTCCACAGAAATAAGGCTAGCAAAGAGATCCACGAAATACAGATGTAACTCTGTGAGGTGAATTAACAGAGCAATAAGCAGTTTCTCAGAAATCTTCCTTCCAGATTTCATCTGAGGATATTTCCTTTTTCACCATAGCCCTCTATGGGCTTCCAAATATTTCTTATCCAATACCACAAGAACTGTCTTAGTGAAAGTCTTCTTGAGGGGAAAGCTGTACGTCTGTGAGATGATTTCACAGAACACAAAGAAGTTTCTCAGAAAGCTTCTTTCTCTTTGTTATCGGAGGATATTTCCTTTGGCCCTATAGTCTTCATAGGGATCCGAAATATCTGTTCTCAGATTCCACAGAAATAAGGTTAGCAAAGAGATCCACGAAATACAGATGTAACTCAGTGAGTGGACCTCACACATCACAGAGCAGTTTCTCAGAAAGCTTCTTTCCAGATTTCATCTGAGGATATTTCCTTTTTCACCATAGCCCTCTATGGGCTTCCAAATATCACTTTGCCAATTCCAAAAGAACTGTCTTAGCGAAAGGCTTCTTGAGGGGAAAGCTGTAACTCTCTGAGATGATTTCACAGAACACAAAGAAGTTTCTCAGAAAGCTTCTTTCTCTTTGTTATCGGAGGAGATTTCCTTTGGCCCTATAGTCTTCAAAGGGATCCGAAATATCTGTTCTCAGATTCCACAGAAATAAGAGTAGCAAAGAGATCCCCGAAATACAGATGTAACTCTGTGAGATGAATTAACAGAACACTAAGCAGTTTCTCAGAAAGCTTCTTTCCAGATTTCATCTGAGGAAATTTCCTTTTTCACCATAGCCCACTATGGGCTTCCAAATGTCACTTTGCCAATTCCACAAGAACTGTCTTAGCGAAAGGCTTCCTGAGGGGAAAGCTGTAACTCTGTGAGATGATTTCACAGAACACAAAGAAGTTTCTAAGAAAGGTTCTTTCTCTTTGTTATCGGAGGATATTTCCTTTGGCCCTATTGTCTTCAAAGGTATCCGAATTATCAGTTCTCACATTCCACAGAAAAAAGGCTAGCAAAGAGATCAACGAAATACAGATGTAACTCTGTGAGTGGAAGTCACACATCACAGAGCAGTTTCTCAGAAAGCTTCTTTCCAGATTTCATCTGAGGATATTTCCTTTTTCACCATAGCCCTCTATGGGCTTCCAAATATCACTTTGCCAATTCCACAGGAACTGTTTTAGCGAAAGGCATCTTGAGGGGAAAGCTGTAACTCTGTTAGATGATTTCAAAGAACACAAAGAAGTTTCTCAGAAAGCTTCTTTCTCTTTGTCATCGGAGGATATTTCCTTTGGCCAGATAGTCTTCAAAGGGATCCGAAATATCTGTTCTCAGATTCCACAGAAATAAGGCTAGCAAGGAGATCCACGAAATACAGATGTAACTCTGTGAGATGAATTAACAGAACAATAAGCAGTTTCTCAGAAAGCTTCTTTCCAAATTTCATCTGTGGATATTTCCTTTTTCACCATAGCCCTCTATGGGCTTCCAAATATCACTTTGCCTATACCACAAGAACTGTCTTAGTGAAAGTCTTCTTGAGGGGAAAGCTGTACGTCTGTGAGATGATTTCCAAGAACACAAAGAAGTTTCTCAGAAACCTTCTTTCTCTTCTTTATCGGAGGATATTTCCTTTGGCCCTAAAGTCTTCAAAGGGATCCGAAATATCTGTTCTCAGATTCCACAGAAATAAGGCTAGCAAGGAGATCCACGAAATACAGATATAACTCAGTGAGTGGACGTCACATATCACAGAGCAGTTTCTCAGAAAGCTTCTTTCCAGATTTCATCTGAGGATATTTCCTTTTTCACCATAGCCCTCTATGGGCTTCCAAATATCACTTTGCCAATTCCACAAGAACTGTCTTAGGGAAAGGCTTCTTGAGGGGAAAGCTGTAACTCTGTGAGATGATTTCACAGAACACAAAGAAGTTTCTCAGAAAGCTTCTTTCTCTTTCTTATCGGAGGATATTTCCTTTGGCCCTATAGTCTTCAAAGGGATCCGAAATATCTGTTCTCAGATTCCACAGAAATAAGGCTAGCAAAGAGATCCCCGAAATACAGATGTAACTCTGTGAGATGAATTAACAGAACACTAAGCAGTTTCTCAGAAAACTTCTTTCCAGATTTCATCTGAGGATATTTCCTTTTTCACCATAGCCGTCTATGGGCTTCCAAATATCACTTTGTCAATGCCACAAGAACTGTCTTAGCGAAAGGCTTCTTGAGGGGAAAGCTGTAACTCTGTGAGATGATTTCACAGAACACAAAGAAGTTTCTCAGAAAGCTTCTTTCTCTTTGTCATCGGAGGATATTTCCTTTGGCCCTATAGTCTTCAAAGGGATCCGAATTATCTGTTCTCAGATTCCACAGAAATAAGGCTAGCAAGGAGATCCACGAAATACAGATGTAACTCTGTGAGATGAATTAACAGAACACTAAGCAGTTTCTCAGAAATCTTCTTTCCAGATTTCATCTGAGGATATTTCCTTTTTCACTATAGCCCTCTATGGGCTTCCAAATATCACTTTGCCAATTCCACAAGAACTGTCTTAGCGAAAGGCTTCTTGAGGGGAAAGCTGTAACTCTGTGAGATGATTTCATAGAACACAAAGAAGTTTCTCAGTAATCTTCTTTCTCTTTGTTATCGGAGGGTATTTCCTTTGGCCCTGTAGTCTTCAAAGTGATCCGAAATATCTGTTCTCAGATTCCACAGAAATAAGGCTAGCAAAGAGATCCACGAAATACAGATGTATCTCTGTGAGATGAATTAACAGAACACTAAGCAGTTTCTCAGAAAGCTTCTTTCCAGATTTCATCTGAGGATATTTCCTTTTTCAACATAGCGCTCTATGGGCTTCCAAATGTCACTTTGCCAATTCCACAAGAACTGTCTTAGCGAAAGGCTTCCTGAGGGGAAAGCTGTAACTCTGTGAGATGACTTCACAGAACACAAAGAAGTTTCTCAGAAAGCTTCGTTCTCTTTGTTATCGCAGGATATTTCCTTTGGCCCTATAGTCTTCAAAGGGATCCGAAATATCTGTTCTCAGATTCCACAGAAATAAGGCTAGCAAAGAGATCCACGAAACACAGATGTAACTCTGTGAGTGGAAGTCACACATTCCAGAGCAGTTTCCCAGAAACCTTCTTTCCAGATTTCATCTGAGGATATTTCCTTTTTCACCGTAGCCCTCTAGGGGTTCCAAATATCACTTTGCCAATTCCACAAGAACTGTCTTAGCGAAAGGCTTCTTGAGTGGAAAGCTGTATCTCTGTGAGATGATTTCACAGAACACAAATTAGTTTCTCAGAAAGCTTCTTTCTCTTTGTTATCGGAGGATATTTCCTTTGGCCCTATAGTTTTCAAAGGGATCCGAAATATCTGTTCTCAGATTCCACAGAAATAAGGCCAGCAAAGAGATCCACGAAATACAGATGTAACTCTGTCAGATGAATTAACAGAACACTAAGCAGTTTCTCAGAAAGCTTCTTTCCAGATTTCATCTGAGGATATTTCGTTTTTCACCGTAGCCCTCTATGGGTTTCCAAATGTCACTTTGCCAATTCCACAAGAACTGTCTTAGCGAAAGCCTTCTTGAGGGGAAAGCTGTAACTCTGTGAGATGATTTCACAGAACACAAAGAAGTTTCTCAGAAAGTTTCTTTCTCTTTGTTATCGGAGGATATTTCCTTTGGCCCTATTGTCTTCAAAGAGATCTGAATTATCAGTTCTCACATTCCACAGAAATAAGGCTAGCAAAGAGATCCACGAAATACAGATGTAACTCTGTGAGTGGAAGTCACACATCACAGAGCAGTTTCTCAGAATGCTTCTTTCCAGATTTCATCTTAGGATATTTCCTTTTTCACCATAGCCCTCTATGGGCTTCCAAATATCACTTTGCCAATTCCACAGGAACTGTTTTAGCGAAAGGCGTCTTGAGGGGAAAGCTGTAACTCTGGGAGATGATTTCCCAGAACACAAAGAAGTTTCTCAGAAAGCTTCTTTCTCTTTGTCATCGGAGGATATTTCCTTTGGCCCTATAGTCTTCAAAGGGATCCGAAATATCTGTTCTCAGATTCCACAGAAATAAGGCTAGCAAGGAGATCCACGAAATACAGATGTAACTCTGTGATTGGAAGACACACATCACAGAGCAGTTTCTCAGAAATCTTCTTTCCAGATTTCATCTGAGGGTATTTCCTTTTTCACCATAGCCCTCTATGGGCTTCCCAATATCACTTTGCCAATTAAACAAGAACTGTCTTAGCGAAAGTCTTCTTGAAGAGAAAGCTGTAACTCTGTGAGATGATTTCATAGAACACAAAGAAGTTTCTCAGAAAGCTTCTTTCTCTTTGTTATCGGAGGATATTTCCTTTGGCCCTATAGTCTTCAAAGGGATCCGAAATATCTGTTCTCAGATTCCACAGAAATAAGGCTAGCAAAGAGATCCACGACATAAAGATGTAACTCTGTGAGATGAATTAACAGAACACTAAGCAGTTTCTCAGAAAGCTTCTTTCCAGATTTCATCTGAGGATATTTCCTTTTTCACCATAGCCCTTTATGGGCTTCCAAATATCACTTTGCCAATACCATAAGAACTGTCTTAGTGAAAGTCTTCTTGAGGGGAAAGCTGTACGTCTGTGAGATGATTTCAAAGAACACAAAGAAGTTTCTCAGAAAGCTTCTTTCTCTTTGTTATCGGAGGATATTTCGTTTGGCCCTATAGTCTTCAAAGGGATCCGAAGTATCTGTTCTCAGATTCCACAGAAATAAGGCTAGCAAAGAGATCCACGAAATACAGATGTAACTCAGTGAGTGGACGTCACACATCACAGAGCAGTTTCTCAGAAAGCTTCTTTCCAGATTTCATCTGAGGATATTTCCTTTTTCACCATAGCCCTCTATGGGCTTCCAAATATCACTTTGCCAATTCCACAAGAACTGTCTTAGGGAAAGGCTTCTTGAGGGGAAAGCTGTAACTCTGGGAGATGATTTCACAGAACACAAAGAAGTTTCTCAGAAAGCTTCTTTCTCTTTGTTATCGGAGGATATTTCCTTTGGCCCTATAGTCTTCAAAGGGATCCGAAATATCTGTTCTCAGATTCCACAGAAATAAGGCTAGCAAAGAGATGCACAAAATACAGATGTAACTCTGTGAGATGAATTAACAGAACACTAAGCAGTTTCTCAGAAATCTTCTTTCCAGATTTCATCTGAGGATATTTCCTTTTTCAACATATCCCTCTATGAGCTTCCAAATGTCTCTTTGCCAATTCCACAAGAACTGTCTTAGCGAAAGGCGTCCTGAGGGGAAAGCTGTAACTCTGTGAGATGACTTCACAGAACACAAAGAAGTTTCTCAGAAAGCTTCTTTCTCTTTGTTATCGCAGGATATTTCCTTTGGCCCTATAGTCTTCAAAGGGATCCGAAATATCTGTTCTCAGATTCCACAGAAATAAGGCTAGCAAAGAGATCCACGAAACACAGAAGTAACTCTGTTAGTGGAAGTCACACATTCCAGAGCAGTTTCTCAGAAACCTTCTTTCCAGATTTCATCTGAGGATATTTCCTTTTTAACCGTAGCCCTCTATGGGCTTCCAAATATCACTTTGCCAATTCCACAAGAACTGTCTTAGCGAAAGGCTTCTTGAGGGGAAAGCTGTATCTCTGTGAGCTGATTTCACAGAACACAAATTAGTTTCTCAGAAACCTTCTTTCTCTTTGTTATCGGAGGATATTTCCTTTGGCCCTATAGTTTTCAAAGGGATCCGAAATATTTGTTCTCAGATTCCACAGAAATAAGGCCAGCAAAGAGATCCACGAAATACAGATGTAACTCTGTCAGATGAATTAACAGAACACTAAGCAGTTTCTCAGAAAGCTTCTTTCCAGATTTCATCTGAGGATATTTCCTTTTTCACCATAGCCCTCTATGGGTTTCCAAATGTCACTTTGCCAATTCCACAAGAACTGTCTTAGCGAAAGCCTTCTTGAGGGGAAAGCTGTAACTCTGTGAGATGATTTCACAGAACACAAAGAAGTTTCTCAGAAAGCTTCTTTCTCTTTGTTATCGGAGGATATTTCCTTTGGCCCTATAGTCTTCAAAGGGATCCGAAATATCTGTTCTCAGATTCCACAGAAATAAGGCTAGCAAAGAGATCCACGAAAGTCAGATGTAACTCTGTGAGTGGAAGTCACACATTCCAGAGCAGTTTCTCAGAAATCTTCTTTCCAGATTTCATCTGTGGATATTTCCTTTTTCACCATAGCCCTCTATGGGCTTCCAAATATCACTTTGCCAATTCCACAAGAACTGTCTTAGCGAAAGGCTTCTTGAGGGGAAAGCTGTAACTCTGTGAGATGATTTCACAGAACACAAAGAAGTTTCTCAGTAAGCCTCTTTCTCTTTGTTATCGTAGGAAATTTTCTTTGGCCCTATAGTCTTCAAAGGGATCCGAAATATCTGTTCTCAGATTCCACAGAAATAAGTCTAGCAAAGAGATCCCCGAAATACAGATGTAACTCTGTGAGATGAATTAACAGAACACTAAGCAGTGTCTCAGAAAGCTTCTTGCCAGATTTCATCTGAGGATATTTCCTTTTTCACCATAGCCCTCTATGGGCTTCCAAATATCACTTTGCCAATTCCACAAGAACTGTCTTAGTGAAAGTCTTCTTGAGGGGAAAGCTGTAACTCTGTGAGATGATTTCCCAGAACACAAAGAAGTTTCTCAGTAAGCCTCTTTCTCTTTGTTATCGGAGGATATTTTCTTTGGCCCTATAGTCATCAAAGGGATCCGAAATATCTGTTCTCAGATTCCACAGAGATAAGTCTAGCAAAGAGATCCCCGAAATACAGATGTAACTCTGTGAGATGAATTAACAGAACACTAAGCAGTTTCTCAGAAAGCTTCTTTCCAGATTTCATCTGAGGATATTTCCTTTTTCACCATAGCCCTCTATGGGCTTCCAAATATCACTTTGCCAATTCCACAAGAACTGTCTTAGGGAAACTCTTCTTGAGGGGAAAGCTGTAACTCTGGGAGATGATTTCACAGAACACAAAGAAGTTTCTCAGAAAGCTTCTTTCTCTTTGTTATCGGAGGATATTTCCTTTGGCCCTATAGTTTTCAAAGGGATCCGAAATATTTGTTCTCAGATTCCACAGAAATAAGGCCAGCAAAGAGATCCACGAAATACAGATGTAACTCTGTCAGATGAATTAACAGAACACTAAGCAGTTTCTCAGAAAGCTTCTTTCCAGATTTCATCTGAGGATATTTCCTTTTTCACCATAGCCCACTATGGGCTTGCAAATGTCACTTTGCCAATTCCACAAGAACTGTCTTAGCGAAAGGCTTCTTGAGGAGAAAGCTGTAACTCTGTGAGATGATTTCATAGAGCACAAAGAAGTTTCTCAGAAAGCTTCTTTCTCTTTGTTATCGGAGGATATTTCCTTTGGCCCTATAGTCTTCAAAGGGATCCGAAATATCTGTTCTCAGATTCCACAGAAATAAGGCTAGCAAAGAGATCCACGAAACACAGATGTAACTCTGTGAGTGGAAGTCACACATTCCAGAGCAGTTTCTCAGAAAGCTTCTTTCCAGATTTCATCTGAGGGCATTTCCTTTTTCACCATAGCCCTCTAAGGGCTTCCAAATATCACTTTGCCAATTCCACAAGAACTGTCTTAGTGAAAGGCTTCTTGAGGGGAAAGCTGTAACTCTGTGAGATGATTTCACAGAACACAAAGAAGGTTCTAAGAAAGCTTCTTTCACTTTGTTATCGGAGGATATTTCGTTAGGCCCTATAGTCTTGAAAGGGATCCGAAATATCTGTTCTCAGATTCCACAGACATAAGGCTAGCAAAGAGATCCATGAAATACAGATGTAACTCTCGGAGATGAATAAACAGAACACTAAGTAGTTTCTCAGAAAGCTTCTTTCCAGATTTCATCTGACGATATTTCCTTTTTCACCATAGCCCTCTATGGGCTTCCAAATATCACTTTGCCAATACCACAAGAACTGTCTTAGTGAAAGTCTTCTTGAGGGGAAAGCTGTAACTCTGTGAGATGATTTCACAGAACACAAAGAAGTTTCTCAGAAAGCTTCTTTCTCTTTGTTATCGGAGGATATTTCCTTTGGCCCTATTGTCTTCAAAGAGATCCGAATTATCAGTTCTCACATTCCACAGACATAAGGCAAGCAAAGAGATCCACGAAATACAGATGTACTCTGTGAGTGGAAGTAACACATCACAGAGCAGTTTCTCAGAAAGCTTCTTTCCAGATTTCATCTGAGTATATTTCCTTTTTCACCATAGCCCTCTATGGGCTTCCAAATATCACTTTGCCAATTCCACAAGAACTGTCTTAGCGAATGGCTTCTTGAGGGGAAAGCTGTAATTCTGGGAGATGATTTCACAGAACACAAAGAAGTTTCTCAGAAAGCTTCTTTCTCTTTGTTATCGGAGGATATTTCCTTTGGCCCTATAGTCTTCAAAGGGATCCGAAATATCTGTTCTTAGATTCCACAGAAATAAGGCTAGCAAAGAGATCCACGAAACACAGATGTAACTCTGTGAGTGGAAGTCACACATTCCAGAGCAGTTTCTCAGAAACCTTCTTTCCAGATTTCATCTGAGGATATTTCCTTTTTCACCGTAGCCCTCTATGGGCTTCCAAATATCACTTTGCCAATTCCACAAGAACTGTCTTAGCGAAAAGCTTCTTGAGTGGAAAGTTGTATCTCTGTGAGATGATTTCACAGAACACAAATTAGTTTCTCAGAAAGCTTCTTTCTCTTTGTTATCGGAGGATACTTCCTTTGGCCCTATAGTTTTCAAAGGGATCCGAAACATCTGTTCTCAGATTCCACAGAAATAAAGCTGGCAAAGAGATCCACGAAATACAGATGTAACTCTGTCAGATGAATTAACAGAACACTAAGCAGTTTCTCAGAAAGCTTCTTTCCAGATTTCATCTGAGCATATTTCGTTTTTCACCATAGCCCACTATGGGCTTCCAAATGTCACTTTGCCAATTCCACAAGAACTGTCTTAGCGAAAGGCTTATTGAGGGGCAAGCTGTAACTCTGTGGGATGATTTCACAGAACACCAAGAAGTTTCTCAGAAAGTTTCTTTCTCTTTGTTATCGGAGGATATTTCCTTTGGCCCTATTGTCTTCAAAGAGATCCGAATTATCAGTTCTCACATTCCACAGAAATAAGGCTAGCAAAGAGATCCACGAAATACAGATGTAACTCTGTGAGTGGAAGTCACACATCACAGAGCAGTTTCTCAGAATGCTTCTTTCCAGATTTCATCTGAGGATATTTCCTTTTTCACCATAGCCCTCTATGGGCTTCCAAATATCACTTTGCCAATTCCACAGGAACTGTTTTAGCGAAAGGCGTCTTGAGGGGAAAGCTGTAACTCTGTGAGATGATTTCACAGAACACAAAGAAGTTTCTCAGAAAGCTTCTTTCTCTTTGTTATCGGAGGATATTTCCTTTGGCCCTATAGTCTTCAAAGGGATCCGAAATATCTGTTCTCAGATTCCACAGAAATAAGGCTAGCAAGGAGATCCACGAAATACAGATGTAACTCTGTGATTGGAAGACACACATCACAGAGCAGTTTCTCAGAAATCTTCTTTCCAGATTTCATCTGAGGGTAATTCCTTTTTCACCATAGCCCTCTATGGGCTTCCCAATATCTCTTTGCCAATTCCACAAGAACTGTCTTAGCGAAAGGCTTCTTGAGGAAAAAGCTGTAACTCTGTGAGATGATTTCATAGAACACAAAGAAGTTTCTCAGAAAGCTTCTTTCTCTTTGTTATCGGAGGATATTTCCTTTGGCCCTATAGTCTTCAAAGGGATCCGAAATATCTGTTCTCAGATTCCACAGAAATAAGGCTAGCAAAGAGATCCACGAAATACAGATGTAACTCTGTGAGATGAATTAACAGAACACTAAGCAGTTTCTCAGAAAGCTTCTTTCCAGATTTCATCTGAGGATATTTCCTTTTTCACCATAGCCCTCTATGGGCTTCCAAATGTCACTTTGCCAATTCCACAAGAACTGTCTTAGCGAAAGGCTTCTTGAGGGGCAAGCTGTAACTCTGTGGGATGATTTCACAGAACACCAAGAAGTTTCTCAGAAAGTTTCTTTCTCTTTGTTATCGGAGGATATTTCCTTTGGCCCTATTGTCTTCAAAGGTATCCGAATTATCAGTTCTCACATTTCACAGAAAAAAGGCTAGCAAAGAGATCAACGAAATACAGATGTAACTCTGTGAGTGGAAGTCACACATCACAGAGCAGTTTCTCAGAAAGCTTCTTTCCAGATTTCATCTGAGGATATTTCCTTTTTCACCATAGCCCTCTATGGGCTTCCCAATATCACTTTTCCAATTCCACAGGAACTGTTTTAGCGAGAGGCGTCTTGAGGGGAAAGCTGTAACTCTGTGAGATGATTTCACAGAACACAAAGAAGTTTCTCAGAAAGCTTCTTTCTCTTTGTCATCGGAGGATATTTCCTTTGTCCCTATAGTCTTCAAAGGGATCCGAAATATCTGTTCTCAGATTCCACAGAAATAAGGCTAGCAAGGAGATCCACGAAATACAGATGTAACTCTGTCAGATGAATTAACAGAACACTAAGCAGTTTCTCTGAAAGCTTCTTTCTAGATTTCATCTGAGGATATTTCGTTTTTCACCATAACCCACTATGGGCTTCCAAATGTCACTTTGCCAAATCCACAAGAACTGTCTTAGCGAAAGGCTTCTTGAGGGGAAAGCTGTAACTCTGTGGGATGATTTCACAGAACACAAAGAAGTTTCTCGGAAAGTTTCTTTCTCTTTGTTATCGGAGGATATTTCCTTTGGCCCTATTGTCTTCAAAGAGATCCGAATTATCAGTTCTCACATTCCACAGACCTAAGGCTAGCAAAGAGATCCACGAAATACAGATGTAACTCTGTGAGTGGAAGTAACACATCACAGAGCAGTTTCTCAGAAAGCTTCTTTCCAGATTTCATCTGAGGATATTTCCTTTTTCACCATAGCCCTCTATGGGCTTCCAAATATCACTTTGCCAATTCCACAGGAACTGTTTTAGCGAAAGGCATCTTGAGGGGAAAGCTGTAACTCTGTTAGATGATTTCAAAGAACACAAAGAAGGTTCTCAGAAAGCTTCTTTCTCTTTGTCATCGGAGGATATTTCCTTTGGCCAGATAGTCTTCAAAGGGATCCGAAATATCTGTTCTCAGATTCCACAGAAATAAGGCTAGCAAGGAGATCCACGAAATACAGATGTATCTCTGTGATTGGAAGTCACACATCACAGAGCAGTTTCTCAGAAATCTTCTTTCCAGATTTCATCTGAAGATATTTCCTTTTTCACCATAGCCCTCTATGGGCTTCCAAATATCACTTTGCGAATTCCACAAGAACTGTCTTAGCTAATGGCTTCTTGAGGGGAAAGCTGTAACTCTGGGAGATGATTTCACAGAACACAAAGATGTTTCTCAGAAAGCTTATTTCTCTTTGTTATCGGAGGATAATTCCTTTGGCCCTAGAGTCTTCAAAGGGATCCGAAATATCTGTTCTCAGATTCCACAGAAATAAGGCTAGCAAAGAGATCCACGAAATACAGATGTAACTCTGTGAGATGAATTAACAGAACAATAAGCAGTTTCTCAGAAAGCTTCTTTCCAAATTTCATCTGTGGATATTTCCTTTTTCACCATAGCCCTCTATGGGCTTCCAAATATCACTTTGCCTATACCACAAGAACTGTCTTAGTGAAAGTCTTCTTGAGGGGAAAGCTGTACGTCTGTGAGATGATTTCCAAGAACACAAAGAAGTTTCTCAGAAACCTTCTTTCTCTTCTTTATCGGAGGATATTTCCTTTGGCCCTAAAGTCTTCAAAGGGATCCGAAATATCTGTTCTCAGATTCCACAGAAATAAGGCTAGCAAGAAGATCCACGAAATACAGATGTAACTCAGTGAGTGGACGTCACATATCACAGAGCAGTTTCTCAGAAAGCTTCTTTCCAGATTTCATCTGAGGATATTTCCTTTTTCACCATAGCCCTCTATGGGCTTCCAAATATCACTTTGCCAATTCCACAAGAACTGTCTTAGGGAAAGGCTTCTTGAGGGGAAAGCTGTAACTCTGTGAGATGATTTCACAGAACACAAAGAAGTTTCTCAGAAAGCTTCTTTCTCTTTCTTATCGGAGGATATTTCCTTTGGCCCTATAGTCTTCAAAGGGATCCGAAATATCTGTTCTCAGATTCCACAGAAATAAGGCTAGCAAAGAGATCCCCGAAATACAGATGTAACTCTGTGAGATGAATTAACAGAACACTAAGCAGTTTCTCAGAAAACTTCTTTCCAGATTTCATCTGAGGATATTTCCTTTTTCACCATAGCCGTCTATGGGCTTCCAAATATCACTTTGTCAATGCCACAAGAACTGTCTTAGCGAAAGGCTTCTTGAGGGGAAAGCTCTAACTCTGTGAGATGATTTCTCAGAACACAAAGAAGTTTCTCAGAAAGCTTCTTTCTCTTTGTCATCGGAGGATATTTCCTTTGGCCCTATAGTCTTCAAAGGGATCCGAATTATCTGTTCTCAGATTCCACAGAAATAAGGCTAGCAAGGAGATCCACGAAATACAGATGTAACTCTGTGATTGGAAGTCACACATCACAGAGCAGTTTCTCAGAAATCTTCTTTCCAGATTTCATCTGAGGATATTTCCTTTTTCACTATAGCCCTCTATGGGCTTCCAAATAACACTTTGCCAATTCCACAAGAACTGTCTAGCGAAAGGCTTCTTGAGGAGAAAGCTGTAACTCTGTGAGATGATTTCATAGAACACAAAGAAGTTTCTCAGAAAGCTTCTTTCTCTTTGTTATCGGAGGGTATTTCCTTTGGCCCTATAGTCTTCAAAGTGATCCGAAATATCTGTTCTCAGATTCCACAGAAATAAGGCTAGCAAAGAGATCCACGAAATACAGATGTATCTCTGTGAGATGAATTAACAGAACACTAAGCAGTTTCTCAGAAAGCTTCTTTCCAGATTTCATCTGAGGATATTTCCTTTTTCAACATAGCCCTCTATGGGCTTCCAAATGTCACTTTGCCAATTCCACAAGAACTGTCTTAGGGAAAGGCTTCTTGAGGGGAAAGCTGTAACTCTGTGAGATGACTTCACAGAACACAAAGAAGTTTCTCAGAAAGCTTCTTTCTCTTTGTTATCGCAGGATATTTCCTTTGGCCCTATAGTCTTCAAAGGGATCCGAAATATCTGTTCTCAGATTCCACAGAAATAAGGCTAGCAAAGAGATCCACGAAACACAGAAGTAACTCTGTTAGTGGAAGTCACACATTCCAGAGCAGTTTCTCAGAAGCCTTCTTTCCAGAATTCATCTGAGGATATTTCCTTTTTCACCGTAGCCCTCTATGGGCTTCCAAATATCACTTTGCCAATTCCACAAGAACTGTCTTAGCGAAAGGCTTCTTGAGGGGAAAGCTGTATCTCTGTGAGATGATTTCACAGAACACAAATTAGTTTCTCAGAAACCTTCTTTCTCTTTGTTTTTGGAGGATATTTCCTTTGGCCCTATAGTTTTCAAAGGGATCCGAAATATTTGTTCTCAGATTCCACAGAAATAAAGCCAGCAAAGAGATCCACGAAATACAGATGTAACTCTGTCAGATGAATTAACAGAATACTAAGCAGTTTCTCAGAAAGCTTCTTTCCAGATTTCATCTGAGGATATTTCCTTTTTCACCATAGCCCTCTATGGACTTCCAAATGTCACTTTGCCAATTCCACAAGAACTCTCTTAGCGAAAGGCTGACTGAGGGGAAAGCTGTAACTCTGTGTGATGATTTCACAGAACACAAAGAAGTTTCTCAGAAAGCTTCTTTCTCTTTGTTATCGGAGGATATTTCCTTTGGCCCTATAGTCTTCAAAGGGATCCGAAATATCTGTTCTCAGATTCCACAGAAATAAGTCCAGCAAAGAGATCCACGAAAGTCAGATGTAACTCTGTGAGTGGAAGTCACACATTCCAGAGCAGTTTCTCAGAAATCTTCTTTCCAGATTTCATCTGTGGATATTTCCTCTTTCACCATAGCCCTCTAGGTGTTCCAAATATCACTTTGCCAATTCCACAAGAACTGTCTTAGGGAAAGTCTTCTTGAGGGGAAAGCTGTAACTCTGGGAGATGATTTCACAGAACACAAAGAAGTTTCTCAGAAAGCTTCTTTCTCTTTGTTATCGGAGGATATTTCCTTTGGCCCTAAAGTCTTCAAAGGGATCCGAAATATCTGTTCTCAGATTCCACAGAAATAAGGCTAGCAAAGAGATCCACGAAATACAGATGTAAATCTGTGAGATGAATTAAGAGAACACTAAGCAGTTTCTCAGAAAGCTTCTTTCCAGATTTCATCTGAGGATATTTCCTTTTTCAACATATCCCTCTATGAGCTTCCAAATGTCTCTTTGCCAATTCCACAAGAACTGTCTTAGCGAAAGTCTTCCTGAGGGGAAAGCTGTAACTCTGTGAGATGACTTCACAGAACACAAAGAAGTTTCTCAGAAAGCTTCTTTCTCGTTGTATCGCAGGATATTTCCTTTGGCCCTATAGTCTTCAAAGGGATCCGAAATATCTGTTCTCAGATTCCACAGAAATAAGGCTAGCAAAGAGATCCACGAAACACAGAAGAAACTCTGTTAGTGGAAGTCACACATTCCAGAGCAATTTCTCAGAAACCTTCTTTCCAGATTTCATCTGAGGATATTTCCTTTTTCACCGTAGCCCTCTATGGGCTTCCAAATATCACTTTGCCAATTCCACAAGAACTGTCTTAGCGAAAGGCTTCTTGAGTGGAAAGTTGTATCTCTGTGAGATGATTTCACAGAACACAACTTAGTTTCTCAGAAAACTTCTTTCTCCTTGTTTTCGGAGGATATTTCCTTTGGCCCTATAGTTTTCAAAGGGATCCGAAATATCTGTTCTCAGATTCCACAGAAATAAGGCTAGCAAAGAGATGCACAAAATACAGATGTAACTCTGTGAGATGAATTAACAGAACACTAAGCAGTTTCTCAGAAATCTTCTTTCCAGATTTCATCTGAGGATATTTCCTTTTTCAACATATCCCTCTATGAGCTTCCAAATGTCTCTTTGCCAATTCCACAAGAACTGTCTTAGCGAAAGGCTTCCTGAGGGGAAAGCTGTAACTCTGTGAGATGACTTCACAGAACACAAAGAAGTTTCTCAGAAAGCTTCTTTCTCTTTGTTATCGCAGGATATTTCCTTTGGCCCTATAGTCTTCAAAGGGATCCGAAATATCTGTTCTCAGATTCCACAGAAATAAGGCTAGCAAAGAGATCCACGAAACACAGAAGTAACTCTGTTAGTGGAAGTCACACATTCCAGAGCAGTTTCTCAGTAACCTTCTTTCCAGAATTCATCTGAGGATATTTCCTTTTTCACCGTAGCCCTCTATGGGCTTCCAAATATCACTTTGCCAATTCCACAAGAACTGTCTTAGCGAAAGGCTTCTTGAGGGGAAAGCTGTATCTCTGTGAGATGATTTCACAGAACACAAATTAGTTTCTCAGAAACCTTCTTTCTCTTTGTTTTCGGAGGATATTTCCTTTGGCCCTATAGTTTTCAAAGGGATCCGAAATATTTGTTCTCAGATTCCACAGAAATAAGGCCAGCAAAGAGATCCACGAAATACAGATGTAACTCTGTCAGATGAATTAACAGAATACTAAGCAGTTTCTCAGAAAGCTTCTTTCCAGATTTCATCTGAGGATATTTCCTTTTTCACCATAGCCCTCTATGGGCTTCCAAATGTCACTTTGCCAATTCCACAAGAACTGTCTTAGCGAAAGGCTTACTGAGGGGAAAGCTGTAACTCTGTGTGATGATTTCACAGAACACAAAGAAGTTTCTCAGAAAGCTTCTTTCTCTTTGTTATCGCAGGATATTTCCTTTGGCCCTATAGTCTTCAAAGGGATCCGAAATATCTGTTCTCAGATTCCACAGAAATAAGTCCAGCAAAGAGATCCACGAAAGTCAGATGTAAGTCTGTGAGTGGAAGTCACACATTCCAGAGCAGTTTCTCAGAAATCTTCTTTCCAGATTTCATCAGTGGATATTTCCTTTTTCACCATAGCCCTCTATGGGCTTCCAAATATCACTTTGCCAATTCCACAAGAACTGTCTTAGGGAAAGTCTTCTTGAGGGGAAAGCTGTAAGTCTGTGAGATGATTTCACAGAACACAAAGAAGTTTCTCAGAAAGCTTCTTTCTCTTTGTTATCGGAGGATATTTCCTTTGGCCCTAAAGTCTTCAAAGGGATCCGAAATATCTGTTCTCAGATTCCACAGAAATAAGGCTAGCAAAAAGATCCACGAAATACAGATGTAACTCTGTGAGATGAATTAAGAGAACACTAAGCAGTTTCTCAGAAAGCTTCTTTCCAGATTTCATCTGAGGATATTTCCTTTTTCAACATATCCCTCTATGAGCTTCCAAATGTCTCTTTGCCAATTCCACAAGAACTGTCTTAGCGAAAGGCTTCCTGAGGGGAAAGCTGTAACTCTGTGAGATGACTTCACAGAACACAAAGAAGTTTCTCAGAAAGCTTCTTTCTCGTTGTATCGCAGGATATTTCCTTTGGCCCTATAGTCTTCAAAGGGATCCGAAATATCTGTTCTCAGATTCCACAGAAATAAGGCTAGCAAAGAGATCCACGAAACACAGAAGAAACTCTGTTAGTGGAAGTCACACATTCCAGAGCAATTTCTCAGAAACCTTCTTTCCAGATTTCATCTGAGGATATTTCCTTTTTCACCGTAGCCCTCTATGGGCTTCCAAATATCACTTTGCCAATTCCACAAGAACTGTCTTAGCGAAAGGCTTCTTGAGTGGAAAGTTGTATCTCTGTGAGATGATTTCACAGAACACAACTTAGTTTCTCAGAAAACTTCTTTCTCCTTGTTTTCGGAGGATATTTCCTTTGGCCCTATAGTTTTCAAAGGGATCCGAAATATTTGTTCTCAGATTCCACAGAAATAAGGCCAGCAAAGAGATCCACGAAATACAGATGTAACTCTGTCAGATGAATTAACAGAACACTAAGCAGTTTCTCAGAAAGCTTCTTTCCAGATTTCATCTGAGGATATTTCCTTTTTCACCATAGCCCACTATGGGCTTGCAAATGTCACTTTGCCAATTCCACAAGAACTGTCTTAGCGAAAGGCTTCTTGAGGAGAAAGCTGTAACTCTGTGAGATGATTTCATAGAGCACAAAGAAGTTTCTCAGAAAGCTTCTTTCTCTTTGTTATCGGAGGATATTTCCTTTGGCCCTATAGTCTTCAAAGGGATCCGAAATATCTGTTTTCAGATTCCACAGAAATAAGGCTAGCAAAGAGATCCACGAAATACAGATGTAACTCTGTGAGATGAATTAACACAACACTAAGCAGTTTCTCAGAAATCTTCTTTCCAGATTTCATCTGAGGGCATTTCCTTTTTCACCATAGCCCTCTAAGGGCTTCCAAATATCACTTTGCCAATTCCACAAGAACTGTCTTAGTGAAAGGCTTCTTGAGGGGAAAGCTGTAACTCTGTGAGATGATTTCACAGAACACAAAGAAGGTTTTAAGAAAGCTTCTTTCACTTTGTTATCGGAGGATATTTCGTTAGGCCCTATAGTCTTGAAAGGGATCCGAAATATCTGTTCTCAGATTCCACAGACATAAGGCTAGCAAAGAGATCCATGAAATACAGATGTAACTCTCGGAGATGAATAAACAGAACACTAAGTAGTTTCTCAGAAAGCTTCTTTCCAGATTTCATCTGACGATATTTCCTTTTTCACCATAGCCCTCTATGGGCTTCCAAATATCACTTTGCCAATACCACAAGAACTGTCTTAGTGAAAGTCTTCTTGAGGGGAAAGCTGTAACTCTGTGAGATGATTTCACAGAACACAAAGTAGTTTCTCATAAACCTTCTTTCTCTTTGTTATCGGAGTATATTTCCTTTGGCCCTATAGTCTTCAAAGGGATCCGAAATATCTGTTCTCATATTCCACAGACATAAGGCTAGCAAAGAGATCCACGAAATACAGATGTACTCTGTGAGTGGAAGTAACACATCACAGAGCAGTTTCTCAGAAAGCTTCTTTCCAGATTTCATCTGAGGATATTTCCTTTTTCACCATAGCCCTCTATGGGCTTCCAAATATCACTTTGCCAAATCCACAAGAACTGTCTTAGCGAATGGCTTCTTGAGGGGAAAGCTGTAATTCTGGGAGATGATTTCACAGAACACAAAGAAGTTTCTCAGAAAGCTTCTTTCTCTTTGTTATCGGAGGATATTTCCTTTGGCCCTATAGTCTTCAAAGGGATCCGAAATATCTGTTCTCAGATTCCACAGAAATAAGGCTAGCAAAGAGATCCACGAAACACAGATGTAACTCTGTGAGTGGAAGTCACACATTCCAGAGCAGTTTCTCAGAAACCTTCTTTCCAAATTTCATCTGAGGATATTTCCTTTTTCACCGTAGCCCTCTATGGGCTTCCAAATATCACTTTGCCAATTCCAGAAGAACTGTCTTAGCGAAAGGCTTCTTGAGTGGAAAGTTGTATCTCTGTGAGATGATTTCACAGAACACAAATTAGTTTCTCAGAAAGCTTCTTTCTCTTTGTTATCGGAGGATATTTCCTTTGGCCCTATAGTTTTCAAAGGGATCCGAAATATCTGTTCTCAGATTCCAGAGAAATAAAGCTAGCAAAGAGATCCACGAAATACAGATGTAACTCTGTCAGATGAATTAACAGAACACTAAGCAGTTTCTCAGAAAGCTTCTTTCCAGATTTCATCTGAGGATATTTCGTTTTTCACCATAGCCCACTATGGGCTTCCAAATGTCACTTTGCCAATTCCACAAGAACTGTCTTAGCGAAAGGCTTCTTGAGGGGCAAGCTGTAACTCTGTGGGATGATTTCACAGAACACCAAGAAGTTTCTCAGAAAGTTTCTTTCTCTTTGTTATCGGAGGATATTTCCTTTGGCCCTATTGTCTTCAAAGAGATCCGAATTATCAGTTCTCACATTACACAGAAATAAGGCTAGCAAAGAGATCCACGAAATACAGATGTAACTCTGTGAGTGTAAGTCACACATCACAGAGCAGTTTCTCAGAAAGCTTCTTTCCAGATTTCATCTGAGGATATTTCCTTTTTCATCATAGCCCTCTATGGGCTTTCAAATATCACTTTGCCAATTCCACAGGAACTGTTTTAGCGAAAGGCGTCTTGAGGGGAAAGCTGTAACTCTGTGAGATGATTTCACAGAACACAAAGAAGTTTCTCAGAAAGCTTCTTTCTCTTTGTCATCGGAGGATATTTCCTTTGGCCCTATAGTCTTCAAAGGGATCCGAAATATCTGTTCTCAGATTCCACAGAAATAAGGCTAGCAAGGAGATCCACGAAATACAGATGTAACTCTGTGATTGGAAGACACACATCACAGAGCAGTTTCTCAGAAATCTTCTTTCCAGATTTCATCTGAGGGTAATTCCTTTTTCACCATAGCCCTCTATGGGCTTCCCAATATCACTTTGCCAATTCCACAAGAACTGTCTTAGCGAAAGGCTTCTTGAGGAGAAACCTGTAACTCTGTGAGATGATTTCATAGAACACAAAGAAGTTTCTCAGAAAGCTTCTTTCTCTTTGTTATCGGAGGATATTTCCTTTGGCCCTATAGTCTTCAAAGGGATCCGAAATATCTGTTCTCAGATTCCACAGAAATAAGGCTAGCAAAGAGATCCACGAAATACAGATGTAACTCTGTGAGATGAATTAACAGAACACTAAGCAGTTTCTCAGAGAGCTTCTTTCCAGATTTCATCTGAGGATATTTCCTTTTTCACCATATCCCTCTATGGGCTTCCAAATGTCACTTTGTCAATTCCACAAGAACTGTCTTAGCGAAAGGCTTCCTGAGGGGAAAGCTGTAACTCTGTGAGATGACTTCACAGAACACAAAGAAGTTTCTCAGAAAGCTTCTTTCTCTTTGTTATCGCAGGATATTTCCTTTGGCCCTATAGTCTTCAAAGGGATCCGAAATATCTGTTCTCAGATTCCACAGAAATAAGGCTAGCAAAGAGATCCACGAAACACAGAAGTAACTCTGTTAGTGGAAGTCACACATTCCAGAGCAGTTTCTCAGAAACCTTCTTTCCAGAATTCATCTGAGGATATTTCCTTTTTCACCGTAGCCCTCTATGGGCTTCCAAATATCACTTTGCCAATTCCACAAGAACTGTCTTAGCGAAAGGCTTCTTGAGGGGAAAGCTGTATCTCTGTGAGATGATTTCACAGAACACAAATTAGTTTCTCAGAAACCTTCTTTCTCTTTGTTTTCGGAGGATATTTCCTTTGGCCCTATAGTTTTCAAAGGGATCCGAAATATTTGTTCTCAGATTCCACAGAAATAAGGCCAGCAAAGAGATCCATGAAATACAGATGTAACTCTGTCAGATGAATTAACAGAATACTAAGCAGTTTCTCAGAAAGCTTCTTTCCAGATTTCATCTGAGGATATTTCCTTTTTCACCATAGCCCTCTATGGGCTTCCAAATGTCACTTTGCAAATTCCACAAGAACTGTCTTAGCGAAAGGCTTACTGAGGGGAAAGCTGTAACTCTGTGTGATGATTTCACAGAACACAAAGAAGTTTCTCAGAAAGCTTCTTTCTCTTTGTTATCGGAGGATATTTCCTTTGGCCCTATATTCTTCAAAGGGATCCGAAATATCTGTTCTCAGATTCCACAGAAATAAGTCCAGCAAAGAGATCCACGAAAGTCAGATGTAAGTCTGTGAGTGGAAGTCACACATTCCAGAGCAGTTTCTCAGAAATCTTCTTTCCAGATTTCATCAGTGGATATTTCCTTTTTCACCATAGCCCTCTATGGGCTTCCAAATATCACTTTGCCAATTCCACAAGAACTGTCTTAGGGAAAGTCTTCTTGAGGGGAAAGCTGTAAGTCTGTGAGATGATTTCACAGAACACAAAGAAGTTTCTCAGAAAGCTTCTTTCTCTTTGTTATCGGAGGATATTTCCTTTGGCCCTAAAGTCTTCAAAGGGATCCGAAATATCTGTTCTCAGATTCCACAGAAATAAGGCTAGCAAAGAGATCCACGAAATACAGATGTAACTCTGTGAGATGAATTAAGAGAACACTAAGCAGTTTCTCAGAAAGCTTCTTTCCAGATTTCATCTGAGGATATTTCCTTTTTCAACATATCCCTCTATGAGCTTCCAAATGTCTCTTTGCCAATTCCACAAGAACTGTCTTAGCGAAAGGCTTCCTGAGGGGAAAGCTGTAACTCTGTGAGATGACTTCACAGAACACAAAGAAGTTTCTCAGAAAGCTTCTTTCTCGTTGTATCGCAGGATATTTCCTTTGGCCCTATAGTCTTCAAAGGGATCCGAAATATCTGTTCTCAGATTCCACAGAAATAAGGCTAGCAAAGAGATCCACGAAACACAGAAGAAACTCTGTTAGTGGAAGTCACACATTCCAGAGCAATTTCTCAGAAACCTTCTTTCCAGATTTCATCTGAGGATATTTCCTTTTTCACCGTAGCCCTCTATGGGCTTCCAAATATCACTTTGCCAATTCCACAAGAACTGTCTTAGCGAAAGGCTTCTTGAGTGGAAAGTTGTATCTCTGTGAGATGATTTCACAGAACACAACTTAGTTTCTCAGAAAACTTCTTTCTCCTTGTTTTCGGAGGATATTTCCTTTGGCCCTATAGTTTTCAAAGGGATCCGAAATATTTGTTCTCAGATTCCACAGAAATAAGGCCAGCAAAGAGATCCACGAAATACAGATGTAACTCTGTCAGATGAATTAACAGAACACTAAGCAGTTTCTCAGAAAGCTTCTTTCCAGATTTCATCTGAGGATATTTCCTTTTTCACCATAGCCCACTATGGGCTTGCAAATGTCACTTTGCCAATTCCACAAGAACTGTCTTAGCGAAAGGCTTCTTGAGGAGAAAGCTGTAACTCTGTGAGATGATTTCATAGAGCACAAAGAAGTTTCTCAGAAAGCTTCTTTCTCTTTGTTATCGGAGGATATTTCCTTTGGCCCTATAGTCTTCAAAGGGATCCGAAATATCTGTTTTCAGATTCCACAGAAATAAGGCTAGCAAAGAGATCCACGAAATACAGATGTAACTCTGTGAGATGAATTAACACAACACTAAGCAGTTTCTCAGAAATCTTCTTTCCAGATTTCATCTGAGGGCATTTCCTTTTTCACCATAGCCCTCTAAGGGCTTCCAAATATCACTTTGCCAATTCCACAAGAACTGTCTTAGTGAAAGGCTTCTTGAGGGGAAAGCTGTAACTCTGTGAGATGATTTCACAGAACACAAAGAAGGTTTTAAGAAAGCTTCTTTCACTTTGTTATCGGAGGATATTTCGTTAGGCCCTATAGTCTTGAAAGGGATCCGAAATATCTGTTCTCAGATTCCACAGACATAAGGCTAGCAAAGAGATCCATGAAATACAGATGTAACTCTCGGAGATGAATAAACAGAACACTAAGTAGTTTCTCAGAAAGCTTCTTTCCAGATTTCATCTGACGATATTTCCTTTTTCACCATAGCCCACTATGGGCTTCCAAATATCACTTTGCCAATACCACAAGAACTGTCTTAGTGAAAGTCTTCTTGAGGGGAAAGCTGTAACTCTGTGAGATGATTTCACAGAACACAAAGTAGTTTCTCATAAACCTTCTTTCTCTTTGTTATCGGAGTATATTTCCTTTGGCCCTATAGTCTTCAAAGGGATCCGAAATATCTGTTCTCATATTCCACAGACATAAGGCTAGCAAAGAGATCCACGAAATACAGATGTACTCTGTGAGTGGAAGTAACACATCACAGAGCAGTTTCTCAGAAAGCTTCTTTCCAGATTTCATCTGAGGATATTTCCTTTTTCACCATAGCCCTCTATGGGCTTCCAAATATCACTTTGCCAAATCCACAAGAACTGTCTTAGCGAATGGCTTCTTGAGGGGAAAGCTGTAATTCTGGGAGATGATTTCACAGAACACAAAGAAGTTTCTCAGAAAGCTTCTTTCTCTTTGTTATCGGAGGATATTTCCTTTGGCCCTATAGTCTTCAAAGGGATCCGAAATATCTGTTCTCAGATTCCACAGAAATAAGGCTAGCAAAGAGATCCACGAAACACAGATGTAACTCTGTGAGTGGAAGTCACACATTCCAGAGCAGTTTCTCAGAAACCTTCTTTCCAAATTTCATCTGAGGATATTTCCTTTTTCACCGTAGCCCTCTATGGGCTTCCAAATATCACTTTGCCAATTCCAGAAGAACTGTCTTAGCGAAAGGCTTCTGGAGTGGAAAGTTGTATCTCTGTGAGATGATTTCACAGAACACAAATTAGTTTCTCAGAAAGCTTCTTTCTCTTTGTTATCGGAGGATATTTCCTTTGGCCCTATACTTTTCAAAGGGATCCGAAATATCTGTTCTCAGATTCCAGAGAAATAAAGCTAGCAAAGAGATCCACGAAATACAGATGTAACTCTGTCAGATGAATTAACAGAACACTAAGCAGTTTCTCAGAAAGCTTCTTTCCAGATTTCATCTGAGGATATTTCGTTTTTCACCATAGCCCACTATGGGCTTCCAAATGTCACTTTGCCAATTCCACAAGAACTGTCTTAGCGAAAGGCTTCTTGAGGGGCAAGCTGTAACTCTGTGGGATGATTTCACAGAACACCAAGAAGTTTCTCAGAAAGTTTCTTTCTCTTTGTTATCGGAGGATATTTCCTTTGGCCCTATTGTCTTCAAAGAGATCCGAATTATCAGTTCTCACATTACACAGAAATAAGGCTAGCAAAGAGATCCACGAAATACAGATGTAACTCTGTGAGTGTAAGTCACACATCACAGAGCAGTTTCTCAGAAAGCTTCTTTCCAGATTTCATCTGAGGATATTTCCTTTTTCATCATAGCCCTCTATGGGCTTTCAAATATCACTTTGCCAATTCCACAGGAACTGTTTTAGCGAAAGGCGTCTTGAGGGGAAAGCTGTAACTCTGTGAGATGATTTCACAGAACACAAAGAAGTTTCTCAGAAAGCTTCTTTCTCTTTGTCATCGGAGGATATTTCCTTTGGCCCTATAGTCTTCAAAGGGATCCGAAATATCTGTTCTCAGATTCCACAGAAATAAGGCTAGCAAGGAGATCCACGAAATACAGATGTAACTCTGTGATTGGAAGACACACATCACAGAGCAGTTTCTCAGAAATCTTCTTTCCAGATTTCATCTGAGGGTAATTCCTTTTTCACCATAGCCCTCTATGGGCTTCCAAATATCACTCTGCCAATTCCACAAGAACTGTCTTAGCTAATGGCTTCTTGAGGGGAAAGCTGTAACTCTGGGAGATGATTTCACAGAACACAAAGACATTTCTCAGAAAGCTTCTTTCTCTTTGTTATCGGAGGATATTTCCTTTGGCCCTGTAGTCTTCAAAAGGATCCGAAATATCTGTTCTCAGATTCCACAGAAATAAGGCTAGCAAAGAGATCCACGAAATACAGATGTAACTCTGTGAGATGAATTAACAGAACAATAAGCAGTTTCTCAGAAAGCTTCTTTCCAAATTTCATCTGTGGATATTTCCTTTTTCACCATAGCCCTCTATGGGCTTCCAAATATCACTTTGCCAATACCACAAGAACTGTCTTAGTGAAAGTCTTCTTGAGGGGAAAGCTGTACGTCTGTGAGATGATTTCACAGAACACAAAGAAGTTTCTCAGAAACCTTCTTTCTCTTCTTTATCGGAGGATATTTCCTTTGGCCCTAAAGTCTTCAAAGGGATCCGAAATATCTGTTCTCAGATTCCACAGAAATAAGGCTAGCAAGGAGATCCACGAAATACAGATGTAACTCAGTGAGTGGACGTCACATATCACAGAGCAGTTTCTCAGAAAGCTTCTTTCCAGATTTCATCTGAGGATATTTCCTTTTTCACCATAGCCCTCTATGGGCTTCCAAATATCACTTTGCCAATTCCACAAGAACTGTCTTAGGGAAAGGCTTCTTGAGGGGAAAGCTGTAACTCTGTGAGATGATTTCACAGAACACAAAGAAGTTTCTCAGAAAGCTTCTTTCTCTTTCTTATCGGAGGATATTTCCTTTGGCCCTATAGTCTTCAAAGGGATCCGAAATATCTGTTCTCAGGTTCCACAGAAATAAGGCTAGCAAAGAGATCCCCGAAATACAGATGTAACTCTGTGAGATGAATTAACAGAACACTAAGCAGTTTCTCAGAAAACTTCTTTCCGGATTTCATCTGAGGATATTTCCTTTTTCACCATAGCCCTCTATGGGCTTCCAAATATCACTTTGCCAATGCCACAAGAACTGTCTTAGCGAAAGGCTTCTTGAGGGGAAAGCTGTAACTCTGTGAGATGATTTCACAGAACACAAAGAAGTTTCTCAGAAAGCTTCTTTCTCTTTGTCATCGGAGGATATTTCCTTTGGCCCTATAGTCTTCAAAGGGATCCGAATTATCTGTTCTCAGATTCCACAGAAATAAGGCTAGCAAGGAGATCCACGAAATACAGATGTAACTCTGTGATTGGAAGTCACACATCACAGAGCAGTTTCTCAGAAATCTTCTTTCCAGGTTTCATCTGAGGATATTTCCTTTTTCACTATAGCCCTCTATGGGCTTCCAAATATCACTTTGCCAATTCCACAAGAACTGTCTTAGCGAAAGGCTTCTTGAGGAGAAAGCTGTAACTCTGTGAGATGATTTCATAGAACACAAAGAAGTTTCTCAGAAAGCTTCTTTCTCTTTGTTATCGGAGGGTATTTCCTTTGGCCCTATAGTCTTCAAAGGGATCCGAAATATCTGTTCTCAGATTCCACAGAAATAAGGCTAGCAAAGAGATCCACGAAATACAGATGTATCTCTGTGAGATGAATTAACAGAACACTAAGCAGTTTCTCAGAAAGCTTCTTTCCAGATTTCATCTGTGGATATTTCCTTTTTCAACATAGCCCTCTATGGGCTTCCAAATGTCACTTTGCCAATTCCACAAGAACTGTCTTAGCGAAAGGCTTCCTGAGCGGAAAGCTGTAACTCTGTGAGATGACTTCACAGAACACAAGGAAGTTTCTAAGAAAGCTTCGTTCTCTTTGTTATCGCAGGATATTTCCTTTGGCCCTATAGTCTTCAAAGGGATCCGAAATATCTGTTCTCAGATTCCACAGAAATAAGGCTAGCAAAGAGATCCACGAAACACAGATGAAACTTTGTGAGTGGAAGTCACACATTCCAGAGAAGTTTCTCAGAAAGCTTCTTTCCAGATTTCATCTGAGGATATTTCCTTTTTCACCGTAGCCCTCTATGGGCTTCCAAATATCACTTTGCCAATTCCACAAGAACTGTCTTAGCGAAAGGCTTCTTGAGTGGAAAGTTGTATCTCTGTGAGATGATTTCACAGAACACAAATTAGTTTCTCAGAAAGCTTCTTTCTCTTTGTTATCGGAGGATATTTCCTTTGGCCCTATAGTTTTCAAAGGGATCCGAAATATCTGTTCTCAGATTCCACAGAAATAAGGCTAGCAGAGAGATCCACGAAATACAGATGTAACCCTGTCAGATGAATTAACAGAACTCTAAGCAGTTTCTCAGAAAGCTTCTTTCCAGATTTCATCTGAGGTTATTTCGTTTTTCACCATAGCCCTCTATGGGCTTGCAAATGACACTTTGCCAATTCCACAAGAACTGTCTTAGCGAAAGGCTTCTTGAGGGGCAAGCTGTAACTCTGTGGGATGATTTCACAGAACACCAAGAAGTTTCTCAGAAAGTTTCTTTCTCTTTGTTATCGAAGGATATTTCCTTTGGCCCTATTGTCTTCAAAGAGATCCGAATTATCAGTTCTCACATTCCACAGAAATAAGGCTAGCAAAGAGATCCACGAAATACAGATGTAACTCTGTGAGTGGAAGTCACACATCACAGAGCAGTTTCTCAGAATGCTTCTTTCCAGATTTCATCTGAGGATATTTCCTTTTTCACCATAGCCCTCTATGGGCTTCCAAATATCACTTTGCCAATTCCACAGGAACTGTTTTAGCGAAAGGCGTCTTGAGGGGTAAGCTGTAACTCTGTGAGATGATTTCCCAGAACACAAAGAAGTTTCTCAGAAAGCTTCTTTCTCTTTGTCATCGGAGGATATTTCCTTTGGCCCTATAGTCTTCAAAGGGATCCGAAATATCTGTTCTCAGATTCCACAGAAATAAGGCTAGCAAGGAGATCCACGAAATACAGATGTAACTCTGTGAGTGGAAGACACACATCACAGAGCAGTTTCTCAGAAATCTTCTTTCCAGATTTCATCTGAGGGTATTTCCTTTTTCACCATAGCCCTATATGGGCTTCCCAATATCACTTTGCCAATTAAACAAGAACTGTCTCAGCGAAAGTCTTCTTGAAGAGAAAGCTGTAACTCTGTGAGATGATTTCATAGAACACAAAGAAGTTTCTCAGAAAGCTTCTTTCTCTTTGTTATCGGAGGATATTTCCTTTGGCCCTATAGTCTTCAAAGGGATCCGAAATATCTGTTCTCAGATTCCACAGAAATAAGGCTAGCAAAGAGATCCACGACATACAGATGTAACTCTGTGAGATGAATTAACAGAACACTAAGCAGTTTCACAGAAAGCTTCTTTCCAGATTTCATCTGAGGATATTTCCTTTTTCACCATAGCCCTCTATGGGCTTCCAAATGTCACTTTGCCAATTCCACAAGAACTCTCTTAGCGAAAGGCTGACTGAGGGGAAAGCTGTAACTCTGTGTGATGATTTCACAGAACACAAAGAAGTTTCTCAGAAAGCTTCTTTCTCTTTGTTATCGGAGGATATTTCCTTTGGCCCTATAGTCTTCAAAGGGATCCGAAATATCTGTTCTCAGATTCCACAGAAATAAGGCTAGCAAAGAGATCCACGAAACTCAGATGTAACTCTGTGAGTGGAAGTCACACATTCCAGAGCAGTTTCTCAGAAATCTTCTTTCCAGATTTCATCTGTGGATATTTCCTTTTTCACCATAGCCCTCTATGGGCTTCCAAATATCACTTTGCCAATTCCACAAGAACTGTCTTAGCGAAAGGCTTCTTGAGGGGAAAGCTGTAACTCTGTGAGATGATTTCACAGAACACAAAGAAGTTTCTCAGTAAGCCTCTTTCTCTTTGTTATCGGAGGATATTTTCTTTGGCCCTTTAGTCTTCAAAGGGATCCGAAATATCTGTTCTCAGATTCCACAGAAATAAGGCTAGCAAAGAGATCCAAGAAATACAGATGTAACTCTGTGAGATGAATTAACAGAACACTAAGCAGTTTCTCAGAAAGCTTCTTTCCAGATTTCATCTGAGGATATTTCCTTTTTCAACATATCCCTCTATGAGCTTCCAAATGTCTCTTTGCCAATTCCACAAGAACTGTCTTAGCGAAAGGCTTCCTGAGGGGAAAGCTGTAACTCTGTGAGATGACTTCACAGAACACAAAGAAGTTTCTCAGAAAGCTTCTTTCTCGTTGTTATCGCAGGATATTTCCTTTGGCCCTATAGTCTTCAAAGGGATCCGAAATATCTGTTCTCAGATTCCACAGAAATAAGGCTAGCAAAGAGATCCACGAAACACAGAAGAAACTCTGTTAGTGGAAGTCACACATTCCAGAGCAGTTTCTCAGAAACCTTCTTTCCAGATTTCATCTGAGGATATTTCCTTTTTCACCGTAGCCCTCTATGGGCTTCCAAATATCACTTTGCCAATTCCACAAGAGCTGTCTTAGCGAAAGGCTTCTTGAGTGGAAAGTTGTATCTCTGTGAGATGATTTCACAGAACACAAATTAGTTTCTCAGAAAACTTCTTTCTCTTTGTTTTCGGAGGATATTTCCTTTGGCCCTATAGTTTTCAAAGGGATCCGAAATACTTGTTCTCAGATTCCACAGAAATAAGGCCAGCAAAGAGATCCACGAAATACAGATGTAACTCTGTCAGATGAATTAACAGAACACTAAGCAGTTTCTCAGAAAGCTTCTTTCCAGATTTCATCTGAGGATATTTCGTTTTTCACCATAGCCCACTATGGGCTTGCAAATGTCACTTTGCCAATTACACAAGAACTGTCTTAGCGAAAGGCTTCTTGAGGGGAAAGCTGTAACTCTGTGGGATGATTTCACAGAACACAAAGAAGTTTTTCGGAAAGTTTCTTTCTCTTTGTTATCGGAGGATATTACCTTTGGCCCTATTGTCTTCAAAGAGATCCGAATTATCAGTTCTCACATTCCACAGAAATAAGGCTAGCAAAGAGATCCACGAAATACAGATGTAACTCTGTGTGTGGAAGTCACACATCACAGAGCAGTTTCTCAGAAAGCTTCTTTCCGGAATTCATCTGAGGATATTTCCTTTTTCACCATAGGCCTCTATGGGCTTCCAAATATCACTTTGCCAATTCCACAGGAACTGTTTTAGCGAAAGGCGTCTTGAGGGAAAAGCTGTAACTCTGTGAGATGATTTCACAGAACACAAAGAAGTTTCTCAGAAAACTTCTTTCTCTTTGTCATCGGAGGATATTTCCTTTGGCCCTATAGTCTTCAAAGGGATCCGAAATATCTGTTCTCAGATTCCACAGAAATCAGACTAGCAAGAAAATCCACGAAATACAGATGTAACTCTGTGATTGGAAGTCACACATCACAGAGCAGTTTCTCAGAAATCTTCTTTCCAGATTTCATCTGAGGATATTTCTTTTTTCACCATAGCCCTCTATGCGCTTCCCAATATCACTTTGCCAATTCCACAAGAACTGTCTTAGCGAAAGGCTTCTTGAGGAGAAAGCTGTAACTCTGTGAGATGATTTCATAGAACACAAAGAAGTTTCTCAGAAAGCTTCTTTCTCTTTCTTATCGGAGGATATTTCCTTTGGCCCTATAGTCTTCAAAGGGATCCGAAATATCTGTTCTCAGATTCCACAGAAATAAGGCTAGCAAAGAGATCCACGAAATACAGATGTAACTCTGTGAGATGAATTAACAGAACACTAAGCAGTTTCTCAGAAAGCTTCTTTCCAGATTTCATATGAGGATATTTCCTTTTTCACCATAGCCCTCTATGGGCTTCCAAATGTCACTTTGCCAATTCCACAAGAACTGTCTTAGCGAAAGGCTTCTTGAGG
Source organism: Macaca nemestrina (assembly GCF_043159975.1). Classification (NCBI taxonomy): domain Eukaryota; kingdom Metazoa; phylum Chordata; class Mammalia; order Primates; family Cercopithecidae; genus Macaca; species Macaca nemestrina. Next base: position 95,903,637 of record NC_092145.1, on the reverse strand, counting down.
GGAAAGCTGTAACTCTGTGAGATGATTTCACAGAACACAAAGAAGTTTCTCAGAAGGCTTCTTTCTCTTTGTCGTCGGAGGATATTTCCTTTGGCCCTATAGTCTTCAAAGGGATCCGAAATATCTGTTCTCAGATTCCACAGAAATAAGGCTAGAAGGAGATCCACGAAATACAGATGTATCTCTGTGATTGGAAGTCACACATCACAGAGCAATTTCTCAGAAATCTTCTTTCCATATTTCATCTGAGGATATTTCCTTTTTCACCCTAGCCCTCTATGGGCTTCCCAATATCACTTTACCAATTCCACAAGAACTGTCTTAGCGAAAGGCTTCTTGAGGAGAAAGCTGTAACTCTGTGAGATGATTTCATAGAACACAAAGAAGTTTCTCAGAAATCTTCTTTCTCTTTGTTATCGGAGGATATTTCCTTTGGCCCTATAGTCTTCAAAGGGATCTGAAATATCTGTTCTCAGATTCCACAGAAATAAGGCTAGCAAAGAGATCCACGAAATACAGATGTAACTCTGTGAGATGAATTAACAGAACACTAAGCAGTTTCTCAGAAAACTTCTTTCCAGATTTCATCTGAGGATATTTCCTTTTTCACCATAGCCCTCTATGGGCTTCCAAATGTCACTTTGCCAATTCCACAAGAACTGTCTTAGCGAAAGGCTTCTTGAGGGGAAAGCTGTAACTCTGTGAGATGATTTCACAGAACACAAAGAAGTTTCTCTGAAAGTTTCTTTCTCTTTGTCATCGGAGGATATTTCCTTTGGCCCTATAGTCTTCAAAGGGATCCGAAATATCTGTTCTCAGATTCCACAGAAATAAGGCTAGAAGGAGATCCACGAAATACAGATGTAACTCTGTGATGGGAAGTCACACATCACAGAGCAGTTTCTCAGAAATCTTCTTTCCAGATTTCATCTGAGGATATTTCCTTTTTCACCATAGCCCTCTATGGGCTTCCAAATATCACTTTGCCAATTCCACAAGAACTGTCTTAGCGAAAGGCTTCTTGAGGGGAAAGTTGTATCTCTATAAGATGATTTCACAGAAAACAAATTAGTTTCTCAGAAAGCTTCTTTCTCTTTGTTATCGGAGGATATTTCCTTTGGCCCTATAGTTTTCAAAGGGATCCGAAATATCTGTTCTCCGATTCCACAGAAATAAGGCTAGCAAAGAGATCCACGAAATACAGATGTAACTCTGTGAGATGAATTAACAGAACACTAAGCAGTTTCTCAGAAAGCTTCTTTCCAGATTTCATCTGGGGATATTTCCTTTTTCACCGTAGCTCTCTATGGGCTTCCAAATATCACTTTACCAATTCCACAAGAACTGTCTTAGCGAAAGGCTTCTTGAGGAGAAAGCTGTAACTCTGTGAGATGATTTCACAGAACACAAAGAAGTTTCTCAGAAAGCTTCTTTCTCTTTGTTATCGGAGGATATTTCCTTAGGCCCTATAGTCTTCAAAGGGATCGGAAATATCTGTTCTCAGATTCCACAGAAATAAGGCTAGCAAAGAGATCCACGAAATACAGATGTAATTCTGTGAGATGAATTAACAGAACACTAAGTAGTTTCTCAGAAAGCTTCTTTCCAGATTTCATCTGAGGATATTTCCTTTTTCACCATAGCCCTCTATGGGCTTCCAAATATCACTTTGCCAATTCCACAAGAACTGTCTTAGCAAAAGGCTTCTTGAGGAGAAAGCTGTAACTCTGTGAGATGATTTCAGAGAAAATAAAGAAGTTTCTCAAAAAGCTTCTTTCTCTTTGTTATCGGAGGATATTTCCTTTGGCCCTATATTCTTTAAAGGGATCCGAAATATCTGTACTTAGATTCCACAGAAATAAGGCTAGCGAAGAGATCCACGAAATACAGATGTAACTCTGTGAGATGAATTAACAGAACACTAAGCAGTTTCTCAGAAATCTTCTTTCCAGATTTCATCTGAGGATATTTCCTTTTTCACCATAGCCCTCTATGGGCTTCCAAATATCACTTTGCTAATTCCACAAGAACTGTCTTAGCGAAAGGCTTCTTGAGGGGAAAGCTGTAACGCTGTGAGATGATTTCACAGAACACAAAGAAGTTTCTAAGAAAGCTTCTTTCTCTTTGTTATCGGAGGATATTTCCTTAGGCCCTATAGTCTTCAAAGGGATCGGAAATATCTGTTCTCAGATTCCACAGAAATAAGACTAGCAAAGAGATCCGCGAAATACAGATGTAACTCAGTGAGTTGAATTAACAGAACACTAAGCAGTTTCTCAGAAAGCTTCTTTCCAGATTTCATCTGAGGATATTTCCTTTTTCACCATAGCCCTCTATGGCCTTCCAAATATCACTTTCCCAATTCCACAAGAACTGCCTTAGTGAAAGGCTTCTTGAGGGTAAAGCTGTAACTCTGTGAGATAATTTCACAGAACACAAAGAAGTTTCTCAGAAAGCTTCTTTCTCTTTGTTATCGGAGGATATTTCCTTTGGCCCTATAGTCTTCAAAGGGATCCGAAATATCTGTTCTCAGATTCCACAGAAATAAGGCTAGCAAAGAGATCCACGAAATACAGATATAACTCTGTGAGATGAATTAACAGAACACTAAGCAGTTTCTCAGAAAACTTCTTTCCAGATTTCATCTGAGGATATTTCCTTTTTCACCATAGCCCTCTATGGGCTTCCCTATATCACTTTCCCAATACCACAAGAACTGTCTTAGTGAAAGTCTTCTTGAGGGGAAAGCTGTAACTCTGTGAGATGATTTCACAGAACACAAAGCAGTTTCTCAGAAACCTTCTTTCTCTTTGTTATCGGAGGATATTTCCTTTGGCCCTGTAGTCTTCAAAGGGATCCGAAATATCTGTTCTCAGATTCCACAGAAATAAGGCTAGCAAAGAGATCCACGAAATACAGATGTAACTCTGTGACATGAATTAACAGAACACTAAGCAGTTTCTCAGAAAGCTTCTTTCCAGATTTCATCTGAGGATATTTCCTTTTTCACCATAGCCCTCTATGGGCTTCCAAATATCACTTTACCAATTCCACAAGAACTGTCTTAGCGAAAGGCTTCTTGAGGGGAAAGCTGTACGTCTCTGAGATGATTTCACAGAACACAAAGAAGTTTCTCAGAAAGCTTCTTTCTCTTTGTCATCGGAGGATATTTCCTTTGGCCCTATAGTCTTCAAAGGGATCCGAAATATCTGTTCTCAGATTCCACAGAAATAAGGCTAGCAAAGAGATCCACGAAATACAGATGTAACTCTGTGATTGGAAGTCACACATCACAGAGCAGTTTCTCAGAAACCTTCTTTCCAGATTTCATCTGAGGATATTTCCTTTTTCACCATAGCCCTCTATGGGCTTCCCAATATCACTTTGCCAATTCCACAAGAACTGTCTTAGCAAAAGGCTTCTTGAGGAGAAAGCTGTAACTCTGTGAGATGATTTCACAGAAAACAAAGAAGTTTCTCAGAAAGCTTCTTTCTCTTTGTTATCGGAAGATATTTCCTTTGGCCGTATATTCTTCAAAGGGATCCGAAATATCTGTACTCAGATTTCACAGAAATAAGGCTAGCAAAGAGATCCACGAAATACAGATGCAACTCTGTGAGATGAATTAACAGAACACTAAGCAGTTTCTGAGAAATCTTCTTTCCAGATTTCATCTGAGGATATTTCCTTTTTCACCATAGCCCTCTATGGGCTTCCAAATATCACTTTGCTAATTCCACAAGAACTGTCTTAGCGAAAGGCTTCTTGAGGAGAAAGCTGTAACTCTGTGAGATGATTTCACAGAACACAAAGAAGTTTCTCAGAAAGCTTCTTTCTCTTTGTTATCGGAGGATATTTCCTTAGGCCCTATAGTCTTCAAAGGGATCGGAAATATCTGTTCTCAGATTCCACAGAAATAAGGCTAGCAAAGAGATCCACAAAATACAGATGTAATTCTGTGAGATGAATTAACAGAACACTAAGCAGTTTCTCAGAAAGCTTCTTTCCAGATTTCATCTGAGGATATTTCCTTTTTCACCATAGCCCTCTATGGGCTAACAAATATCACTTTGCTAATTCCACAAGAACTGTCTTAGCAAAAGGCTTCTTGAGGAGAAAGCTGTAACTCTGTGAGATGATTTCAGAGAAAATAAAGAAGTTTCTCAAAAATCTTCTTTCTCTTTGTTATCGGAGGATATTTCCTTTGGCCCTATATTCTTTAAAGGGATCCGAAATATCTGTACTTAGATTCCACAGAAATAAGGCTAGCGAAGAGATCCACGAAATACAGATGTAACTCTGTGAGATGAATTAACAGAACACTAAGCAGTTTCTCAGAAATCTTCTTTCCAGATTTCATCTGAGGATATTTCCTTTTTCACCATAGCCCTCTATGGGCTTCCAAATATCACTTTGCTAATTCCACAAGAACTGTCTTAGCGAAAGGCTTCTTGAGGGGAAAGCTGTAACTCTGTGAGATGATTTCACAGAACACAAAGAAGTTTCTAAGAAAGCTTCTTTCTCTTTGTTATCGGAGGATATTTCCTTAGGCCCTATAGTCTTCAAAGGGATCGGAAATATCTGTTCTCAGATTCCACAGAAATAAGACTAGCAAAGAGATCCGCGAAATACAGATGTAACTCAGTGAGTTGAATTAACAGAACACTAAGCAGTTTCTCAGAAAGCTTCTTTCCAGATTTCATCTGAGGATATTTCCTTTTTCACCATAGCCCTCTATGGCCTTCCAAATATCACTTTCCCAATTCCACAAGAACTGCCTTAGTGAAAGGCTTCTTGAGGGTAAAGCTGTAAATCTGTGAGATAATTTCACAGAACACAAAGAAGTTTCTCAGAAAGCTTCTTTCTCTTTGTTATCGGAGGATATTTCCTTTGGCCCTATAGTCTTCAAAGGGATCCGAAATATCTGTTCTCAGATTCCACAGAAATAAGGCTAGCAAAGAGATCCACGAAATACAGATATAACTCTGTGAGATGAATTAACAGAACACTAAGCAGTTTCTCAGAAAACTTCTTTCCAGATTTCATCTGAGGATATTTCCTTTTTCACCATAGCCCTCTATGGGCTTCCCAATATCACTTTCCCAATACCACAAGAACTGTCTTAGTGAAAGTCTTCTTGAGGGGAAAGCTGTAACTCTGTGAGATGATTTCACAGAACACAAAGCAGTTTCTCAGAAACCTTCTTTCTCTTTGTTATCGGAGGATATTTCCTTTGGCCCTGTAGTCTTCAAAGGGATCCGAAATATCTGTTCTCAGATTCCACAGAAATAAGGCTAGCAAAGAGATCCACGAAATACAGATGTAACTCTGTGACATGAATTAACAGAACACTAAGCAGTTTCTCAGAAAGCTTCTTTCCAGATTTCATCTGAGGATATTTCCTTTTTCACCGTAGCCCTCTATGGGCTTCCAAATATCACTTTACCAATTCCACAAGAACTGTCTTAGCGAAAGGCTTCTTGAGGGGAAAGCTGTACGTCTCTGAGATGATTTCACAGAACACAAAGAAGTTACTCAGAAAGCTTCTTTCTCTTTGTCATCGGAGGATATTTCCTTTGGCCCTATAGTCTTCAAAGGGATCCGAAATATCTGTTCTCAGATTCCACAGAAATAAGGCTAGCAAAGAGATCCACGAAATACAGATGTAACTCTGTGATTGGAAGTCACACATCACAGAGCAGTTTCTCAGAAACCTTCTTTCCAGATTTCATCTGAGGATATTTCCTTTTTCACCATAGCCCTCTATGGGCTTCCCAATATCACTTTGCCAATTCCACAAGAACTGTCTTAGCAAAAGGCTTCTTGAGGAGAAAGCTGTAACTCTGTGAGATGATTTCACAGAAAACAAAGAAGTTTCTCAGAAAGCTTCTTTCTCTTTGTTATCGGAGGATATTTCCTTTGGCCGTATATTCTTCAAAGGGATCCGAAATATCTGTACTCAGATTCCACAGAAATAAGGCTAGCAAAGAGATCCACGAAATACAGATGTAACTCTGTGAGATGAATTAACAGAACACTAAGCAGTTTCTCAGAAATCTTCTTTCCAGATTTCATCTGAGGATATTTCCTTTTTCACCATAGCCCTCTATGGGCTTCCAAATATCACTTTGCTAATTCCACAAGAACTGTCTTAGCGAAAGGCTTCTTGAGGAGAAAGCTGTAACTCTGTGAGATGATTTCTCAGAACACAAACAAGTTTCAAAGAAAGCTTCTTTCTCTTTGTTATCGGAGGATATTTCCTTAGGCCCTATAGTCTTCAAAGGGATCGGAAATATCTGTTCTCAGATTCCACAGAAATAAGGCTAGCAAAGAGATCCACGAAATACAGATGTAATTCTGTGAGATGAATTAACAGAACACTAAGCAGTTTCTCAGAAAGCTTCTTTCGAGATTACATCTGAGGATATTTCCTTTTTCACCATAGCCCTCTATGGCCTTCCAAAATCACTTTACCAATTCCACAAGAACTGCCTTAGCGAAAGGCTTCTTGAGGGTAAAGCTGTAACTCTGTGAGATGATTTCACAGAACACAAAGAAGTTTCTCAGAAAGCTTCTTTCTCTTTGTTATCGGAGGATATTTCCTTTGGCCCTATAGTCTTCAAAGGGATCCGAAATATCTGTTCTCAGATTCCACAGAAATAAGGCTAGCAAAGAGATCCACGAAATACAGATATAACTCTGTGAGATGAATTAAGAGAACACTAAGCAGTTTCTCAGAAAACTTCTTTCCAGATTTCATCTGAGGATATTTCCTTTTTCACCATAGCCCTCTATGGGCTTCCCAATATCACTTTCCCAATACCACAAGAACTGTCTTAGTGAAAGTCTTCTTGAGGGGAAAGCTGTAACTCTGTGAGATGATTTCACAGAACACAAAGTAGTTTCTCAGAAACCTTCTTTCTCTTTGTTATCGGAGGATATTTCCTTTGGCCCTATAGTCTTCAAAGGGATCCGAAATATCTGTTCTCAGATTCCACAGAAATAAGGCTAGCAAAGAGATCCACGAAATACAGATGTAACTCAATGAGTGGACGTCACACATCACAGAGCAGTTTCTCAGAAAGCTTCTTTCCAGATTTCATCTGAGGATATTTCCTTTTTCACCACAGCCCTCTATGGGCTTCCAATATCACTTTGTCAATTCCACAAGAACTGTCTTAGCGAAAGGTTTCTTGAGGGGAAAGCTGTAACTCTGTGAGATGATTTCACAGAACACAAAGAAGTTTCTAAGAAAGCTTCTTTCTCTTTGTTATCGGAGGATATTTCCCTAGGCACTGTAGTCTTCAAAGGGATCCGAAATATCTGTTCTCAGATTCCACAGAAATAAGGCTAGCAAAGAGATCCACGAAATACAGATGTAACTCTGTGATTGGAAGTCACACATCACTGAGTTGTTTCTCAGAAAGCTTCTTTCCAGATTTCATCTGAGGATATTTCCTTTTTCACCATAGCCCTCTATGGGCTTCCAAATATCACTTTGCCAAATCCACAAGCACTGTCTTAGCGAAAGGCGTCTTGAGGAGAAAGCTGTAACTCAGTGAGATGATTTCACAGAACACAAAGAAGTTTCTCAGAAAGCTTCTTTCTCTTTGTTATCGGAGGATAATTCCTTTGGCCCTATAGTCTTCAAAGGGATCCGAAATATCTGTTCTCAGATTCCACAGAAATAATGCTAGCAAAGAGATCCACGAAATACAGATGTAACTCTGTGAGATGAATTAATAGAACACTAAGCAGTTTCTCAGAAAGCTTCTTTCCAGATTTCATCTGAGGATATTTCCTTTTTCACCATAGACCTCTATGAGCTTCCAAATATCACTTTGCCAATTCCACAAGAACTGTCTTAGCGAAAGGCTTCTTGAGGGGAAAGCTGTAACTCTGTGAGATGATTTCACAGAACACAAAGAAGTTTCTAAGAAAGCTTCTTTCTCTTTGTTATCGGAGGATATTTCCTTTGGCCCTATAGTCTTCAAAGGGATCCGAAATATCTGTTCTCTGATTCCACAGAAAAAAGGCTGGCAAAGAGATCCACGAAATACAGATGTATCTCTGTGAGTGGAAGTCACACATCACAGAGCAGTTTCTCAGAAAGCTTCTTTCCAGATTTCATCAGAGGATATTTCCTTTTTCACCATAGCCCTCTATGGGCTTCCAAATATCACTTTGCCAATTCCACAAGAAGTGTCTTAGCGAAAGGCTTCTTGAAGGGAAAGCTGTAACTCTGTGAGATGATTTCACGGAACACAAAGAAGTTTCTCAGAAAGCTTCTTTCTCTTTGTTATCGGAGGATATTTCCTTTGGCCCTGTAGTCTTCAAAGGGATCCGAAATATCTGTTCTCAGATTCCACAGAAATAAGGCTAGCAAAGAGATCCACGAAATGCAGATGTAACTCTGTGAGATGAATTAACAGAACACTAAGCAGTTTCTCAGAAAGCTTCTTTCCAGATTTCATCTGAGGATATTTCCTTTTTCACCATAGCCCTCTATGGGCTTCCAAATATCACTTTGCCAATTCCACAAGAACTGTCTTAGAGAAAGGCTTCTTGAGGGGAAAGCTGTAACTCTGTGAGATGATTTCACAGAACACAAAGAAGTTTCTCAGAAAGCTTCTTTCTCTTTGTTATCGGAGGATATTTCCTTTGGCCCTATAGTCTTCAAAGGGATCCGAAATATCTGTTCTCAGATTCCACAGAAATAAGGCTAGCAAAGAGATCCACGAAATACAGATGTAACTCATTGAGTGGACGTCACACATCACAGAGCAGTTTCTCAGAAAGCTTCTTTCCAGATTTCATCTGAGGATATTTCCTTTTTCACCATAGCCCTCTATGGGCTTCCAAATATCACTTTGCCAATTCCACAAGAACTGTCTAAGCGAAAGGCTTCTTGAGGGGAAAGCTGTAACACTGTGAGATGATTTCACAGAACAGAAAGAAGTTTCTCAGAAAGCTTCTTTCTCTTTGTTATCGGAGGATATTTCCTTTGGCCCAATAGTCTTCAAAGGGATCCGAAATATCTGTTCTCAGATTCAACAGAAATAAGGATAGCAAAGAGATCCAGGAAATACAGATGTAACTCTGTGAGATGAATTACAGAACACTAAGCAGTTTCTCAGAAATATTCTTTCCAGATGTCATATGTGGATATTTCCTTTTTCACCATAGCCCTCTATGGGCTTCCAAATATCACTTTGCCAATTCCACAAGAACTGTCTTAGCGAAAGGCTTCTTGAGGGGAAAGCTGTAACTTTGTGAGATGATTTCACAGATCACAAAGAAGTTTCTCCGAAAGCTTCTTTCTCTTTGTTATCGGAGGATATTTCCTTAGGCCCTGTAGTCTTCAAAGGGATCCGAAATATCTGTTCTCAGATTCCACAGAAATAAAGCTAGCAAAGAGATCCACGAAATACAGATGTAACTCTGTGAGATGAATTAACAGAACACTAAGCAGTTTCTCAGAAAACTTCTTTCCAGATTACATCTGAGGATATTTCCTTTTTCACCATAGCCCTCTATGGGCTTCCAAATATCACTTTGCCAATTCCACAAGAACTGTCTTAGCGAAAGGCTTCTTGAGAGGAAAGCTGTAACTCTGTGAGATGATTTCACAGAACACAAAGAAGTTTCTCAGAAAGCTTCTTTCTCTTTGTTATCGGAGGATATTTCCTATGACCGTGTAGTCTTAAAAGGAATCCGAAATATCTCTTCTCAGATTCCACAGAAAAAAGGCTAGCAAAGAGATCCACGAAATACAGATGTAACTCTGTGAGTGGAAGTCACACACCACAGAGTAGTTTCACAGAAAGCTTCTTTCCACAATTTGTCTGAGGATATTTCCTTTTTCACCATAGCCCTCTATGGGCTTCCAAATATCACTTTGCCAATTCCACAAGAAGTGTCTTAGCGAAAGGCTTCTTGAGGGGAAAGCTGTAACTCTTTGAGATGATTTCACGGAACACAAAGAAGTTTCTAAGAAAGTTTCTTTCTCTTTGTTATCGGAGGATATTTCCTTTGGCCCTATAGTCTTCAAAGGGATCCGAAATATCTGTTCTCAGATTCCACAGAATTAAGGCTAGCAAAGAGATCCACGAAATACAGAAGTAACTCAGTGAGTGGACGTCACACATCACAGCGCAGTTTCTCAGAAAGTTTCTTTCCAGATTTCATCTGAGGATATTTCCTTTTTCACCATAGCCCTCTATGGGCTTCCAAATATCACTTTGCCAATGCCACAAGAACTGTCTTAGCGAAAAGCTTCTTGAAGGGAAAGCTGTAACTCTGTGAGATGATTTCACGGAACACAAAGAAGTTTCTCAGAAAGCTTCTTTCTCTTTGTTATCGGAGGATATTTCCTTTGGCCCTATAGTCTTCAAAGGGATCCGAAATATCTGTTCTCAGATTCCACAGAAATAAGGCTAGCAAAGAGATCCACGAAATACAGATGTAACTCTGTGAGTGGAAGTCACTCATCCCAGAGCAGTTTCTCAGAAAGCTTCTTTCCAGATTTCATCTGAGGATATTTCCTTTTTCACCATAGCCCTCTATGGGCTTCCAAATATCACTTTGCCAATTCCACAAGAACTGTCTTAGCGAAAGGCTTCTTGAGGGGAAAGCTGTAACTCTGTGAGATGATTTCACAGAACACAAAGAAGTTTCTCAGAAAGCTTCTTTCTCTTTGTTATCGTAGTATATTTCCTTTGTCCCTATAGTCTTCAAAGGGATCCGAAATATCTGTTCTCAGATTCCACAGAAATAAGGCTAGCAAAGAGATCCACGAAATACAGATGTAACTCTGTGAGATGAATTAACAGAAAACTATGCAGTTTCTCAGAAAACTTCTTTCCAGATTTCATCTGAGGATATTTCCTTTTTCACCATAGCCCTCTATGGGCTTCCAAAAATCACTTTGCCAATGCCACAAGAACTGTCTTAGCGAAAGGCTTCTCGAGGGGAAAGCTGTAACTCTGTGAGATGATTTCACATAACACAAAGAAGTTTCTCAGAAAGCTTCTTTCTCTTTGTCATCGGAGGATATTTCCTTTGGCCCTATAGTCTTCAAAGGGATCCGAAATATCTGTTCTCAGATTCCACAGAAATAAGGCTAGCAAAGAGATCCCAGAAATACAGATGTAACTCTGTGAGATGAATTAACAGAAGACTAAGCAGGTTCTCAGAAAGCTTCTTTCCAGATTTCATCTGAGGATATTTCCTTTTTCACCATAGCCCTCTATGGGCTTCCCAATATCACTTTCCCAATACCACAAGAACTGTCTTAGTGAAAGTCTTCTTGAGGGGAAAGCTGTACGTCTGTGAGATGATTTCACAGAACACAAAGAAGTTTCTCAGAAAGCTTCTTTCTCTTTGTTATCAGAGGATATTTCCTTAGGCCCTGTAGTCTTCAAAGAAATACGAAATATCAGTTCTCAGATTCCACAGACATAAGGCTAGCAAAGAGATCCACAAAACACAGATGTAACTCTGTGAGTGGAAGTCACACATCACAGAGCAGTTTCTCAGAAAGCTTCTTTCCAGATTTCATCTTAGGATATTTCCTTTTTCACCATAGCCCTCTATGGACTTCCGAATATCACTTTGCCAATTCCACAAGAACTGTCTTAGCGAAAGGCTTCTTGAGGGGAAAGCTGTAACTCTGTGAGATGGTTTCACAGAACACAAAGAAGTTTCTCAGAAAGCTTCTTTCTCTTTGTTATCGTAGTATATTTTCTTTGGCCCTATAGTCTTCAAAGGGATCCGAAATATCTGTTCTCAGATTCCACAGAAATAAGGCTAGAAAAGAGATCCACGAAATACAGATGTAACTCTGTGAGATGAATTAACAGAACACTAAGCAGTTTCTCAGAAAACTTCTTTCCAGATTTTATCTGAGGATATTTCCTTTTTCACCATAGCCCTCTATGGGCTTCCAAATATCACTTTGCCAATTCCACAAGAACTGTCTTAGCGAAAGGCTTCTTGAGGGGAAAGCTGTAACTCTGTGAGATGATTTCACAGAACACAAAGAAGTTTCTCAGGAAGCTTCTTTCTCTTTGTTATCGGAGGATATTTCCTTTGGCCGTGTAGTCTTAAAAGGAATCCGAAATATCTGTTCTCAGATTCCACAGAAAAAAGGCTAGCAAAGCGATCCACGAAATACAGATGTAACTCTGTGAGTGGAAGTCACACACCACAGAGCAGTTTCACAGAAAGCTTCTTTCCACAATTTGTCTGAGGATATTTCCTTTTTCACCATAGCCCTCTATGGGCTTCCAAATATCACTTTGCCAATTCCACAAGAAGTGTCTTAGCGAAAGGCTTCTTGAGGGGAAAGCTGTAACTCTTTGAGATGATTTCACGGAACACAAAGAAGTTTCTCAGAAAGCTTCTTTCTCTTTGTTATCGGAGGATATTTCCTTTGGCCCTATAGTCTTCAAAGGGATCCGAAATATCTGTTCTCAGATTCCACAGAAAAAATGCTAGCAAAGAGATCCACGAAATACAGATATAACTCTGTGAGATGAATTAACAGAACACTAAGCAGTTTCTCAGAAAGCTTCTTTCCAGATTTCATCTGAGGATATTTCCTTTTTCACCATAGCCCTCTATGGGCTTCCAAATATTAGTTTGCCAATTCCACAAGAACTGTCTTAGCGAAAGGCTTCTTGAGGCTAAAGCTGTAAATTTGTGAGATGATTTCACAGAACACAAAGAAGTTTCTCAGAAAGGTTCTTTCTCTTTGTTATCGGAGGATATTTCCTTTGGCCGTGTAGTCTTAAAAGGAATCCGAAATATCTGTTCTCAGATTCCACAGAAAAAAGGTTAGCAAAGCGATCCACGAAATACAGATGTAACTCTGTGAGTGGAAGTCACACACCACAGAGCAGTTTCACAGAAAGCTTCTTTCCACAATTTGTCTGACGATATTTCCTTTTTCACCATAGCCCTCTATGGGCTTCCAAATATCACTTTGCCAATTCCACAAGAACTGTCTTAGCGAAAGGCTTCTTGAGGGGAAAGCTGTAACTCTTTGAGATGATTTCACGGAACACAAAGAAGTTTCTCAGAAAGCTTCTTTCTCTTTGTTATCGGAGGATATTTCCTTTGGCCCAATACTCTTCAAAGGGATCCGAAATATCTGTTCTCAGATTCCACAGAAATAAGGCTAGCAAAGAGATCCACGAAATACAGATGTAACTCTGTGAGATGAATTAACAGAAAACTAAGCAGTTTCTCAGAAAACTTCTTTCCAGATTTCATCTGAGGATATTTCCTTTTTCACCATAGCCCTCTATGGGCTTCCAAAAATCACTTTGCCAATGCCACAAGAACTGTCTTAGCGAAAGGCTTCTTGAGGGGAAAGCTGTAACTCTGTGAGATGATTTCACAGAACACAAAGAAGTTTCTCAGAAGGCTTCTTTCTCTTTGTCGTCGGAGGATATTTCCTTTGGCCCTATAGTCTTCAAAGGGATCCGAAATATCTGTTCTCAGATTCCACAGAAATAAGGCTAGAAGGAGATCCACGAAATACAGATGTATCTCTGTGATTGGAAGTCACACATCACAGAGCAGTTTCTCAGAAATCTTCTTTCCATATTTCATCTGAGGATATTTCCTTTTTCACCATAGCCCTCTATGGGCTTCCCAATATCACTTTACCAATTCCACAAGAACTGTCTTAGCGAAAGGCTTCTTGAGGAGAAAGCTGTAACTCTGTGAGATGATTCCACAGAACACAAAGAAGTTTCTCTGAAAGTTTCTTTCTCTTTGTCATCGGAGGATATTTCCTTTGGCCGTATAGTCTTCAAAGGGATCCGAAATATCTGTTCTCAGATTCCACAGAAATAAGGCTAGAAGGAGATCCACGAAATACAGATGTAACTCTGTGATTGGAAGTCACACATCACAGAGCAGTTTCTCAGAAACCTTCTTTCCAGATTTCATCTGAGGATATTTCCTTTTTCACCATAGCCCTCTATGGGCTTCCAAATATCACTTTGCCAATTCCACAAGAACTGTCTTAGCGAAAGGCTTCTTGAGGGGAAAGTTGTATCTCTATAAGATGATTTCACCGAACACAAATTAGTTTCTCAGAAAGCTTCTTTCTCTTTGTTATCGGAGGATATTTCCTTTGGCCCTATAGTTTTCAAAGGGATCCGAAATATCTGTTCTCCGATTCCACAGAAATAAGGCTAGCAAAGAGATCCTCGAAATACAGATGTAACTCTGTGAGATGAATTAACAGAACACTAAGCAGTTTCTCAGAAAGCTTCTTTCCAGATTTCATCTGAGGATATTTCCTTTTTCACCGTAGCTCTCTATGGGCTTCCAAATATCACTTTACCAATTCCACAAGAACTGTCTTAGCGAAAGGCTTCTTGAGGAGAAAGCTGTAACTCTGTGAGATGATTTCACAGAACACAAAGAAGTTTCTCAGAAAGCTTCTTTCTCTTTGTTATCGTAGTGTATTTCCTTTGTCCCTATAGTCTTCAAAGGGATCCGAAATATCTGTTCTCAGATTCCACAGAAATAAGGCTAGCAAAGAGATCCACGAAATACAGATGTAACTCTGTGAGATGAATTAACAGAAAACTAAGCAGTTTCTCAGAAAACTTCTTTCCAGATTTCATCTGAGGATATTTCCTTTTTCACCATAGCCCTCTATGGGCTTCCAAAAATCACTTTGCCAATGCCACAAAACTGTCTTAGCGAAAGGCTTCTTGAGGGGAAAGCTGTAACTCTGTGAGATGATTTCACATAACACAAAGAAGTTTCTCAGAAAGCTTCTTTCTCTTTGTCATCGGAGGATATTTCCTTTGGCCCTATAGTCTTCAAAGGGATCCGAAATATCTGTTCTCAGATTCCACAGAAATAAGGCTAGCAAAGAGATCCCCGAAATACAGATGTAACTCTGTGAGATGAATTAACAGAAGACTAAGCAGGTTCTCAGAAAGCTTCTTTCCAGATTTCATCTGAGGATATTTCCTTTTTCACCATAGCCCTCTATGGGCTTCCCAATATCACTTTCCCAATACCACAAGAACTGTCTTAGTGAAAGTCTTCTTGAGGGGAAAGCTGTACGTCTGTGAGATGATTTCACAGAACACAAAGAAGTTTCTCAGAAAGCTTCTTTCTCTTTGTTATCAGAGGATATTTCCTTAGGCCCTGTAGTCTTCAAAGAAATACGAAATATCAGTTCTCAGATTCCACAGACATAAGGCTAGCAAAGAGATCCACGAAACACAGATGTAACTCTGTGAGTGGAAGTCACACATCACAGAGCAGTTTCTCAGAAAGCTTCTTTCCAGATTTCATCTTAGGATATTTCCTTTTTCACCATAGCCCTCTATGGACTTCCGAATATCACTTTGCCAATTCCACAAGAACTGTCTTAGCGAAAGGCTTCTTGAGGGGAAAGCTGCAACTCTGTGAGATGATTTCACAGAACACAAAGAAGTTTCTCAGAAAGCTTCTTTCTCTTTGTTATCGGAGGATATTTCCTTTGGCCGTGTAGTCTTAAAAGGAATCCGAAATATCTGTTCTCAGATTCCACAGAAAAAAGGCTAGCAAAGCGATCCACGAAATACCGATGTAACTCTGTGAGTGGAAGTCACACACCACAGAGCAGTTTCACAGAAAGCTTCTTTCCACAATTTGTCTGAGGATATTTCCTTTTTCACCATAGCCCTCTATGGGCTTCCAAATATCACTTTGCCAATTCCACAAGAAGTGTCTTAGCGAAAGGCTTCTTGAGGGGAAAGCTGTAACTCTTTGAGATGATTTCACGGAACACAAAGAAGTTTCTCAGAAAGCTTCTTTCTCTTTGTTATCGGAGGATATTTCCTTTGGCCCTATAGTCTTCAAAGGGATCCGAAATATCTGTTCTCAGATTCCACAGAAAAAATGCTAGCAAAGAGATCCACGAAATACAGATATAACTCTGTGAGATGAATTAACAGAACACTAAGCAGTTTCTCAGAAAGCTTCTTTCCAGATTTCATCTGAGGATATTTCCTTTTTCACCATAGCCCTCTATGGGCTTCCAAATATCACCTTGCCAATTCCACAAGAACTGTCTTAGCAAAAGGCTTCTTGAGGGGAAAGTTGTAACTCTGTGCGATGATTTCACAGAACACAAAGAAGTTTCTAAGAAAGCTTCCTTCTCTTTGTTATCGGAGGATATTTCCTTTGGCCCTATAGTCTTCAAAGGGATCCGAAATATCTGTTCTCAGATTCCACAGAAAAAAGGCTAGCAAAGAGATCCACGAAATACAGATGTAACTCTGTGAGTGGAAGTCACACATCCCAGAGCAGTTTCTCAGAAAGCTTCTTTCCAGATTTCATCTGAGGATATTTCCTTTTTCACCATAGCCCTCTATGGGCTTCCAAATATCACTTTGCCAATTCCACTAGAAGTGTCTTCGCGAAAGGCTTCTTGAAGGGAAAGCTGTAACTCTGTGAGATGATTTCACGGAACACAAATAAGTTTTTCAGAAAGCTTCTTTCTCTTTGTTATCGGAGGATATTTCCTTTGGCCCTAGAATCTTCAAAGGGATCCGAAATATCTGTTCTCAGATTCCACAGAAATAAGGCTAGCAAAGAGATCCACGAAATACAGATGTAACTCTGTGAGATGAATTAACAGAACACTAAGCAGTTTCTCAGAAAACTTCTTTCCAGATTTCATCTGAGGATATTTCCTTTTTCACCATAGCCCTCTATGGGCTTCCAAATATCACTTTGCCAATTCCACAAGAACTGTCTAAGCGAAAGGCTTCTTGAGGAGAAAGCTGTAACTCTGTGAGATGATTTCACAAAACACAAAGAAGTTTCTCAGAAAGCTTCTTTCTCTTTGTTATCGGAGGATATTTCCTTTGGCCCAATAGTCTTCAAAGGGATCCGAAATATCTGTTCTCAGATTCCACAGAAATAAGGCTAGCAAAGAGATCCACGAAATACAGATGTAACTCTGTGAGATGAATTACAGAACACTAAGCAGTTTCTCAGAAATATTCTTTCCAGATTTCATATGAGGATATTTCCTTTTTCACCATAGCCCTCTATGGGCTTCCCAATATCACTTTCCCAATACCACAAGAACTGTCTTAGCGAAAGGCTTCTTGAGGGGAAAGCTGTAACTCTGTGAGATGATTTCACAGAACACAAAGAAGTTTCTCAGAAAGCTTCTTTCTCTTTGTTATCGGAGGATATTTCCTTAGGCCCTGTAGTCTTCAAAGAAATACGAAATATCAGTTCTCAGATTCCACAGACATAAGGCTAGCAAAGAGATCCACGAAACACAGATGTAACTCTGTGAGTGGAAGTCACACATCACAGAGCAGTTTCTCAGAAAGCTTCTTTCCAGATTTCATCTTAGGATATTTCCTTTTTCACCATAGCCCTCTATGGACTTCCGAATATCACTTTGCCAATTCCACAAGAACTGTCTTAGCGAAAGGCTTCTTGAGGGGAAAGCTGTAACTCTGTGAGATGATTTCACAGAACACAAAGAAGTTTCTCAGAAATCTTCTTTCTCTTTGTTATCGTAGTATATTTCCTTTGGCCCTATAGTCTTCAAAGGGATCCGAAATATCTGTTCTCAGATTCCACAGAAATAAGGCTAGAAAAGAGATTCACGAAATACAGATGTAACTCTGTGAGATGAATTAACAGAACACTAAGCAGTTTCTCAGAAAACTTCTTTCCAGATTTTATCTGAGGATATTTCCTTTTTCACCATAGCCCTCTATGGGCTTCCAATTATCACTTTGCCAATTCCACAAGAACTGTCTTAGCGAAAGGCTTCTTGAGGGGAAAGCTGTAACTCTGTGAGATGATTTCACAGAACACAAAGAAGTTTCTCAGAAAGCTTCTTTCTCTTTGTTATCGGAGGATATTTCCTTTGGCCGTGTATTCTTAAAAGGAATCCGAAATATCTGTTCTCAGATTCCACAGAAAAAAGGCTAGCAAAGCGGTCCACGAAATACAGATGTAACTCTGTGAGTGGAAGTCACACACCACAGAGTAGTTTCACAGAAAGCTTCTTTCCACAATTTGTCTGAGGATATTTCCTTTTTCACCATAGCCCTTTATGGGCTTCCAAATATCACTTTGCCAATTCCACAAGAAGTGTCTTAGCGAAAGGCTTCTTGAGGGGAAAGCTGTAACTCTTTGAGATGATTTCACGGAACACAAAGAAGTTTCTCAGAAAGCTTCTTTCTCTTTGTTATCGGAGGATATTTCCTTTGGCCCTATAGTCTTCAAAGGGATCCGAAATATCTGTTCTCAGATTCCACAGAAAAAAGGCTAGCAAAGAGATCCACGAAATACAGATGTAACTCTGTGAGTGGAAGTCACACATCCCAGAGCAGTTTCTCAGAAAGCTTCTTTCCAGATTTCATCTGAGGATATTTCCTTTTTCACCATAGCCCTCTATGGGCTTCCAAATATCACTTTGCCAATTCCACTAGAAGTGTCTTCGCGAAAGGCTTCTTGAAGGGAAAGCTGTAACTCTGTGAGATGATTTCACGGAACACAAAGAAGTTTCTCAGAAAGCTTCTTTCTCTTTGTTATGGGAAGATATTTCCTTTGGCCCTATAGTCTTCAAAGGGATCCGAAATATCTGTTCTCAGATTCCACAGAAAAAATGCTAGCAAAGAGATCCACGAAATACAGATATAACTCTGTGAGATGAATTAACAGAACACTAAGCAGTTTCTCAGAAAGCTTCTTTCCAGATTTCATCTGAGGATATTTCCTTTTTCACCATAGCCCTCTATGGGCTTCCAAATATTACTTTGCCAATTCCACAAGAACTGTCTTAGCGAAAGGCTTCTTGAGGCTAAAGCTGTAAATTTGTGAGATGATTTCACAGAACACAAAGAAGTTTCTCAGAAAGCTTCTTTCTCTTTGTTATCGTAGGATATTTCCTTTGGCCCTATAGTCTTCAAAGGGATCCGAAATATCTGTTCTCAGATTCCACAGAAATAAGGCTAGCAAAGAGATCCAGGAAATACAGATGTAACTCTGTGAGATGAATTAACAGAACACTAAGCAGTTTCTCAGAAAACTTCTTTCCAGATTTCATCTGAGGATATTTCCTTTTTCACCATAGCCCTCTATGGGCTTCCAAATATCACTTTGCCAATGCCACAAGAACTGTCTCAGCGAAAGGCTTCTTGAGGGGAAAGCTGTAACTCTGTGAGATGATTTCACAGAACACAAAGAAGTTTCTCAGAAAGCTTCTTTCTCTTTGTCATCGGAGGATATTTCCTTTGGACCTATAGTCTTCAAAGGGATCCGAAATATCTGTTCTCAGATTCCACAGAAATAAGGCTAGCAAAGAGATCCCCGAAATACAGATGTAACTCTGTGAGATGAATTAACAGAACACTAAGCAGGTTCTCAGAAAGCTTCTTTCCAGATTTCATCTGAGGATATTTCCTTTTTCACCATAGCCCTCTATGGGCTTCCCAATATCACTTTCCCAATACCACAAGAACTGTTTTAGTGAAAGTCTTCTTGAGGGGTAAGCTGTACGTCTGTGAGATGATTTCACAGAACACAAAGAAGTTTCTCAGAAAGCTTCTTTCTCTTTGTTATCGGAGGATATTTCCTTTGGCCCTATAGTCTTCAAAGGGATCCGAAATATCTGTTCTCAGATTCCACAGAAATAAGGCTAGCAAAGAGATCCACGAAATACAGATGTAACTCTGTGAGATGAATTAACAGAACACTAAGCAGTTTCTCAGAAAGCTTCTTTCCAGATTTCATCTGAGGATATTTCCCTTTTCACCATAGCCCTCTATGGGCTTCCAAATATCACTTTGCCAATTCCACAAGAACTGTCTTAGCAAAAGGCTTCTTGAGGGGAAAGCTGTAACTCTGTGAGATGATTTCACAGAACACAAAGAAGTTTCTAAGAAAGCTTCCTTCTCTTTGTTATCGGAGGATATTTCCTTTGGCCCTATAGTCTTCAAAGGGATCCGAAATATCTGTTCTCAGATTCCACAGAAAAAAGGCTAGCAAAGAGATCCACGAAATACAGATGTAACTCTGTGAGTGGAAGTCACACATCCCAGAGCAGTTTCTCAGAAAGCTTCTTTCCAGATTTCATCTGAGGATATTTCCTTTTTCACCATAGTCCTCTATGGGCTTCCAAATATCACTTTGCCAATTCCACTAGAAGTGTCTTCGCGAAAGTCTTCTTGAAGGTAAAGCTGTAACTCTGTGAGATGATTTCACGGAACACAAAGAAGTTTCTCAGAAAGCTTCTTTCTCTTTGTTATCGGAGGATATTTCCTTTGGCCCTATAGTCTTCAAAGGGATCCGAAATATCTGTTCTCAGATTCCACAGAAATAAGGCTAGCAAAGAGATCCAGGAAATACAGATGTAACTCTGTGAGATGAATTAACAGAACACTAAGCAGTTTCTCAGAAAACTTCTTTCCAGATTTCATCTGAGGATATTTCCTTTTTCACCATAGCCCTCTATGGGCTTCCAAATATCACTTTGCCAATTCCACAAGAACTGTCTTAGCGAAAGGCTTCTTGAGGAGAAAGCTGTAACTCTGTGAGATGATTTCACAAAACACAAAGAAGTTTCTCAGAAAGCTTCTTTCTCTTTGTTATCGGAGGATATTTCCTTTGGCCCTATAGTCTTCAAAGGGATCCGAAATATCTGTTCTCAAATTCCACAGAAATAAGGCTAGCAAAGAGATCCTCGAAATACAGATGTAACTCTGTGAGATGACTTACAGAACACTAAGCAGTTTCTCAGAAATATTCTTTCCAGATTTCATATGAGGATATTTCCTTTTTCACCATAGCCCTCTATGGGCTTCCCAATATCACTTTGCCAATTCCACAAGAACTGTCTTAGCGAAAGGCTTCTTGAGGGGAAAGCTGTAACTCTGTGAGATGATTTCACAGAACACAAAGAAGTTTCTCAGAAATCTTCTTTCTCTTTGTTATCGTAGTATATTTCCTTTGGCCCTATAGTCTTCAAAGGGATCCGAAATATCTGTTCTCAGATTCCACAGAAATAAGGCTAGCAAAGCGATCCACGAAATACAGATGTAACTCTGTGAGTGGAAGTCACACACCACAGAGTAGTTTCACAGAAAGCTTCTTTCCACAATTTGTCTGAGGATATTTCCTTTTTCACCATAGCCCTCTATGGGCTTCCAAATATCACTTTGCCAATTCCACAAGAAGTGTCTTAGCGAAAGGCTTCTTGAGTGGAAAGCTGTAACTCTTTGAGATGATTTCACGGAACACAAAGAAGTTTCTCAGAAAGCTTCTTTCTCTTTGTTATGGGAGGATATTTCCTTTGGCCCTATAGTCTTCAAAGGGATCCGAAATATCTGTTCTCAGATTCCACAGAAAAAATGCTAGCAAAGAGATCCACGAAATACAGATATAACTCTGTGAGATGAATTAACAGAACACTAAGCAGTTTCTCAGAAAGCTTCTTTCCAGATTTCATCTGAGGATATTTCCTTTTTCACCATAGCCCTCTATGGGCTTCCAAATATTACTTTGCCAATTCCACAAGAACTGTCTTAGCGAAAGGCTTCTTGAGGCTAAAGCTGTAAATTTGTGAGATGATTTCACAGAACACAAAGAAGTTTCTCAGAAAGCTTCTTTCTCTTTGTTATCGTAGGATATTTCCTTTGGCCCTATAGTCTTCAAAGGGATCCGAAATATCTGTTCTCAGATTCCACAGAAATAAGGCTAGCAAAGAGATCCACGAAATACAGATGTAACTCTGTGAGTGGAAGTCAAACATCACAGAGCAGTTTCTCAGAAAGCTTCTTTCCAGATTTCATATGAGGATATTTCCTTTTTCACCATAGCCCTCTATGGACTTCCGAATATCACTTTGCCAATTCCACAAGAACTGTCTTAGCGAAAGGCTTCTTGAGGGGAAAGCTTCAACTCTGTGAGATGATTTCACAGAACACAAAGAAGTTTCTCAGAAAGCTTCTTTCTCTTTGTTATCGTAGTATATTTCCTTTGGCCCTATAGTCTTCAAAGGGATCCGAAATATCTGTTCTCAGATTCCACAGAAATAAGGCTAGAAAAGAGATCGACGAAATACAGATGTAACTCTGTGAGATGAATTAACAGAACACTAAGCAGTTTCTCAGAAAACTTCTTTCCAGATTTTATCTGAGGATATTTCCTTTTTCACCATAGCCCTCTATGGGCTTCCAAATATCACTTTGCCAATTCCACAAGAACTGTCTTAGCGAAAGGCTTCTTGAGGGGAAAGCTGTAACTCTGTGAGATGATTTCACAGAACACAAAGAAGTTTCTCAGGAAGCTTCTTTCTCTTTGTTATCGGAGGATATTTCCTTTGGCCGTGTAGTCTTAAAAGGAATCCGAAATATCTGTTCACAGATTCCACAGAAAAAAGGCTAGCAAAGCGATCCACGAAATACAGATGTAACTCTGTGAGTGGAAGTCACACACCACAGAGCAGTTTCACAGAAAGCTTCTTTCCACAATTTGTCTGAGGATATTTCCTTTTTCACCATAGCCCTCTATGGGCTTCCAAATATCACTTTGCCAATTACACAAGAAGTGTCTTAGCGAAAGGCTTCTTGAGGGGAAAGCTGTAACTCTTTGAGATGATTTCACGGAACACAAAGAAGTTTCTCAGAAAGCTTCTTTCTCTTTGTTATCGGAGGATATTTCCTTTGGCCCTATAGTCTTCAAAGGGATCCGAAATATCTGTTCTCAGATTCCACAGAAAAAATGCTAGCAAAGAGATCCACGAAATACAGATATAACTCTGTGAGATGAATTAACAGAACACTAAGCAGTTTCTCAGAAAGCTTCTTTCCAGATTTCATCTGAGGATATTTCCTTTTTCACCATAGCCCTCTATGGGCTTCCAAATATCACTTTGCCAATTCCACAAGAACTGTCTTAGCGAAAGGCTTCTTGAGGAGAAAGCTGTAACTCTGTGAGATGATTTCACAAAACACAAAGAAGTTTCTCAGAAAGCTTCTTTCTCTTTGTTATCGGAGGATATTTCCTTTGGCCCTATAGTCTTCAAAGGGATCCGAAATATCTGTTCTCAAATTCCACAGAAATAAGGCTAGCAAAGAGATCCTCGAAATACAGATGTAACTCTGTGAGATGACTTACAGAACACTAAGCAGTTTCTCAGAAATATTCTTTCCAGATTTCATATGAGGATATTTCCTTTTTCACCATAGCCCTCTATGGGCTTCCCAATATCACTTTGCCAATTCCACAAGAACTGTCTTAGCGAAAGGCTTCTTGAGGGGAAAGCTGTAACTCTGTGAGATGATTTCACAGAACACAAAGAAGTTTCTCAGAAAGCTTCTTTCTCTTTCTTATCGGAGGATATTTCCTTAGGCCCTGTAGTCTTCAAAGAAATACGAAATATCAGTTCTCAGATTCCACAGACATAAGGCTAGCAAAGAGATCCACGAAACACAGATGTAACTCTGTGAGTGGAAGTCGCACATCACAGAGCAGTTTCTCAGAAAACTTCTTTCCAGATTTCATCTTAGGATATTTCCTTTTTCACCATAGGCCTCTATGGACTTCCGAATATCACTTTGCCAATTCCACAAGAACTGTCTTAGCGAAAGGCTTCTTGAGGGGAAAGCTGTAACTCTGTGAGATGATTTCACAGAACACAAAGAAGTTTCTCAGAAATCTTCTTTCTCTTTGTTATCGTAGTATATTTCCTTTGGCCCTATAGTCTTCAAAGGGATCCGAAATATCTGTTCTCAGATTCCACAGAAATAAGGCTAGCAAAGCGATCCACGAAATACAGATGTAACTCTGTAAGTGGAAGTCACACACCACAGAGTAGTTTCACAGAAAGCTTCTTTCCACAATTTGTCTGAGGATATTTCCTTTTTCACCATAGCCCTCTATGGGCTTCCAAATATCACTTTGCCAATTCCACAAGAAGTGTCTTAGCGAAAGGCTTCTTGAGTGGAAAGCTGTAACTCTTTGAGATGATTTCACGGAACACAAAGAAGTTTCTCAGAAAGCTTCTTTCTCTTTGTTATGGGAGGATATTTCCTTTGGCCCTATAGTCTTCAAAGGGATCCGAAATATCTGTTCTCAGATTCCACAGAAAAAATGCTAGCAAAGAGATCCACGAAATACAGATATAACTCTGTGAGATGAATTAACAGAACACTAAGCAGTTTCTCAGAAAGCTTCTTTCCAGATTTCATCTGAGGATATTTCCTTTTTCACCATAGCCCTCTATGGGCTTCCAAATATTACTTTGCCAATTCCACAAGAACTGTCTTAGCGAAAGGCTTCTTGAGGCTAAAGCTGTAAATTTGTGAGATGGTTTCACAGAACACAAAGAAGTTTCTCAGAAAGCTTCTTTCTCTTTGTTATCGTAGGATATTTCCTTTGGCCCTATAGTCTTCAAAGGGATCCGAAATATCTGTTCTCAGATTCCACAGAAATAAGGCTAGCAAAGAGATCCACGAAATACAGATGTAACTCTGTGAGTGGAAGTCAAACATCACAGAGCAGTTTCTCAGAAAGCTTCTTTCCAGATTTCATATGAGGATATTTCCTTTTTCACCATAGCCCTCTATGGACTTCCGAATATCACTTTGCCAATTCCACAAGAACTGTCTTAGCGAAAGGCTTCTTGAGGGGAAAGCTTCAACTCTGTGAGATGATTTCACAGAACACAAAGAAGTTTCTCAGAAAGCTTCTTTCTCTTTGTTATCGTAGTATATTTCCTTTGGCCCTATAGTCTTCAAAGGGATCCGAAATATCTGTTCTCAGATTCCACAGAAATAAGGCTAGAAAAGAGATCCACGAAATACAGATGTAACTCTGTGAGATGAATTAACAGAACACTAAGCAGTTTCTCAGAAAACTTCTTTCCAGATTTTATCTGAGGATATTTCCTTTTTCACCATAGCCCTCTATGGGCTTCCAAATATCACTTTGCCAATTCCACAAGAACTGTCTTAGCGAAAGGCTTCTTGAGGGGAAAGCTGTAACTCTGTGAGATGATTTCACAGAACACAAAGAAGTTTCTCAGGAAGCTTCTTTCTCTTTGTTATCGGAGGATATTTCCTTTGGCCGTGTAGTCTTAAAAGGAATCCGAAATATCTGTTCACAGATTCCACAGAAAAAAGGCTAGCAAAGCGATCCACGAAATACAGATGTAACTCTGTGAGTGGAAGTCACACACCACAGAGCAGTTTCACAGAAAGCTTCTTTCCACAATTTGTC
The DNA here is from genome assembly GCF_043159975.1 of Macaca nemestrina. NCBI lineage: Eukaryota > Metazoa > Chordata > Mammalia > Primates > Cercopithecidae > Macaca > Macaca nemestrina. The sequence continues at coordinate 95,878,362 of NC_092145.1, read as the reverse complement.
TGAGGATATTTCCTTTTTCACCATAGCCCTCTATGGGCTTCCAAATATCACTTTGCCAATTCCACAAGAAGTGTCTTAGCGAAAGGCTTCTTGAGGGGAAAGCTGTAACTCTTTGAGATGATTTCACGGAACACAAAGAAGTTTCTCAGAAAGCTTCTTTCTCTTTGTTATCGGAGGATATTTCCTTTGGCCCTATAGTCTTCAAAGGGATCCGAAATATCTGTTCTCAGATTCCACAGAAAAAATGCTAGCAAAGAGATCCACGAAATACAGATATAACTCTGTGAGATGAATTAACAGAACACTAAGCAGTTTCTCAGAAAGCTTCTTTCCAGATTTCATCTGAGGATATTTCCTTTTTCACCATAGCCCTCTATGGGCTTCCAAATATTAGTTTGCCAATTCCACAAGAACTGTCTTAGCGAAAGGCTTCTTGAGGCTAAAGCTGTAAATTTGTGAGATGATTTCACAGAACACAAAGAAGTTTCTCAGAAAGGTTCTTTCTCTTTGTTATCGGAGGATATTTCTTTTGGCCGTGTAGTCTTAAAAGGAATCCGAAATATCTGTTCTCAGTTTCCACAGAAAAATGTTAGCAAAGCGATCCACGAAATACAGATGTAACTCTGTGAGTGGAAGTCACACACCACAGAGCAGTTTCACAGAAAGCTTCTTTCCACAATTTGTCTGACGATATTTCCTTTTTCACCATAGCCCTCTATGGGCTTCCAAAAATCACTTTGCCAATTCCACAAGAACTGTCTTAGCGAAAGGCTTCTTGAGGGGAAAGCTGTAACTCTGTGAGATGATTTCACAGAACACAAAGAAGTTTCTCAGAAAGCTTCTTTCTCTTTGTCATCGGAGGATATTTCCTTTGGCCCTATAGTCTTCAAAGGGATCCGAAATATCTGTTCTCAGATTCCACAGAAATAAGGCTAGCAAAGAGATCCCCGAAATACAGATGTAACTCTGTGAGATGAATTAACAGAAGACTAAGCAGGTTCTCAGAAAGCTTCTTTCCAGATTTCATCTGAGGATATTTCCTTTTTCACCATAGCCCTCTATGGGCTTCCCAATATCACTTTCCCAATACCACAAGAACTGTCTTAGTGAAAGTCTTCTTGAGGGGAAAGCTGTACGTCTGTGAGATGATTTCACAGAACACAAAAAAGTTTCCCAGAAAGCTTCTTTCTCTTTGTTATCGGAGGATATTTCCTTAGGCCCTGTGGTCTTCAAAGAAATACGAAATATCAGTTTTCAGATTCCACAGACATAAGGCTAGCAAAGAGATCCACGAAACACAGATGTAACTCTGTGAGTGGAAGTCACACATCACAGAGCAGTTTCTCAGAAAGCTTCTTTCCAGATTTCATCTTAGGATATTTCCTTTTTCACCATAGCCCTCTATGGACTTCCGAATATCACTTTGCCAATTCCACAAGAACTATCTGAGCGAAAGGCTTCTTGAGGGGAAAGCTGTAACTCTGGGAGATGATTTCACAGAACACAAAGAAGTTTCTCAGAAAGCTTCTTTCTCTTTGTTATCGTAATATATTTCCTTTGGCCCGTTAGTCTTCAAAGGGATCCGAAATATCTGTTCTCAGATTCCACAGAAAAAAGGTTAGCAAAGCGATCCACGAAATACAGATGTAACTCTGTGAGTGGAAATCACACACCACAGAGCAGTTTCACAGAAAGCTTCTTTCCACAATTTGTCTGAGGATATTTCCTTTTTCACCATAGCCCTCTATGGGCTTCCAAATATCACTTTGCCAATTCCACAAGAAGTGTCTTAGCGAAAGGCTTCTTGAGGGGAAAGCTGTAACTCTGTGAGATGATTTCACAGAACAAAAAGAAGTTTCTAAGAAAGCTTCCTTCTCTTTGTTATCGGAGGATATTTCCTTTGGCCCTATAGTCTTCAAAGGGATCCGAAATATCTGTTCTCAGATTCCACAGAAATAAGGCTAGCAAAGAGATCCACGAAATACAGATGTAACTCTGTGAGTGGAAGTCACACATCCCAGAGCAGTTTCTCAGAAAGCTTCTTTCCAGATTTCATCTGAGGATATTTCCTTTTTCACCATAGCCCTCTATGGGCTTCCAAATATCACTTTGCCAATTCCACTAGAAGTGTCTTCGCGAAAGGCTTCTTGAAGGGAAAGCTGTAATTCTGTGAGATGATTTCACAGAACACAAAGAAGTTTCCCAGAAAGCTTCTTTCTCTTTGTCATCGGAGGATATTTCCTTTGGCCCTATAGTCTTCAAAGGGATCCGAAATATCTGTTCTCAGATTCCACAGAAAAAAGGCTAGCAAAGAGATCCACGAAATACAGATGTAACTCTGTGAGTGGAAGTCACACATCCCAGAGCAGTTTCTCAGAAAGCTTCTTTCCAGATTTCATCTGAGGATATTTCCTTTTTCACCATAGCCCTCTATGGGCTTCCAAATATCACTTTGCCAATTCCACTAGAAGTGTCTTCGCGAAAGGCTTCTTGAAGGGAAAGCTGTAACTCTGTGAGATGATTTCACGGAACACAAATAAGTTTCTCAGAAAGCTTCTTTCTCTTTGTTATCGGAGGATATTTCCTTTGGCCCTATAGTCTTCAAAGGGATCCGAAATATCTGTTCTCAGATTCCACAGAAATAAGGCTAGCAAAGAGATCCACGAAATACAGATGTAACTCTGTGAGATGAATTAACAGAACACTAAGCAGTTTCTCAGAAAACTTCTTTCCAGATTTCATCTGAGGATATTTCCTTTTTCACCATAGCCCTCTATGGGCTTCCAAATATCACTTTGCCAATTCCACAAGAACTGTCTAAGCGAAAGGCTTCTTGAGGAGAAAGCTGTAACTCTGTGAGATGATTTCACAAAACACAAAGAAGTTTCTCAGAAAGCTTCTTTCTCTTTGTTATCGGAGGATATTTCCTTTGGCCCAATAGCCTTCAAAGGGATCCGAAATATCTGTTCTCAGATTCCACAGAAATAAGGCTAGCAAAGAGATCCACGAAATACAGATGTAACTCTGTGAGATGAATTACAGAACACTAAGCAGTTTCTCAGAAATATTCTTTCCAGATTTCATATGAGGATATTTCCTTTTTCACCATAGCCCTCTATGGGCTTCCCAATATCACTTTGCCAATTCCACAAGAACTGTCTTAGCGAAAGGCTTCTTGAGGGGAAAGCTGTAACTCTGTGAGATGATTTCACAGAACACAAAGAAGTTTCTCAGAAAGCTTCTTTCTCTTTGTTATCGGAGGATATTTCCTTTGGCCCTATAGTCTTCAAAGGGATCCGAAATATCTGTTCTCAGATTCCACAGAAATAAGGCTAGCAAAGAGATCCACGAAATACAGATGTAACTCTGTGAGATGAATTAACAGAACACTAAGCAGTTTCTCAGAAAACTTCTTTCCAGATTTCATCTGAGGATATTTCCTTTTTCACCATAGCCCTCTATGGGCTTCCAAATATCACTTTGCCAATTCCACAAGAACTGTCTTAGCGAAAGGCTTCTTGAGGAGAAAGCTGTAACTCTGTGAGATGATTTCACAAAACACAAAGAAGTTTCTCAGAAAGCTTCTTTCTCTTTGTTATCGGAGGATATTTCCTTTGGCCCTATAGTCTTCAAAGGGATCCGAAATATCTGTTCTCAAATTCCACAGAAATAAGGCTAGCAAAGAGATCCACGAAATACAGATGTAACTCTGTGAGATGACTTACAGAACACTAAGCAGTTTCTCAGAAATATTCTTTCCAGATTTCATATGAGGATATTTCCTTTTTCACCATAGCCCTCTATGGGCTTCCCAATATCACTTTGCCAATTCCACAAGAACTGTCTTAGCGAAAGGCTTCTTGAGGGGAAAGCTGTAACTCTGTGAGATGATTTCACAGAACACAAAGAAGTTTCTCAGAAAGCTTCTTTCTCTTTGTTATCGGAGGATATTTCCTTAGGCCCTGTAGTCTTCAAAGAAATACGAAATATCAGTTCTCAGATTCCACAGACATAAGGCTAGCAAAGAGATCCACGAAACACAGATGTAACTCTGTGAGTGGAAGTCGCACATCACAGAGCAGTTTCTCAGAAAACTTCTGTCCAGATTTCATCTTAGGATATTTCCTTTTTCACCATAGGCCTCTATGGACTTCCGAATATCACTTTGCCAATTCCACAAGAACTGTCTTAGCGAAAGGCTTCTGGAGGGGAAAGCTGTAACTCTGTGAGATGATTTCACAGAACACAAAGAAGTTTCTCAGAAATCTTCTTTCTCTTTGTTATCGTAGTATATTTCCTTTGGCCCTATAGTCTTCAAAGGGATCCGAAATATCTGTTCTCAGATTCCACAGAAATAAGGCTAGAAAAGAGATCCACGAAATACAGATGTAACTCTGTGAGATGAATTAACAGAACACTAAGCAGTTTCTCAGAAAACTTCTTTCCAGATTTAATCTGAGGATATTTCCTTTTTCACCATAGCCCTCTATGGGCTTCCAAATATCACTTTGCCAATTCCACAAGAACTGTCTTAGCGAAAGGCTTCTTGAGGGGAAAGTGTAACTCTGTGAGATGATTTCACAGAACACAAAGAAGTTTCTCAGAAAGCTTCTTTCTCTTTGTTATCGGAGGATATTTCCTTTGGCCGTGTAGTCTTAAAAGGAATCCGAAATATCTGTTCTCAGATTCCACAGAAAAAAGGCTAGCAAAGCGATCCACGAAATACAGATGTAATTCTGTGAGTGGAAGTCACACACCACAGAGTAGTTTCACAGAAAGCTTCTTTCCACAATTTGTCTGAGGATATTTCCTTTTTCACCATAGCCCTCTATGGGCTTCCAAATATCACTTTGCCAATTCCACAAGAAGTGTCTTAGCGAAAGGCTTCTTGAGTGGAAAGCTGTAACTCTTTGAGATGATTTCACGGAACACAAACAAGTTTCTCAGAAAGCTTCTTTCTCTTTGTTATGGGAGGATATTTCCTTTGGCCCTATAGTCTTCAAAGGGATCCGAAATATCTGTTCTCAGATTCCACAGAAAAAATGCTAGCAAAGAGATCCACGAAATACAGATATAACTCTGTGAGATGAATTAACAGAACACTAAGCAGTTTCTCAGAAAGCTTCTTTCCAGATTTCATCTGAGGATATTTCCTTTTTCACCATAGCCCTCTATGGGCTTCCAAATATTACTTTGTCAATTCCACAAGAACTGTCTTAGCGAAAGGCTTCTTGAGGCTAAAGCTGTAAATTTGTGAGATGATTTCACAGAACACAAAGAAGTTTCTCAGAAAGCTTCTTTCTCTTTGTTATCGGAGGATATTTCCTTTGGCCGTGTAGTCTTAAAAGGAATCCGAAATATCTGTTCTCAGATTCCACAGAAAAAAGGCTAGCAAAGCGATCCACGAAATACAGATGTAACTCTGTGAGTGGAAGTCACACACCACAGAGCAGTTTCACAGAAAGCTTCTTTCCACAATTTGTCTGAGCATATTTCCTTTTTCACCATAGCCCTCTATGGGCTTCCAAATATCACTTTGTCAATTCCACAAGAACTGTCTTAGCGAAAGGCTTCTTGAGGGGAAAGCTGTAACTCTTTGAGATGATTTCACGGAACACAAAGTAGTTTCTCAGAAAGCTTCTTTCTCTTTGTTATCGGAGGATATTTCCTTTGGCCCTATAGTCTTCAAAGGGATCCGAAATATCTGTTCTCAGATTCCACAGAAAAAATGCTAGCAAAGAGATCCACGAAATACAGATATAACTCTGTGAGATGAATTAACAGAACACTAAGCAGTTTCTCAGAAAGCTTCTTTCCAGATTTCATCTGAGGATATTTCCTTTTTCACCATAGCCCTCTATGGGCTTCCCAATATCACTTTGCCAAATCCACAAGAACTGTCTTAGCGAAAGGCTTCTTGAGGAGAAAGCTGTAACTCTGTGAGATGATTTCATGGAACACAAAGAAGTTTCTCAGAAAGCTTCTTTCTCTTTGTTATCGGAGGATATTTCCTTTGGCCCTATAGTCTTCAAAGGGATCCGAAATATCTGTTCTCAGATTCCACAGAAATAAGGCTAGCGAAGAGATCCACGAAATGCAGATGTAACTCTGTGAGATGAATTAACAGAACACTAAGCAGGTTCTCAGAAAGCTTCTTTCCAGATTTCATCTGAGGATATTTCCTTTTTCACCATAGCCCTCTATGGGCTTCCCAATATCACTTTCCCAATACCACAAGAACTGTCTTAGTGAAAGTCTTCTTGAGGGGAAAGCTGTACGTCTGTGAGATGATTTCACAGAACACAAGGAAGTTTCTCAGAAAGCTTCTTTCTCTTTGTTATCGGAGGATATTTCCTTTGGCCCTATAGTCTTCAAAGGGATCCGAAATATCTGTTCTCAGATTCCACAGAAATAAGGCTAGCAAAGAGATCCACGAAATACAGATGTAACTCTGTGAGATGAATTAACAGAACACTAAGCAGTTTCTCAGAAAGCTTCTTTCCAGATTTCATCTGAGGATATTTCCTTTTTCACCATAGCCCTCTATGGGCTTCCAAATATCACTTTGCCAATTCCACAAGAAATGTCTTAGCGAAAGGCTTCTTGAGGAGAAAGATGTAACTCTGTGAGATGATTTCACAAAACACAAAGAAGTTTCTCAGAAAGCTTCTTTCTCTTTGTTATCGGAGGATATTTCCTTTGGCCCAAGAGTCTTCAAAGGGATCCGAAATATCTGTTCTCAGATTCCACAGAAATAAGGCTAGCAAAGAGATCCAAGAAGTACAGATATAACTCTGTGAGATGAATTACAGAACACTAAGCAGTTTCTCAGTAATATTCTTTCCAGATTTCATATGAGGATATTTCCTTTTTCACCATAGCCCTCTATGGGCTTCCCAATATCACTTTGCCAATTCCACAAGAACTGTCTTAGCGAAAGGCTTCTTGAGGGGAAAGCTGTAACTCTGTGAGATGATTTCACAGAACACAAAGAAGTTTCTCAGAAAGCTTCTTTCTCTTTGTTATCGGAGTATATTTCCTTAGGCCCTGTAGTCTTCAAAGAAATACGAAATATCAGTTCTCAGATTCCACAGACATAAGGCTAGCAAAGAGATCCACGAAACACAGATGTAACTCTGTGAGTGGAAGTCAAACATCACAGAGCAGTTTCTCAGAAAGCTTCTTTCCAGATTTCATCTTAGGATATTTCCTTTTTCACCATAGCCCTCTATGGACTTCCGAATATCACTTTGCCAATTCCACAAGAACTGTCTTAGCGAAAGGCTTCTTGAGGGGAAAGCTGTAACTCTGTGAGATGATTTCACAGAACACAAAGAAGTTTCTCAGAAAGCTTCTTTCTCTTTGTCATCGCAGGATATTTCCTTTGGCCCTATAGTCTTCAAAGGGATCCGAAATATCTGTTCTCAGATCCCACTGAACTGAGGCTAGCAAAGAGATCCACGAAATACAGATGTAACTCTGTGAGATGAATTAACAGAACACTAAGCAGGTTCTCAGAAAGCTTCTTTCCAGATTTCATCTGAGGATATTTCCTTTTTCACCATAGCCCTCTATGGGCTTCCCAATATCACTTTCCCAATACCACAAGAACTGTCTTAGTGAAAGTCTTCTTGAGGGGAAAGCTGTAACTCTGTGAGATGATTTCACAGAACACAAAGAAGTTTCTAAGAAAGCTTCCATCTCTTTGTTATCGGAGGATATTTCCTTTGGCCCTATAGTCTTCAAAGGGATCCGAAATATCTGTTCTCAGATTCCACAGAAAAAAGGCTAGCAAAGAGATCCACGAAATACAGATGTAACTCTGTGAGTGGAAGTCACACATCCTAGAGCAGTTTCTCAGAAAGCTTCTTTCCAGATTTCATCTGAGGATATTTCCTTTTTCACCATAGCCCTCTATGGGCTTCCAAATATCACTTTGCCAAATCCACTAGAAGTGTCTTAGCGAAAGGCTTCTTGAAGGGAAAGCTGTAACTCTGTGAGATGATTTCACGGAACACAAAGAAGTTTCTCAGAAAGCTTCTTTCTCTTTGTTATCGGAGGATATTTCCTTTGGCCCTATAGTCTTCAAAGGGATCCGAAATATCTGTTCTCAGATTCCACAGAAATAAGGCTAGCAAAGAGATCCACGAAATACAGATGTAACTCTGTGAGATGAATTAACAGAACACTAAGCAGTTTCTCAGAAAGCTTCTTTCCAGATTTCATCTGAGGATATTTCCTTTTTCACCATAGCCCTCTATGGGCTTCCAAATATCACTTTGCCAATTCCACAAGAACTGTCTTAGCGATAGGCTTCTTGAGGGGAAAGCTGTAACTCTGTGAGATGATTTCACAGAACACAAAGAAGTTTCTCAGAAACCTTCTTTCTCTTTGTTATCGTAGGATATTTCCTTTGTCCCTATAGTCTTCAAAGGGATCCGAAATATCTGTTCTCAGATTCCACAGAAATAAGGCTAGCAAAGAGATCCACGAAATACAGATGTAACTCAGTGAGTGGACGTCACACATCACAGAGCAGTTTCTCCGAAAGCTTCTTTCCAGATTTCATCTGAGGATATTTCCTTTTTCACCATAGCCCTCTATGGACTTCCGAATATCACTTTGCCAATTCCACAAGAACTGTCTTAGCGAAAGGCTTCTTGAGGGGAAAGCTGTAACTCTGTGAGATGATTTCACAGAACACAAAGTAGTTTCTCAGAAAGCTTCTTTCTCTTTGTTATCGTAGTATATTTCCTTTGGCCCTATAGTCTTCAAAGGGATCCGAAATATCTGTTCTCAGATTCCACAGAAATAAGGTAGAAAAGAGATCCACGAAATACACATGTAACTCTGTGAGATGAATTAACAGAACACTAAGCAGTTTCTCAGAAAACTTCTTTCCAGATTTTATCTGAGGATATTTCCTTTTTCACCATAGCCCTCTATGGGCTTCCAAATATCACTTTGCCAATTCCACAAGAACTGTCTTAGCCAAAGGCTTCTTGAGGGGAAAGCTGTAACTCTGTGAGATGATTTCACAGAACACAAAGAAGTTTCTCAGAAAGCTTCTTTCTCTTTGTTATCGGAGGATATTTCCTCTGGCCGTGTAGTCTTAAAAGGAATCCGAAATATCTGTTCTCAGATTCCACAGAAATAAGGCTAGCAAAGAGATCCACGAAATACAGATGTAACTCTGTGAGTGGAAGTCACACATCACAGAGCAGTTTCTCAGAAAGCTTCTTTCCAGATTTCATCTGAGGATATTTCCTTTTTCACCATAGCCCTCTATGGGCTTCCAAATATCACTTTGCCATTTCCACTAGAAGTGTCTTAGCGAAAGGCTTCTTGAAGGGAAAGCTGTAACTCTGTGAGATGATTTCACAGAACACAAAGAAGTTTCTCAGAAACCTTCTTTCTCTTTGTTATCGGAGGATATTTCCTTTGGCCCTATAGTCTTCAAAGGGATCCGAAATATCTGTTCTCAGATTCCACAGAAATAAGGCTAGCAAAGAGATCCACGAAATACAGATGTAACTCTGTGAGATGAATTAACAGAACACTAAGCAGTTTCTCAGAAAACTTCTTTCCAGATTTAATCTGAGGATATTTCCTTTTTCACCATAGCCCTCTATGGGCTTCCAAATATCACTTTGACAATTCCACAAGAACTGTCTTAGCGAAAGGCTTCTTGAGGAGAAAGATGTAACTCTGTGAGATGATTTCACAAAACACAAAGAAGTTTCTCAGAAAGCTTCTTTCTCTTTGTTATCGGAGGATATTTCCTTTGGCCCAATAGTCTTCAAAGGGATCCGAAATATCTGTTCTCAGATTCCACAGAAATAAGGCTAGCAAAGAGATCCACGAAATACAGATATAACTCTGTGAGATGAATTACAGAACACTAAACAGTTTCTCAGAAATATTCTTTCCAGAATTCATATGAGGATATTTCCTTTTTCACCATAGCCCTCTATGGGCTTCCCAATATCACTTTGCCAATTCCACAAGAACTGTCTTATCGAAAGGCTTCTTGAGGGGAAAGCTGTAACTCTGTGAGATGATTTCACAGAACACAAAGAAGTTTCTCAGAAAGCTTCTTTCTCTTTGTTATCGGAGGATATTTCCTTTGGCCGTGTAGTCTTAAAAGGAATCGGAAATATCTGTTCTCAGATTCCACAGAAAAAAGGCTAGCAAAGCGATCCACGAAATACAGATGTAACTCTGTGAGTGGAAGTCACACACCACAGAGCAGTTTCACAGAAAGCTTCTTTCCACAATTTGTCTGAGGATATTTCCTTTTTCACCATAGCCCTCTATGGGCTTCCAAATATCACTTTGCCAATGCCACAAGAACTGTCTTAGCGAAAGGCTTCTTGAGGGGAAAGCTGTAACTCTGTGAGATGATTTCACAGAACACAAAGAAGTTTCTCAGAAAGCTTCTTTCTCTTTGTTATCGTAGGATATTTCCTTTGGCCCTATAGTCTTCAAAGGGATCCGAAATATCTGTTCTCAGATTCCACAGAAATAAGGCTAGCAAAGAGATCCACGAAATACAGATGTAACTCTGTGAGATGAATTAACAGAACACTAAGCAGGTTCTCAGAAAGCTTCTTTCCAGATTTCATCTGAGGATATTTCCTTTTTCACCATAGCCCTCTATGGGCTTCCCAATATCACTTTCCCAATACCACAAGAACTGTCTTAGTGAAAGTCTTCTTGAGGGGAAAGCTGTACGTCTGTGAGATGATTTCACAGAACACAAAGAAGTTTCTCAGAAAGCTTCTTTCTCTTTGTTATCGGAGGATATTTCCTTTGGCCCTATAGTCTTCAAAGGGATCCGAAATATCTGTTCTCAGATTCCACAGAAATAAGGCTAGCAAAGAGATCCACGAAATACAGATGTAACTCTGTGAGATGAATTAACAGAACACTAAGCAGTTTCTCAGAAAGCTTCTTTCCAGATTTCATCTGAGGATATCTCCTTTTTCACCATAGCCGTCTATGAGCTTCCAAATATCACTTTGCCAATTCCACAAGAACTGTCTTAGCGAAAGGCTTCTGGAGGGGAAAGCTGTAACTCTGTGAGATGATTTCACAGAACACAAAGAAGTTTCTCAGAAAGCTTCTTTCTCTTTGTTATCGGAGGATATTTCCCTTGGCCCAATAGTCTTCAAAGGGATCCGAAATATCTGTTCTCAGATTCCACAGAAATAAGGCTAGCAAAGAGATCCACGAAATACAGATGTAACTCTGTGAGATGAATTACAGAACACTAAGCAGTTTCTCAGAAATATTCTTTCCAGATTTCATATGAGGATATTTCCTTTTTCACCATAGCCCTCTATGGGCTTCCAAATATCACTTTGCCAATTCCACAAGAACTGTCTTAGCGAAAGGCTTCTTGAGGGGAAAGCTGTAACTCTGTGAGATGATTTCACAGAACACAAAGAAGTTTCTCAGAAAACTTCTGTCTCTTTGATATCGGAGGATATTTCCTTAGGCCCTGTAGTCTTCAAAGAAATACGAAATATCAGTTCTCAGATTCCACAGACATAAGGCTAGCAAAGAGATCCACGAAACACAGATGTAACTCTGTGAGTGGAAGTCACACATCACAGAGCAGTTTCTCAGAAAGCTTCTTTCCAGATTTCATCTTAGGATATTTCCTTTTTCACCATAGCCCTCTATGGACTTCCGAATATCACTTTGCCAATTCCACAAGAACTGTCTTAGAGAAAGGCTTCTTGAGGGAAAAGCTGTAACTCTGTGAGATGATTTCACAGAACACAAAGAAGTTTCTCAGAAAGCTTCTTTCTCTTTGTTATCGTAGTATATTTCCTTTGGCCCTATAGTCTTCAAAGGGATCCGAAATATCTGTTCTCAGATTCCACAGAAATAAGGCTAGAAAAGAGATCCACGAAATACAGATGTAACTCTGTGAGATGAATTAACAGAACACTAAGCAGTTTCTCAGAAAACTTCTTTCCAGATTTTATCTGAGGATATTTCCTTTTTCACCATAGCCCTCTATGGGCTTCCAAATATCACTTTCCCAATTCCACAAGAATGGTCTTAGCGAAAGACTTCTTGAGGGGAAAGCTGTAACTCTGTGAGATGATTTCACAGAACACAAAGAAGTTTCTCAGAAAGCTTCTTTCTCTTTGTTATCGGAGGATATTTCCTTTGGCCGTGTAGTCTTAAAAGGAATCCGAAATATGTGTTCTCAGATTCCACAGAAAGAAGGCTAGCAAAGCGATCCAGGAAATACAGATGTAACTCTGTGAGTGGAAGTCACACACCACAGAGCAGTTTCACAGAAAGCTTCTTTCCACAATTTGTCTGAGGATATTTCCTTTTTCACCATAGCCCTCTATGGGCTTCCACATATCACTTTGCCAATTCCACAAGAAGTGTCTTAGCGAAAGGCTTCTTGAGGGGAAAGCTGTAACTCTGTGAGATGATTTCACGGAACACAAAGAAGTTTCTCAGAAACCTTCTTTCTCTTTGTTATCAGAGGATATTTCCTTTGGCCCTATAGTCTTCAAAGGGATCCGAAATATCTGTTCTCAGATTCCACAGAAAAAATGGTAGCAAAGAGATCCACGAAATACAGATATAACTCTGTGAGATGAATTAACAGAACACTAAGCAGTTTCTCAGAAAGCTTCTTTCCAGATTTCATCTGATGATATTTCCTTTTTCACCATAGCCCTCTATGTGCTTCCAAATATCACTTTGCCAATTCCACAAGAACTGTCTTAGCGAAAGGCTTCTTGAGGGGAAAGCTGTAACTCTGTGAGATGATTTCACAGAACACAAAGAAGTTTCTCAGAAAGCTTCCTTCTCTTTGTCATCGGAGGATATTTCCTTTGGCCCTATAGTCTTCAAAGGGATCCGAAATATCTGTTCTCAGATTCCACAGAAATAAGGCTAGCAAAGAGATCCACGAAATACAGATGTAACTCTGTGATTGGAAGTCACACATCACAGAGCAGTTTCTCAGAAAGCTTCTTTCCAGATTTCATCTGAGGATATTTCCTTTTTCACCATAGCCCTCTATGGGCTTCCCAATATCACTTTGCCAAATCCACAAGAACTGTCTTAGCGAAAGACTTCTTGAGGAGAAAGCTGTAACTCTGTGAAATGATTTCATAGAACACAAAGAAGTTTCTCAGAAAGCTTCTTTCTCTTTGTTATCGGAGGATATTTCCTTTGGCCCTATAGTCTTCAAAGGGATCCGAAATATCTGTTCTCAGATTCCACAGAAATAAGGCTAGCAAAGAGATCCACGAAATGCAGATGTAACTCTGTGAGATGAATTAACAGAACACTAAGCAGGTTCTCAGAAAGCTTCTTTCCAGATTTCATCTGAGGATATTTCCTTTTTCACCATAGCCCTCTATGGGCTTCCCAATATCACTTTCCCAATACCACAAGAACTGTCTTAGTGAAAGTCTTCTTGAGGGGAAAGCTGTACGTCTGTGAGATGATTTCACAGAACACAAAGAAGTTTCTCAGAAAGCTTCTTTCTCTTTGTTATCGGAGGATATTTCCTTTGGCCCTATAGTCTTCAAAGGGATCCGAAATATCTGTTCTCAGATTCCACAGAAATAAGGCTAGCAAAGAGATCCACGAAATACAGATGTAACTCTGTGAGATGAATTAACAGAACACTAAGCAGTTTCTCAGAAAGCTTCTTTCCAGATTTCATCTGAGGATATTTCCTTTTTCACCATAGCCCTCTATGGGCTTCCAAATATCACTTTGCCAATTCCACAAGAACTGTCTTAGCGATAGGCTTCTTGAGGGGAAAGCTGTAACTCTGTGAGATGATTTCACAGAACACAAAGAAGTTTCTAAGAATGCTTCCTTCTCTTTGTTATCGGAGGATATTTCCTTTGGCCCTATAGACTTCAAAGGGATCCGAAATATCTGTTCTCAGATTCCACAGAAAAAAGGCTAGCAAAGAGATCCACGAAATACTGATGTAACTCTGTGAGTGGAAGTCACACATCACAGAGAAGTTTCTCAGAAAGCTTCTTTCCAGATTTCATCTGAGGATATTTCCTTTTTCACCATAGCCCTCTATGGGCTTCCAAATATCACTTTGCCAATTCCACTAGAAGTGTCTTAGCGAAAGGCTTCTTGAAGGGAAAGCTGTAACTCTGTGAGATGATTTCACAGAACACAAAAAAGTTTCTCAGAAAGCTTCTTTCTCTTTGTTATCGGAGGATATTTCCTTTGGCCCTATAGTCTTCAAAGGGATCCGAAATATCTGTTCTCAGATTCCACAGAAATAAGGCTAGCAAAGAGATCCACGAAATACAGATGTAACTCAGTGAGATGAATTAACAGAACACTAAGCAGTTTCTCAGAAAGCTTCTTTCCAGATTTCATCTGAGGATATTTCCTTTTTCACCATAGCCCTCTATGGGCTTCCAAATATCACTTTGCCAATTCCACAAGAAATGTCTTAGCGAAAGGCTTCTTGAGGAGAAAGATGTAACTTTGTGAGATGATTTCACAAAACACAAAGAAGTTTCTCAGAAAGCTTCTTTCTCTTTGTTATCGGAGGATATTTCCTTTGGCCCAAGAGTCTTCAAAGGGATCCGAAATATCTGTTCTCAGATTCCACAGAAATAAGGCTAGCAAAGAGATCCACGAAATACAGATATAACTCTGTGAGATGAATTACAGAACACTAAGCAGTTTCTCAGAAATATTCTTTCCAGATTTCATATGAGGATATTTCCTTTTTCACCATAGCCCTCTATGGGCTTCCCAATATCACTTTGCCAATTCCACAAGAACTGTCTTAGCGAAAGGCTTCTTGAGGGGAAAGCTGTAACTCTTTGAGATGATTTCACAGAACACAAAGAAGTTTCTCAGAAAGCATCTTTCTCTTTGTTATCGGAGGATATTTCCTTTGGCCCTATAGTCTTCAAAGGGATCTGAAATATCTGTTCTCAGATTCCACAGAAAAAAGGCTAGCAAAGAGATCCACGAAATACAGATGTAACTCAGTGAGTGGACGTCATACATCACAGCGCAGTTTCTCAGAAAGTTTCTTTCCAGATTTCATCTGAGGATATTTCCTTTTTCACCATAGCCCTCTACGGGCTTCCAAATATCACTTTGCCAATTCCACAAGAACTGTCTTAGCGAAAGGCTTCTTGAGGGGAAAGCTGTAACTCTGGGAGATCATTTCACAGAACACAAAGAAGTTTCTCAGAAAGCTTCTTTCTCTTTGTTATCAGAGGATATTTCCTTTGGCCCTATAGTCTTCAAAGGGATCCGAAATATCTGTTCTCAGATTCCACAGAAATAAGGCTAGCAAAGAGATCCACGAAATACAGATGTAACTCTGTGAGATGAATTAACAGAACACTAAGCAGTTTCTCAGAAATCTTCTTTCCAGACTTCATCTGAGGATATTTCCTGTTTCACCATAGCCCCCTATGGGCTTCCAAATATCACTTTGCCAATTCCACAAGAACTGTCTTAGCGAAAGGCTTCTTGAGGGGAAAGCTGTAACTCTGTGAGATGATTTCACAGACCACAAAGAGGTTTCTCTGAAAGCTTCTTTCTCTTTGTTATCGGAGTATATTTCCTTAGGCCCTAGAGACTTCAAAGGGATCCGAAATATCTGTTCTCAGATTCCACAGAAATAAGGCTAGCAAAGAGATCCACGAAATACAGATGTAACACTGTGAGATGAATTAAAAGAACACTAAGCGGTTTCTCAGAAAACTTCTTTCCAGATTTCATCTGAGGATATTTCCTTTTTCACCATAGCCCTCTATGGGCTTCCAAATATCACTTTGCCAATGCCACAAGAACTGTCTTAGCGAAAGGCTTCTTGAGGGGAAAGCTGTAACTCTGTGAGATGATTTCACAGAACACAAAGAAGTTTCTCAGAAAGCTTCTTTCTCTTTGTTATCGTAGGATATTTCCTTTGGCCCTATAGTCTTCAAAGGGATCCGAAATATCTGTTCTCAGATTCCACAGAAATAAGGCTAGCAAAGAGATCCAGGAAATACAGATGTAACTCTGTGAGATGAATTAACAGAACACTAAGCAGGTTCTCAGAAAGCTTCTTTCCAGATTTCATCTGAGGATATTTCCTTTTTCACCATAGCCCTCTATGGGCTTCCCAATATCACTTTCCCAATACCACAAGAACTGTCTTTGTGAAAGTCTTCTTGAGGGGAAAGCTGTACGTCTGTGAGATGATTTCACAGAACACAAAGAAGTTTCTCAGAAAGCTTCTTTCTCTTTGTTATCGGAAGATATTTCCTTTGGCCCTATAGTCTTCAAAGGGATCCGAAATATCTGTTCTCAGATTCCACAGAAAGAAGGCTAGCAAAGAGATCCACGAAATACAGATGTAACTCTGTGAGATGAATTAACAGAACACTAAGCAGTTTCTCAGAAAGCTTCTTTCCAGATTTCATCTGAGGATATCTCCTTTTTCACCATAGCCCTCTATGAGCTTCCAAATATCACTTTGCCAATTCCACAAGAACTGTCTTAGCGAAAGGCTTCTGGAGGGGAAAGCTGTAACTCTGTGAGATGATTTCACAGAACACAAAGAAGTTTCTCAGAAAGCTTCTTTCTCTTTGTTATCGGAGGATATTTCCCTTGGCCCAATAGTCTTCAAAGGGATCCGAAATATCTGTTCTCAGATTCCACAGAAATAAGGCTAGCAAAGAGATCCACGAAATACAGATGTAACTCTGTGAGATGAATTACAGAACACTAAGCAGTTTCTCAGAAATATTCTTTCCAGATTTCATATGAGGATATTTCCTTTTTCACCATAGCCCTCTATGGGCTTCCCAATATCACTTTGCCAATTCCACAAGAACTGTCTTAGCGAAAGGCTTCTTGAGGGGAAAGCTGTAACTCTGTGAGATGATTTCACAGAACACAAAGAAGTTTCTCAGAAAACTTCTGTCTCTTTGTTATCGGAGGATATTTCCTTAGGCCCTGTAGTCTTCAAAGAAATACGAAATATCAGTTCTCAGATTCCACAGACATAAGGCTAGCAAAGAGATCCACGAAACACAGATGTAACTCTGTGAGTGGAAGTCACACATCACAGAGCAGTTTCTCAGAAAGCTTCTTTCCAGATTTCATCTTAGGATATTTCCTTTTTCACCATAGCCCTCTATGGACTTCCGCATATCACTTTGCCAATTCCACAAGAACTGTCTTAGAGAAAGGCTTCTTGAGGGAAAAGCTGTAACTCTGTGAGATGATTTCACAGAACACAAAGAAGTTTCTCAGAAAGCTTCTTTCTCTTTGTTATCGTAGTATATTTCCTTTGGCCCTATAGTCTTCAAAGGGATCCGAAATATCTGTTCTCAGATTCCACAGAAATAAGGCTAGAAAAGAGATCCACGAAATACAGATGTAACTCTGTGAGATGAATTAACAGAACACTAAGCAGTTTCTCAGAAAACTTCTTTCCAGATTTTATCTGAGGATATTTCCTTTTTCACCATAGCCCTCTATGGGCTTCCAAATATCACTTTCCCAATTCCACAAGAATGGTCTTAGCGAAAGACTTCTTGAGGGGAAAGCTGTAACTCTGTGAGATGATTTCACAGAACACAAAGAAGTTTCTCAGAAAGCTTCTTTCTCTTTGTTATCGGAGGATATTTCCTTTGGCCGTGTAGTCTTAAAAGGAATCCGAAATATGTGTTCTCAGATTCCACAGAAAAAAGGCTAGCAAAGCGATCCACGAAATACAGATGTAACTCTGTGAGTGGAAGTCACACACCACAGAGGAGTTTCACAGAAAGCTTCTTTCCACAATTTGTCTGAGGATATTTCCTTTTTCACCATAGCCCTCTACGGGCTTCCAAATATCACTTTGCCAATTCCACAAGAAGTGTCTTAGCGAAAGGCTTCTTGAGGGGAAAGCTGTAACTCTGTGAGATGATTTCACGGAACACAAAGAAGTTTCTCAGAAAGCTTCTTTCTCTTTGTTATCGGAGGATATTTCCTTTGGCCCTATAGTCTTCAAAGGGATCCGAAATATCTGTTCTCAGATTCCACAGAAAAAATGGTAGCAAAGAGATCCACGAAATACAGATATAACTGTGTGAGATGAATTAACAGAACACTAAGCAGTTTCTCAGAAAGCTTCTTTCCAGATTTCATCTGATGATATTTCCTTTTTCACCATAGCCCTCTATGTGCTTCCAAATATCACTTTGCCAATTCCACAAGAACTGTCTTAGCGAAAGGCTTCTTGAGGGGAAAGCTGTAACTCTGTGAGATGATTTCACAGAACACAAAGAAGTTTCTCAGAAAGCTTCCTTCTCTTTGTCATCGGAGGATATTTCCTTTGGCCCTATAGTCTTCAAAGGGATCCGAAATATCTGTTCTCAGATTCCACAGAAATAAGGCTAGCAAAGAGATCCACGAAATGCAGATGTAACTCTGTGAGATGAATTAACAGAACACTTAGCAGGTTCTCAGAAAGCTTCTTTCCAGATTTCATCTGAGGATATTTCCTTTTTCAGCATAGCCCTCTATGGGCTTCCCAATATCACTTTCCCAATACCACAAGAACTGTCTTAGTGAAAGTCTTCTTGAGGGGAAAGCTGTACGTCTGTGAGATGATTTCACAGAACACAAAGAAGTTTCTCAGAAAGCTTCTTTCTCTTTGTTATCGGAGGATATTTCCTTTGGCCCTATAGTCTTCAAAGGGATCCGAAATATCTGTTCTCAGATTCCACAGAAATAAGGCTAGCAAAGAGATCCACGAAATACAGATGTAACTCTGTGAGATGAATTAACAGAACACTAAGCAGTTTCTCAGAAAGCTTCTTTCCAGATTTCATCTGAGGATATTTCCTTTTTCACCATAGCCCTCTATGGGCTTCCAAATATCACTTTGCCAATTCCACAAGAACTGTCTTAGCGATAGGCTTCTTGAGGGGAAAGCTGTAACTCTGTGAGATGATTTCACAGAACACAAAGAAGTTTCTAAGAAAGCTTCCTTCTCTTTGTTATCGGAGGATATTTCCTTTGGCCCTATAGACTTCAAAGGGATCCGAAATATCTGTTCTCAGATTCCACAGAAAAAAGGCTAGCAAAGAGATCCACGAAATACAGATGTAACTCTGTGAGTGGAAGTCACACATCACAGAACAGTTTCTCAGAAAGCTTCTTTCCAGATTTCATCTGAGGATATTTCCTTTTTCACCATAGCCCTCTATGGGCTTCCAAATATCACTTTGCCAATTCCACTAGAAGTGTCTTAGCGAAAGGCTTCTTGAAGGGAAAGCTGTAACTCTGTGAGATGATTTCACAGAACACAAAAAAGATTCTCAGAAAGCTTCTTTCTCTTTGTTATCGGAGGATATTTCCTTTGGCCCTATAGTCTTCAAAGGGATCCGAAATATCTGTTCTCAGATTCCACAGAAATAAGGCTAGCAAAGAGATCCACGAAATACAGATGTAACTCTGTGAGATGAATTAACAGAACACTAAGCAGTTTCTCAGAAAGCTTCTTTCCAGATTTCATCTGAGGATATTTCCTTTTTCACCATAGCCCTCTATGGGCTTCCAAATATCACTTTGCCAATTCCACAAGAAATGTCTTAGCGAAAGGCTTCTTGAGGAGAAAGATGTAACTTTGTGAGATGATTTCACAAAACACAAAGAAGTTTCTCAGAAAGCATCTTTCTCTTTGTTATCGGAGGATATTTCCTTTGGCCCAAGAGTCTTCAAAGGGATCCGAAATATCTGTTCTCAGATTCCACAGAAAGAAGGCTAGCAAAGAGATCCACGAAATACAGATATAACTCTGTGAGATGAATTACAGAACACTAAGCAGTTTCTCAGAAATATTCTTTCCAGATTTCATATGAGGATATTTCCTTTTTCACCATAGCCCTCTATGGGCTTCCCAATATCACTTTGCCAATTCCACAAGAACTGTCTTAGCGAAAGGCTTCTTGAGGGGAAAGCTGTAACTCTGTGAGATGATTTCACAGAACACAAAGAAGTTTCTCAGAAAGCTTCTTTCTCTTTGTTATCGGAGAATATTTCCTTAGGCCCTGTAGTCTTCAAAGAAATACGAAATATCAGTTCTCAGATTCCACAGACATAAGGCTAGCAAAGAGATCCACGAAACACAGATGTAACTCTGTGAGTGGAAGTCAAACATCACAGAGCAGTTTCTCAGAAAGCTTCTTTCCAGATTTCATCTTAGGATATTTCCGTTTTCACCATAGCCCTCTATGGACTTCCGAATATCACTTTGCCAATTCCACAAGAACTGTCTTAGCGAAAGGCTTCTTGAGGGGAAAGCTGTAACTCTGTGAGATGATTTCACAGAACACAAAGAAGTTTCTCAGAAAGCTTCTTTCTCTTTGTCATCGCAGGATATTTCCTTTGGCCCTATAGTCTTCAAAGGGATCCGAAATATCTGTTCTCAGATTCCACAGAAATGAGGCTAGCAAAGAGATCCACGAAATACAGATGTAACTCTGTGAGATGAATTAACAGAACACTAAGCAGGTTCTCAGAAAGCTTCTTTCCAGATTTCATCTGAGGATATTTCCTTTTTCACCATAGCCCTCTATGGGCTTCCCAATATCACTTTCCCAATACCACAAGAACTGTCTTAGTGAAAGTCTTCTTGAGGGGAAAGCTGTACGTCTGTGAGATGATTTCACAGAACACAAAGAAGTTTCTCAGAAAGCTTCTTTCTCTTTGTTATCGGAGGATATTTCCTTTGGCCCTATAGTCTACAAAGGGATCCGAAATATCTGTTCTCAGATTCCACAGAAATAAGGCTAGCAAAGAGATCCACGAAATACAGAAGTAACTCGGTGAGATGAATTAACAGAACACTAAGCAGTTTCTCAGAAAGCTTCTTTCCAGATTTCATCTGAGGATATTTCCTTTTTCACCATAGCCCTCTAGGAGCTTCCAAATATCACTTTGCCAATTCCACAAGAACTGTCTTAGCGAAAGGCTTCTTGAGGGGAAAGCTGTAACTCTGTGAGATGATTTCACAGAACACAAAGAAGTTTCTAAGAAAGCTTCCTTCTCTTTGTTATCGGAGGATATTTCCTTTGGCCCTATAGTCTTCAAAGGGATCCGAAATATCTGTTCTCAGATTCCACAGAAAAAAGGCTAGCAAAGAGATCCACGAAATACAGATGTAACTCTGTGAGTGGAAGTCACACATCCCAGAGCAGTTTCTCAGAAAGCTTCTTTCCAGATTTCATCTGAGGATATTTCCTTTTTCACCATAGCCCTCTATGGGCTTCCAAATATCACTTTGCCAATTCTACAAGAACTGTCTTAGCGAAAGGCTTCTTGAGGGGAAAGCTGTAACTCTGTGAGATGATTTCACAGAACACAAAGAAGTTTCTCAGAAAGCTTCTTTCTCATTGTTATCGGAGGATATTTCCTTTGGCCCTATAGTCTTCAAAGGGATCCGAAATATCTGTTCTCAGATTCCACAGAAATAAGGCTAGCAAAGAGATCCACGAAATACAGATGTAACTCTGTGAGATGAATTAACAGAACACTAAGCAGTTTCTCAGAAAGCTTCTTTCCAGATTTCATCTGAGGATATTTCCTTTTTCACCATAGCCCTCTAGGAGCTTCCAAATATCACTTTGCCAATTCCACAAGAACTGTCTTAGCGAAAGGCTTCTTGAGGGGAAAGCTGTAACTCTGTGAGATGATTTCACAGAACACAAAGAAGTTTCTAAGAAAGCTTCCTTCTCTTTGTTATCGGAGGATATTTCCTTTGGCCCTATAGTCTTCAAAGGGATCCGAAATATCTGTTCTCAGATTCCACAGAAAAAAGGCTAGCAAAGAGATCCACGAAATACAGATGTAACTCTGTGAGTGGAAGTCACACATCCCAGAGCAGTTTCTCAGAAAGCTTCTTTCCAGATTTCATCTGAGGATATTTCCTTTTTCACCATAGCCCTCTATGGGCTTCCAAATATCACTTTGCCAATTCCACTAGAAGTGTCTTAGCGAAAGGCTTCTTGAAGGGAAAGCTGTAACTCTGTGAGATGATTTCACGGAACACAAAGAAGTTTCTCAGAAAGCTTCTTTCTCTTTGTTATCGGAGGATATTTCCTTTGGCCCTATAGTCTTCAAAGGGATCCGAAATATCTGTTCTCAGATTCCACAGAAATAAGGCTAGCAAAGAGATCCACGAAATACAGATGTAACTCTGTGAGATGAATTAACAGAACACTAAGCAGTTTCTCAGAAAGCTTCTTTCCAGATTTCATCTGAGGATATTTCCTTTTTCACCATAGCCCTCTAGGAGCTTCCAAATATCACTTTGCCAATTCCACAAGAACTGTCTTAGCGAAAGGCTTCTTGAGGGGAAAGCTGTAACTCTGTGAGATGATTTCACAGAACACAAAGAAGTTTCTAAGAAAGCTTCCTTCTCTTTGTTATCGGAGGATATTTCCTTTGGCCCTATAGTCTTCAAAGGGATCCGAAATATCTGTTCTCAGATTCCACAGAAAAAAGGCTAGCAAAGAGATCCACGAAATACAGATGTAACTCTGTGAGTGGAAGTCACACATCCCAGAGCAGTTTCTCAGAAAGCTTCTTTCCAGATTTCATCTGAGGATATTTCCTTTTTCACCATAGCCCTCTATGGGCTTCCAAATATCACTTTGCCAATTCCACTAGAAGTGTCTTAGCGAAAGGCTTCTTGAAGGGAAAGCTGTAACTCTGTGAGATGATTTCACGGAACACAAAGAAGTTTCTCAGAAAGCTTCTTTCTCTTTGTTATCGGAGGATATTTCCTTTGTCCCTATAGTCTTCAAAGGGATCCGAAATATCTGTTCTCAGATTCCACAGAAATAAGGCTAGCAAAGAGATCCACGAAATACAGATGTAACTCAGTGAGTGGACGTCACACATCACAGAGCAGTTTCTCCGAAAGCTTCTTTCCAGATTTCATCTGAGGATATTTCCTTTTTCACCATAGCCCTCTATGGGCTTCCAAATATCACTTTGCCAATTCTACAAGAACTGTCTTAGCGAAAGGCTTCTTGAGGGGAAAGCTGTAACTCTGTGAGATGATTTCACAGAACACAAAGAAGTTTCTCAGAAAGCTTCTTTCTCTTTGTTATCGGAGGATATTTCCTTTGGCCCTATAGTCTTCAAAGGGATCCGAAATATCTGTTCTCAGATTCCACAGAAATAAGGCTAGCAAAGAGATCCACGAAATACAGATGTAACTCTGTGAGATGAATTAACAGAACACTAAGCAGTTTCTCAGAAAGCTTCTTTCCAGATTTCATCTGAGGATATTTCCTTTTTCACCATAGCCCTCTATGGGCTTCCAAATATCACTTTGCCAATTCCACAAGAACTGTCTTAGCGAAAGGCTTCTTGAGGGGAAAGCTGTAACTCTGTGAGATGATTTCACAGAACACAAAGAAGTTTCTCAGAAAGCTTCTTTCTCTTTGTTATCGGAGGATATTTCCTTTGGCCCTATAGTCTTCAAAGGGATCCGAAATATCTGTTCTCAGATTCCACAGAAATAAGGCTAGCAAAGAGATCCACGAAATACAGATGTAACTCTGTGAGATGAATTAAAGAACACTAAGCAGTTTCTCAGAAAACTTCTTTCCAGATTTTATCCGAGGATATTTCCTTTTTCACCAGAGCCCTCTATGGGCTTCCAAATGTCACTTTGCCAATTCCACAAGAACTGTCTTAGCGAAAGGCTTCTTGAGGGGAAAGCTGTAACTCTGTGAGAAGATTTCACAGAACACAAAGAAGTTTCTCAGAAAGCTTCTTTCTCTTTGTTATCGGAGGATATTTCCTTTGGCCCAAGAGTCTTCAAAGGGATCCGAAATATCTGTTCTCAGATTCCACAGAAAGAAGGCTAGCAAAGCGATCCACGAAATACAGATATAACTCTGTGAGATGAATTACAGAACACTAAGCAGTTTCTCAGAAATATTCTTTCCAGATTTCATATGAGGATATTTCCTTTTTCACCATAGCCCTATATGGGCTTCCCAATGTCACTTTGCCAATTCCACAAGAACTGTCTTAGCGAAAGGCTTCTTGAGGGGAAAGCTGTAACTCTGTGAGATGATTTCACAGAACACAAAGAAGTTTCTCAGAAAGCTTCTTTCTCTTTGTTATCGGAGTATATTTCCTTAGGCCCTGTAGTCTTCAAAGAAATACGAAATATCAGTTCTCAGATTCCACAGACATAAGGCTAGCAAAGAGATCCACGAAACACAGATGTAACTCTGTGAGTGGAAGTCAAACATCACAGAGCAGTTTCTCAGAAAGCTTCTTTCCAGATTTCATCTTAGGATATTTCCTTTTTCACCATAGCCCTCTATGGACTTCCGAATATCACTTTGCCAATTCCACAAGAACTGTCTTAGCGAAAGGCTTCTTGAGGGGAAAGCTGTAACTCTGTGAGATGATTTCACAGAACACAAAGAAGTTTCTCAGAAAGCTTCTTTCTCTTTGTCATCGCAGGATATTTCCTTTGGCCCTATAGTCTTCAAAGGGATCCGAAATATCTGTTCTCAGATTCCACAGAAATGAGGCTAGCAAAGAGATCCACGAAATACAGATGTAACTCTGTGAGATGAATTAACAGAACACTAAGCAGGTTCTCAGAAAGCTTCTTTCCAGATTTCATCTGAGGATATTTCCTTTTTCACCATAGCCCTCTATGAGCTTCCAAATATCACTTTGCTAATTCCACAAGAACTGTCTTAGCGAAAGGCTTCTTGAGGGGAAAGCTGTAACTCTGTGAGATGATTTCACAGAACACAAAGAAGTTTCTAAGAAAGCTTCCTTCTCTTTGTTATCGGAGGATATTTCCTTTGGCCCTATAGTCTTCAAAGGGATCCGAAATATCTGTTCTCAGATTCCACAGAAAAAAGGCTAGCAAAGAGATCCACGAAATACAGATGTAACTCTGTGAGTGGAAGTCACACATCCCAGAGCAGTTTCTCAGAAAGCTTCTTTCCAGATTTCATCTGAGGATATTTCCTTTTTCACCATAGCCCTATATGGGCTTCCAAATATCACTTTGCCAATTCCACTAGAAGTGTCTTAGCGAAAGGCTTCTTGAAGGGAAAGCTGTAACTCTGTGAGATGATTTCACGGAACACAAAGAAGTTTCTCAGAAAGCTTCTTTCTCTTTTTTATCGGAGGATATTTCCTTTGGCCCTATAGTCTTGAAAGGGATCCGAAATATCTGTTCTCAGATTCCACAGAAATAAGGCTAGCAAAGAGATCCACGAAATACAGATGTAACTCTGTGAGATGAATTAACAGAACACTAAGCAGTTTCTCAGAAAGCTTCTTTCCAGATTTCATCTGAGGATATTTCCTTTTTCACCATAGCCCTCTATGGGCTTCCAAATATCACTTTGCCAATTCCACAAGAACTGTCTTAGCGATAGGCTTCTTGAGGGGAAAGCTGTAACTCTGTGAGATGATTTCACAGAACACAAAGAAGTTTCTCAGAAAGCTTCTTTCTCTTTGTTATCGGAGGATATTTCCTTTGGCCGTGTAGTCTTAAAAGGAATCCGAAATATCTGTTCTCAGATTCCACAGAAAAAAGGCTAGCAAAGCGATCCACGAAATACAGATGTAACTCTGTGAGTGGAAGTCACGCACCACAGAGCAGTTTCACAGAAAGCTTCTTTCCACAATTTGTCTGAGGATATTTCCTTTTTCACCATAGCCCTCTATGGGCTTCCAAATATCACTTTGCCAATTCCACAAGAACTGTCTTAGCGAAAGGCTTCTTGAGGGGAAAGCTGTAACTCTGTGAGATGATTTCACAGATCACAAAGAAGTTTCTCAGAAAGCTTCTTTCTCTTTGGTATCGGAGGAAATTTCCTTTGGCCGTGTAGTCTTAAAAGGAATCCGAAATATCTGTTCTCAGATTCCACAGAAATAAGGCTAGCAAAGAGATCCACGAAATACAGATGTAACTCTGTGAGATGAATTAACAGATCACTAAGCAGTTTCTCAGAAATCTTCTTTCCAGATTTCATCTGAGGATATTTCCTGTTTCACCATAGCCGCCTATGGGCTTCCAAATATCACTTTGCCAATTCCACAAGAACTGTCTTAGCGAAAGGCTTCTTGAGAGGAAAGCTGTAACTCTGTGAGATGATTTCACAGAACACAAAGAGGTTTCTCTGAAAGCTTCTTTCTCTTTGTTATCGGAGTATATTTCCTTAGGCCCTATAGTCTTCAAAGGGATCCGAAATATCTGTTCTCAGATTCCACAGAAATAAGGCTAGCAAAGAGATCCACGAAATACAGATGTAACACTGTGAGATGAATTAAAAGAACACTAAGCGGTTTCTCAGAAAACTTCTTTCCAGATTTCATCTGAGGATATTTCCTTTTTCACCATAGCCCTCTATGGGCTTCTAAATATCACTTTGCCAAAGCCACAAGAACTGTCTTAGCGAAAGGCTTCTTGAGGGGAAAGCTGTAACTCTGTGAGATGATTTCACAGAACACAAAGAAGTTTCTCAGAAAGCTTCTTTCTCTTTGTTATAGGAGGATATTTCCTTTGGCCCTATAGTCTTCAAAGGGATCCGAAATATCTGTTCTCAGATTCCACAGAAATAAGGCTAGCAAAGAGATCCACGAAATACAGATGTAACTCAGTGAGTGGACGTCACACATCACAGAGCAGTTTCTCCGAAAGCTTCTTTCCAGATTTCATCTGAGGATATTTCCTTTTTCACCATAGCCCTCTATGGGCTTCCAAATATCACTTTGCCAATTCCACAAGAACTGTCTTAGCGAAAGGCTTCTTGAGGGGAAAGCTGTAACTCTGTGAGATGATTTCACTGAACACAAAGAAGTTTCTCAGAAAGCTTCTTTCTCTTTGTTATCGGAGGATATTTCCTTTGGCCCTATAGTCTTCAAAGGGATCCGAAATATCTGTTCTCAGATTCCACAGAATTAAGGCTAGCAAAGAGATCAACGAAATACAGATGTAACTCTGTGAGATGAATTAACAGAACACTTAGCAGTTTCTCAGAAAACTTCTTTCCAGATTTCTTCTGAGGATATTTCCTTTTTCACCATAGCCCTCTATGGGCTTCCAAATATCACTTTGCCAATTCCACAAGAACTGTCTTAGAGAAAGGCTTCTTGAGGAGAAAGATGTAACTCTGTGAGATGATTTCACAAAACACAAAGAAGTTTCTCAGAAAGCTTCTTTCTCTTTGTTATCGGAGATTATTTCCTTTGGCCCAATAGTCTTCAAAGGGATCCGAAATATCTGTTCTCAGATTCCACAGAAAAAAGGCTAGCAAAGAGATCCACGAAATACAGATGTAACTCTGTGAGATGAATTACAGAACACTAAGCAGTTTCTCAGAAAGCTTCTTTCCAGATTTCATATGAGGATATTTCCTTTTTCACCATAGCCCTCTATGGGCTTCCAAATATCACTTTGCCAATTCCACAAGAACTGTCTTAGCGAAAGACTTCTTGAGGGGAAAGCTGTAACTCTGTGAGATGATTTCACAGAACACAAAGAAGTTTCTCAGAAAGCTTCTTTCTCTTTGTTATCGGGGGATATTTCCTTAGGCCCTGTAGTCTTCAAAGGGATCCGAAATATCTGTTCTCAGATTCCACAGAAATAAGGCTAGCAAAGAGATCCACGAAATACAGATGTAACTCTGTGAGATGAATTAACAGAACACTAAGCAGTTTCTCAGAAAGCTTCTTTCCAGATTTCATCTGAGGATATTTCCTTTTTCACCATAGCCCTCTATGGGCTTCCAAATATCACTTTGCCAATTCCACAAGAACTGTCTTAGCGATAGGCTTCTTGAGGGGAAAGCTGTAACTCTGTGAGATGATTTCACAGAACACAAAGAAGTTTCTAAGAAAGCTTCCTTCTCTTTGTTATCGGAGGATATTTCCTTTGGCCCTATAGACTTCAAAGGGATCCGAAATATCTGTTCTCAGATTCCACAGAAAAAAGGCTAGCAAAGAGATCCACGAAATACAGATGTAACTCTGTGAGTGGAAGTCACACATCACAGAACAGTTTCTCAGAAAGCTTCTTTCCAGATTTCATCTGAGGATATTTCCTTTTTCACCATAGCCCTCTATGGGCTTCCAAATATCACTTTGCCAATTCCACTAGAAGTGTCTTAGCGAAAGGCTTCTTGAAGGGAAAGCTGTAACTCTGTGAGATGATTTCACAGAACACAAAAAAGATTCTCAGAAAGCTTCTTTCTCTTTGTTATCGGAGGATATTTCCTTTGGCCCTATAGTCTTCAAAGGGATCCGAAATATCTGTTCTCAGATTCCACAGAAATAAGGCTAGCAAAGAGATCCACGAAATACAGATGTAACTCTGTGAGATGAATTAACAGAACACTAAGCAGTTTCTCAGAAAGCTTCTTTCCAGATTTCATCTGAGGATATTTCCTTTTTCACCATAGCCCTCTATGGGCTTCCAAATATCACTTTGCCAATTCCACAAGAAATGTCTTAGCGAAAGGCTTCTTGAGGAGAAAGATGTAACTTTGTGAGATGATTTCACAAAACACAAAGAAGTTTCTCAGAAAGCATCTTTCTCTTTGTTATCGGAGGATATTTCCTTTGGCCCAAGAGTCTTCAAAGGGATCCGAAATATCTGTTCTCAGATTCCACAGAAAGAAGGCTAGCAAAGAGATCCACGAAATACAGATATAACTCTGTGAGATGAATTACAGAACACTAAGCAGTTTCTCAGAAATATTCTTTCCAGATTTCATATGAGGATATTTCCTTTTTCACCATAGCCCTCTATGGGCTTCCCAATATCACTTTGCCAATTCCACAAGAACTGTCTTAGCGAAAGGCTTCTTGAGGGGAAAGCTGTAACTCTGTGAGATGATTTCACAGAACACAAAGAAGTTTCTCAGAAAGCTTCTTTCTCTTTGTTATCGGAGAATATTTCCTTAGGCCCTGTAGTCTTCAAAGAAATACGAAATATCAGTTCTCAGATTCCACAGACATAAGGCTAGCAAAGAGATCCACGAAACACAGATGTAACTCTGTGAGTGGAAGTCAAACATCACAGAGCAGTTTCTCAGAAAGCTTCTTTCCAGATTTCATCTTAGGATATTTCCGTTTTCACCATAGCCCTCTATGGACTTCCGAATATCACTTTGCCAATTCCACAAGAACTGTCTTAGCGAAAGGCTTCTTGAGGGGAAAGCTGTAACTCTGTGAGATGATTTCACAGAACACAAAGAAGTTTCTCAGAAAGCTTCTTTCTCTTTGTCATCGCAGGATATTTCCTTTGGCCCTATAGTCTTCAAAGGGATCCGAAATATCTGTTCTCAGATTCCACAGAAATGAGGCTAGCAAAGAGATCCACGAAATACAGATGTAACTCTGTGAGATGAATTAACAGAACACTAAGCAGGTTCTCAGAAAGCTTCTTTCCAGATTTCATCTGAGGATATTTCCTTTTTCACCATAGCCCTCTATGGGCTTCCCAATATCACTTTCCCAATACCACAAGAACTGTCTTAGTGAAAGTCTTCTTGAGGGGAAAGCTGTACGTCTGTGAGATGATTTCACAGAACACAAAGAAGTTTCTCAGAAAGCTTCTTTCTCTTTGTTATCGGAGGATATTTCCTTTGGCCCTATAGTCTACAAAGGGATCCGAAATATCTGTTCTCAGATTCCACAGAAATAAGGCTAGCAAAGAGATCCACGAAATACAGAAGTAACTCGGTGAGATGAATTAACAGAACACTAAGCAGTTTCTCAGAAAGCTTCTTTCCAGATTTCATCTGAGGATATTTCCTTTTTCACCATAGCCCTCTAGGAGCTTCCAAATATCACTTTGCCAATTCCACAAGAACTGTCTTAGCGAAAGGCTTCTTGAGGGGAAAGCTGTAACTCTGTGAGATGATTTCACAGAACACAAAGAAGTTTCTAAGAAAGCTTCCTTCTCTTTGTTATCGGAGGATATTTCCTTTGGCCCTATAGTCTTCAAAGGGGTCCGAAATATCTGTTCTCAGATTCCACAGAAAAAAGGCTAGCAAAGAGATCCACGAAATACAGATGTAACTCTGTGAGTGGAAGTCACACATCCCAGAGCAGTTTCTCAGAAAGCTTCTTTCCAGATTTCATCTGAGGATATTTCCTTTTTCACCATAGCCCTCTATGGGCTTCCAAATATCACTTTGCCAATTCTACAAGAACTGTCTTAGCGAAAGGCTTCTTGAGGGGAAAGCTGTAACTCTGTGAGATGATTTCACAGAACACAAAGAAGTTTCTCAGAAAGCTTCTTTCTCATTGTTATCGGAGGATATTTCCTTTGGCCCTATAGTCTTCAAAGGGATCCGAAATATCTGTTCTCAGATTCCACAGAAATAAGGCTAGCAAAGAGATCCACGAAATACAGATGTAACTCTGTGAGATGAATTAACAGAACACTAAGCAGTTTCTCAGAAAGCTTCTTTCCAGATTTCATCTGAGGATATTTCCTTTTTCACCATAGCCCTCTAGGAGCTTCCAAATATCACTTTGCCAATTCCACAAGAACTGTCTTAGCGAAAGGCTTCTTGAGGGGAAAGCTGTAACTCTGTGAGATGATTTCACAGAACACAAAGAAGTTTCTAAGAAATCTTCCTTCTCTTTGTTATCGGAGGATATTTCCTTTGGCCCTATAGTCTTCAAAGGGATCCGAAATACCTGTTCTCAGATTCCACAGAAAAAAGGCTAGCAAAGAGATCCACGAAATACAGATGTAACTCTGTGAGTGGAAGTCACACATCCCAGAGCAGTTTCTCAGAAAGCTTCTTTCCAGATTTCATCTGAGGATATTTCCTTTTTCACCATAGCCCTCTATGGGCTTCCAAATATCACTTTGCCAATTCCACTAGAAGTGTCTTAGCGAAAGGCTTCTTGAAGGGAAAGCTGTAACTCTGTGAGATGATTTCACGGAACACAAAGAAGTTTCTCAGAAAGCTTCTTTCTCTTTGTTATCGGAGGATATTTCCTTTGGCCCTATAGTCTTCAAAGGGATCCGAAATATCTGTTCTCAGATTCCACAGAAATAAGGCTAGCAAAGAGATCCACGAAATACAGATGTAACTCTGTGAGATGAATTAACAGAACACTAAGCAGTTTCTCAGAAACCTTCTTTCCAGATTTCATCTGAGGATATTTCCTTTTTCACCATAGCCCTCTATGAGCTTCCAAATATCACTTTGCCAATTCCACAAGAACTGTCTTAGCGAAAGGCTTCTTGAGGGGAAAGCTGTAACTCTGTGAGATGATTTCACAGAACACAAAGAAGTTTCTAAGAAAGCTTCCTTCTCTTTGTTATCGGAGGATATTTCCTTTGGCCCTATAGTCTTCAAAGGGATCCGAAATATCTGTTCTCAGATTCCACAGAAAAAAGGCTAGCAAAGAGATCCACGAAATACAGATGTAACTCTGTGAGTGGAAGTCACACATCCCAGAGCAGTTTCTCAGAAAGCTTCTTTCCAGATTTCATCTGAGGATATTTCCTTTTTCACCATAGCCCTCTATGGGCTTCCAAATATCACTTTGCCAATTCCACTAGAAGTGTCTTAGCGAAAGGCTTCTTGAAGGGAAAGCTGTAACTCTGTGAGATGATTTCACGGAACACAAAGAAGTTTCTCAGAAAGCTTCTTTCTCTTTGTTATCGTAGGATATTTCCTTTGTCCCTATAGTCTTCAAAGGGATCCGAAATATCTGTTCTCAGATTCCACAGAAATAAGGCTAGCAAAGAGATCCACGAAATACAGATGTAACTCAGTGAGTGGACGTCACACATCACAGAGCAGTTTCTCCGAAAGCTTCTTTCCAGATTTCATCTGAGGATATTTCCTTTTTCACCATAGCCCTCTATGGGCTTCCAAATATCACTTTGCCAATTCTACAAGAACTGTCTTAGCGAAAGGCTTCTTGAGGGGAAAGCTGTAACTCTGTGAGATGATTTCACAGAACACAAAGAAGTTTCTCAGAAAGCTTCTTTCTCTTTGTTATCGGAGGATATTTCCTTTGGCCCTATAGTCTTCAAAGGGATCCGAAATATCTGTTCTCAGATTCCACAGAAATAAGGCTAGCAAAGAGATCCACGAAATACAGATGTAACTCTGTGAGATGAATTAACAGAACACTAAGCAGTTTCTCAGAAAGCTTCTTTCCAGATTTCATCTGAGGATATTTCCTTTTTCACCATAGCCCTCTATGGGCTTCCAAATATCACTTTGCCAATTCCACAAGAACTGTCTTAGCGAAAGGCTTCTTGAGGGGAAAGCTGTAACTCTGTGAGATGATTTCACAGAACACAAAGAAGTTTCTCAGAAAGCTTCTTTCTCTTTGTTATCGGAGGATATTTCCTTTGGCCCTATAGTCTTCAAAGGGATCCGAAATATCTGTTCTCAGATTCCACAGAAATAAGGCTAGCAAAGAGATCCACGAAATACAGATGTAACTCTGTGAGATGAATTAAAGAACACTAAGCAGTTTCTCAGAAAACTTCTTTCCAGATTTTATCCGAGGATATTTCCTTTTTCACCAGAGCCCTCTATGGGCTTCCAAATGTCACTTTGCCAATTCCACAAGAACTGTCTTAGCGAAAGGCTTCTTGAGGGGAAAGCTGTAACTCTGTGAGAAGATTTCACAGAACACAAAGAAGTTTCTCAGAAAGCTTCTTTCTCTTTGTTATCGGAGGATATTTCCTTTGGCCCAAGAGTCTTCAAAGGGATCCGAAATATCTGTTCTCAGATTCCACAGAAAGAAGGCTAGCAAAGCGATCCACGAAATACAGATATAACTCTGTGAGATGAATTACAGAACACTAAGCAGTTTCTCAGAAATATTCTTTCCAGATTTCATATGAGGATATTTCCTTTTTCACCATAGCCCTATATGGGCTTCCCAATGTCACTTTGCCAATTCCACAAGAACTGTCTTAGCGAAAGGCTTCTTGAGGGGAAAGCTGTAACTCTGTGAGATGATTTCACAGAACACAAAAAAGTTTCTCAGAAAGCTTCTTTCTCTTTGTTATCGGAGTATATTTCCTTAGGCCCTGTAGTCTTCAAAGAAATACGAAATATCAGTTCTCAGATTCCACAGACATAAGGCTAGCAAAGAGATCCACGAAACACAGATGTAACTCTGTGAGTGGAAGTCAAACATCACAGAGCAGTTTCTCAGAAAGCTTCTTTCCAGATTTCATCTTAGGATATTTCCTTTTTCACCATAGCCCTCTATGGACATCCGAATATCACTTTGCCAATTCCACAAGAACTGTCTTAGCGAAAGGCTTCTTGAGGGGAAAGCTGTAACTCTGTGAGATGATTTCACAGAACACAAAGAAGTTTCTCAGAAAGCTTCTTTCTCTTTGTCATCGCAGGATATTTCCTTTGGCCCTATAGTCTTCAAAGGGATCCGAAATATCTGTTCTCAGATTCCACAGAAATGAGGCTAGCAAAGAGATCCACGAAATACAGATGTAACTCTGTGAGATGAATTAACAGAACACTAAGCAGGTTCTCAGAAAGCTTCTTTCCAGATTTCATCTGAGGATATTTCCTTTTTCACCATAGCCCTCTATGAGCTTCCAAATATCACTTTGCTAATTCCACAAGAACTGTCTTAGCGAAAGGCTTCTTGAGGGGAAAGCTGTAACTCTGTGAGATGATTTCACAGAACACAAAGAAGTTTCTAAGAAAGCTTCCTTCTCTTTGTTATCGGAGGATATTTCCTTTGGCCCTATAGTCTTCAAAGGGATCCGAAATATCTGTTCTCAGATTCCACAGAAAAAAGGCTAGCAAAGAGATCCACGAAATACAGATGTAACTCTGTGAGTGGAAGTCACACATCCCAGAGCAGTTTCTCAGAAAGCTTCTTTCCAGATTTCATCTGAGGATATTTCCTTTTTCACCATAGCCCTATATGGGCTTCCAAATATCACTTTGCCAATTCCACTAGAAGTGTCTTAGCGAAAGGCTTCTTGAAGGGAAAGCTGTAACTCTGTGAGATGATTTCACGGAACACAAAGAAGTTTCTCAGAAAGCTTCTTTCTCTTTTTTATCGGAGGATATTTCCTTTGGCCCTATAGTCTTGAAAGGGATCCGAAATATCTGTTCTCAGATTCCACAGAAATAAGGCTAGCAAAGAGATCCACGAAATACAGATGTAACTCTGTGAGATGAATTAACAGAACACTAAGCAGTTTCTCAGAAAGCTTCTTTCCAGATTTCATCTGAGGATATTTCCTTTTTCACCATAGCCCTCTATGGGCTTCCAAATATCACTTTGCCAATTCCACAAGAACTGTCTTAGCGATAGGCTTCTTGAGGGGAAAGCTGTAACTCTGTGAGATGATTTCACAGAACACAAAGAAGTTTCTCAGAAAGCTTCTTTCTCTTTGTTATCGGAGGATATTTCCTTTGGCCGTGTAGTCTTAAAAGGAATCCGAAATATCTGTTCTCAGATTCCACAGAAAAAAGGCTAGCAAAGCGATCCACGAAATACAGATGTAACTCTGTGAGTGGAAGTCACGCACCACAGAGCAGTTTCACAGAAAGCTTCTTTCCACAATTTGTCTGAGGATATTTCCTTTTTCACCATAGCCCTCTATGGGCTTCCAAATATCACTTTGCCAATTCCACAAGAACTGTCTTAGCGAAAGGCTTCTTGAGGGGAAAGCTGTAACTCTGTGAGATGATTTCACAGATCACAAAGAAGTTTCTCAGAAAGCTTCTTTCTCTTTGGTATCGGAGGAAATTTCCTTTGGCCGTGTAGTCTTAAAAGGAATCCGAAATATCTGTTCTCAGATTCCACAGAAATAAGGCTAGCAAAGAGATCCACGAAATACAGATGTAACTCTGTGAGATGAATTAACAGATCACTAAGCAGTTTCTCAGAAATCTTCTTTCCAGATTTCATCTGAGGATATTTCCTGTTTCACCATAGCCCCCTATGGGCTTCCAAATATCACTTTGCCAATTCCACAAGAACTGTCTTAGCGAAAGGCTTCTTGAGAGGAAAGCTGTAACTCTGTGAGATGATTTCACAGAACACAAAGAGGTTTCTCTGAAAGCTTCTTTCTCTTTGTTATCGGAGTATATTTCCTTAGGCCCTATAGTCTTCAAAGGGATCCGAAATATCTGTTCTCAGATTCCACAGAAATAAGGCTAGCAAAGAGATCCACGAAATACAGATGTAACTCTGTGAGATGAATTAACAGAACACTAAGCGGTTTCTCAGAAAACTTCTTTCCAGATTTCATCTGAGGATATTTCCTTTTTCACCATAGCCCTCTATGGGCTTCTAAATATCACTTTGCCAAAGCCACAAGAACTGTCTTAGCGAAAGGCTTCTTGAGGGGAAAGCTGTAACTCTGTGAGATGATTTCACAGAACACAAAGAAGTTTCTCAGAAAGCTTCTTTCTCTTTGTTATAGGAGGATATTTCCTTTGGCCCTATAGTCTTCAAAGGGATCCGAAATATCTGTTCTCAGATTCCACAGAAATAAGGCTAGCAAAGAGATCCACGAAATACAGATGTAACTCAGTGAGTGGACGTCACACATCACAGAGCAGTTTCTCCGAAAGCTTCTTTCCAGATTTCATCTGAGGATATTTCCTTTTTCACCATAGCCCTCTATGGGCTTCCAAATATCACTTTGCCAATTCCACAAGAACTGTCTTAGCGAAAGGCTTCTTGAGGGGAAAGCTGTAACTCTGTGAGATGATTTCACTGAACACAAAGAAGTTTCTCAGAAAGCTTCTTTCTCTTTGTTATCGGAGGATATTTCCTTTGGCCCTATAGTCTTCAAAGGGATCCGAAATATCTGTTCTCAGATTCCACAGAATTAAGGCTAGCAAAGAG
The DNA here is from genome assembly GCF_043159975.1 of Macaca nemestrina. Lineage (NCBI taxonomy): Eukaryota > Metazoa > Chordata > Mammalia > Primates > Cercopithecidae > Macaca > Macaca nemestrina. The sequence goes on along the minus strand of NC_092145.1, from coordinate 95,842,449 downwards.
ATCCACGAAATACAGATGTAACTCTGTGAGATGAATTAACAGAACACTTAGCAGTTTCTCAGAAAACTTCTTTCCAGATTTCTTCTGAGGATATTTCCTTTTTCACCATAGCCCTCTATGGGCTTCCAAATATCACTTTGCCAATTCCACAAGAACTGTCTTAGAGAAAGGCTTCTTGAGGAGAAAGATGTAACTCTGTGAGATGATTTCACAAAACACAAAGAAGTTTCTCAGAAAGCTTCTTTCTCTTTGTTATCGGAGATTATTTCCTTTGGCCCAATAGTCTTCAAAGGGATCCGAAATATCTGTTCTCAGATTCCACAGAAAAAAGGCTAGCAAAGAGATCCACGAAATACAGATGTAACTCTGTGAGATGAATTACAGAACACTAAGCAGTTTCTCAGAAAGCTTCTTTCCAGATTTCATATGAGGATATTTCCTTTTTCACCATAGCCCTCTATGGGCTTCCAAATATCACTTTGCCAATTCCACAAGAACTGTCTTAGCGAAAGACTTCTTGAGGGGAAAGCTGTAACTCTGTGAGATGATTTCACAGAACACAAAGAAGTTTCTCAGAAAGCTTCTTTCTCTTTGTTATCGGGGGATATTTCCTTAGGCCCTGTAGTCTTCAAAGGGATCCGAAATATCTGTTCTCAGATTCCACAGACATAAGGCTAGCAAAGAGATCCACGAAACACAAATGTAACTCTGTGAGTGGAAGTAACACATCACAGAGCAGTTTCTCAGAAAGCTTCTTTCCAGATTTCGTCTTAGGATATTTCTTTTTCACCATAGCCCTCTATGGATTTCCGAATATCACTTTGCCAATTCCACAAGAACTGTCTTAGCGAAAGGCTTCTTGAGGGGAAAGCTGTAACTCTGTGAGATGATTTCACAGAACACAAAGAAGTTTCTCAGAAAGCTTCTTTCTCTTTGTTATCGGAGGATATTTCCTTTGGCCCTATAGTCTTCAAAGGGATCCGAAATATCTGTTCTCAGATTCCACAAAAATAAGGCTAGAAAAGAGATCCAAGAAATACAGATGTAACTCTGTGAGATGAATTAACAGAACACTAAGCAGTTTCTCAGAAAACTTCTTTCCAGATTTTATCCGAGGATATTTCCTTTTTCACCATAGCCCTCTATGGGCTTCCAAATGTCACTTTGCCAATTCCACAAGAACTGTCTTAGCGAAAGGCTTCTTGAGGGGAAAGCTGTAACTCTGTGAGATGATTTCACAGAACACAAAGAAGTTTCTCAGAAAGCTTCTTTCTCTTTGTTATCGGAGGATATTTCCTTTGGCCGTGTAGTCTTAAAAGGAATCCGAAATATCTGTTCTCAGATTCCACAGAAATAAGGCTAGCATAGCGATCCATGAAATACAGATGTAACTCTGTGAGTGGAAGTCACGCACCACAGAGCAGTTTCACAGAAAGCTTCTTTCCACAATTTGTCTGAGGATATTTCCTTTTTCACCATAGCCCTCTATGGGCTTCCAAATATCACTTTGCCAATTCCACAAGAACTGTCTTAGCGAAAGGCTTCTTGAGGGGAAAGCTGTAACTCTGTGAGATGATTTCACAGAACACAAAGAAGTTTCTCAGAAAGCTTCTTTCTCTTTGGTATCGGAGGATATTTCCTTTGGCCGTGTAGTCTTAAAAGGAATCCAAAATATCTTTTCTCAGCTTACACAGAAAAAAGGCTAGCAAAGCGATCCACGAAATACAGATGTAACTCTGTGAGTGGAAGTCATGCACCACAGAGCAGTTTCACAGAAAGCTTCTTTCCACAATTTGTCTGAGGATATTTCCTTTTTCACCATAGCCCTCTATGGGCTTCCAAATATCACTTTGCCAATTCCACAAGAAGTGTCTTAGCGAAAGGCTTCTTGAGGGTAAAGCTGTAACTCTTTGAGATGATTTCACGGAACACAAAGAAGTTTCTCAGAAAGCTTCTTTCTCTTTGTTATCGGAGGATATTTCCTTTGGCCCTATAGTCTTCAAAGGGATCTGAAATATCTGTTCTCAGATTCCACAGAAAAAAGGCTAGCAAAGCGATCCACGAAATACAGATGTAACTCTGTGAGTGGAAGTCACGCACCACATAGCAGTTTCACAGAAAGCTTCTTTCCACAATTTGTCTGAGGATATTTCCTTTTTCACCATAGCCCTCTATGGGCTTCCAAATATCACTTTGCCAATTCCACAAGAAGTGTCTTAGCGAAAGGCTTCTTGAGGGGAAAGCTGTAACTCTTTGAGATGATTTCACGGAACACAAAGAAGTTTCTCAGAAAGCTTCTTTCTCTTTGTTATCGGAGGATATTTCCTTTGGCCCTATAGTCTTCAAAGGGATCCGAAATATCTGTTCTCAGATTCCCCAGAAAAAAGGCTAGCAAAGAGATCCACGAAATACAGATGTAACTCAGTGAGTGGACGTCATACATCACAGCGCAGTTTCTCAGAAAGTTTCTTTCCAGATTTCATCTGAGGATATTTCCTTTTTCACCATAGCCCTCTATGGGCTTCCAAATATCACTTTGCCAATTCCACAAGAACTGTCTTAGCGAAAGGCTTCTTGAGGGGAAAGCTGTACGTCTGTGAGATGATTTCACAGAACACAAAGAAGTTTCTCAGAAAGCTTCTTTCTCTTTGTTATCGGAGGATATTTCCTTTGGCCCTATAGTCTACAAAGGGATCCGAAATATCTGTTCTCAGATTCCACAGAAATAAGGCTAGCAAAGAGATCCACGAAATACAGAAGTAACTCGGTGAGATGAATTAACAGAACACTAAGCAGTTTCTCAGAAAGCTTCTTTCCAGATTTCATCTGAGGATATTTCCTTTTTCACCATAGCCCTCTAGGAGCTTCCAAATATCACTTTGCCAATTCCACAAGAACTGTCTTAGCGAAAGGCTTCTTGAGGGGAAAGCTGTAACTCTGTGAGATGATTTCACAGAACACAAAGAAGTTTCTAAGAAAGCTTCCTTCTCTTTGTTATCGGAGGATATTTCCTTTGGCCCTATAGTCTTCAAAGGGATCCGAAATATCTGTTCTCAGATTCCACAGAAAAAAGGCTAGCAAAGAGATCCACGAAATACAGATGTAACTCTGTGAGTGGAAGTCACACATCCCAGAGCAGTTTCTCAGAAAGCTTCTTTCCAGATTTCATCTGAGGATATTTCCTTTTTCACCATAGCCCTCTATGGGCTTCCAAATATCACTTTGCCAATTCTACAAGAACTGTCTTAGCGAAAGGCTTCTTGAGGGGAAAGCTGTAACTCTGTGAGATGATTTCACAGAACACAAAGAAGTTTCTCAGAAAGCTTCTTTCTCTTTGTTATCGGAGGATATTTCCTTTGGCCCTATAGTCTTCAAAGGGATCCGAAATATCTGTTCTCAGATTCCACAGAAATAAGGCTAGCAAAGAGATCCACGAAATACAGATGTAACTCTGTGAGATGAATTAACAGAACACTAAGCAGTTTCTCAGAAAGCTTCTTTCCAGATTTCATCTGAGGATATTTCCTTTTTCACCATAGCCCTCTAGGAGCTTCCAAATATCACTTTGCCAATTCCACAAGAACTGTCTTAGCGAAAGGCTTCTTGAGGGGAAAGCTGTAACTCTGTGAGATGATTTCACAGAACACAAAGAAGTTTCTAAGAAAGCTTCCTTCTCTTTGTTATCGGAGGATATTTCCTTTGGCCCTATAGTCTTCAAAGGGATCCGAAATATCTGTTCTCAGATTCCACAGAAAAAAGGCTAGCAAAGAGATCCACGAAATACAGATGTAACTCTGTGAGTGGAAGTCACACATCCCAGAGCAGTTTCTCAGAAAGCTTCTTTCCAGATTTCATCTGAGGATATTTCCTTTTTCACCATAGCCCTCTATGGGCTTCCAAATATCACTTTGCCAATTCCACTAGAAGTGTCTTAGCGAAAGGCTTCTTGAAGGGAAAGCTGTAACTCTGTGAGATGATTTCACGGAACACAAAGAAGTTTCTCAGAAAGCTTCTTTCTCTTTGTTATCGGAGGATATTTCCTTTGGCCCTATAGTCTTCAAAGGGATCCGAAATATCTGTTCTCAGATTCCACAGAAATAAGGCTAGCAAAGAGATCCACGAAATACAGATGTAACTCTGTGAGATGAATTAACAGAACACTAAGCAGTTTCTCAGAAAGCTTCTTTCCAGATTTCATCTGAGGATATTTCCTTTTTCACCATAGCCCTCTAGGAGCTTCCAAATATCACTTTGCCAATTCCACAAGAACTGTCTTAGCGAAAGGCTTCTTGAGGGGAAAGCTGTAACTCTGTGAGATGATTTCACAGAACACAAAGAAGTTTCTAAGAAAGCTTCCTTCTCTTTGTTATCGGAGGATATTTCCTTTGGCCCTATAGTCTTCAAAGGATCCGAAATATCTGTTCTCAGATTCCACAGAAAAAAGGCTAGCAAAGAGATCCACGAAATAGAGATGTAACCTCTGTGAGTGGAAGTCACACCATCCAGAGCAGTTTCTCAGAAAGCTTCTTTCCAGATTTCATCTGAGGATATTTCCTTTTTCACCATAGCCCTCTATGGGCTTCCAAATATCACTTTGCCAATTCCACTAGAAGTGTCTTAGCGAAAGGCTTCTTGAAGGGAAAGCTGTAACTCTGTGAGATGATTTCACGGAACACAAAGAAGTTTCTCAGAAAGCTTCTTTCTCTTTGTTATCGTAGGATATTTCCTTTGTCCCTATAGTCTTCAAAGGGATCCGAAATATCTGTTCTCAGATTCCACAGAAATAAGGCTAGCAAAGAGATCCACGAAATACAGATGTAACTCAGTGAGTGGACGTCACACATCACAGAGCAGTTTCTCCGAAAGCTTCTTTCCAGATTTCATCTGAGGATATTTCCTTTTTCACCATAGCCCTCTATGGGCTTCCAAATATCACTTTGCCAATTCTACAAGAACTGTCTTAGCGAAAGGCTTCTTGAGGGGAAAGCTGTAACTCTGTGAGATGATTTCACAGAACACAAAGAAGTTTCTCAGAAAGCTTCTTTCTCTTTGTTATCGGAGGATATTTCCTTTGGCCCTATAGTCTTCAAAGGGATCCGAAATATCTGTTTCTCAGATTCCACAGAAATAAGGCTAGCAAAGAGATCCACGAAATACAGATGTAACTCTGTGAGATGAATTAACAGAACACTAAGCAGTTTCTCAGAAAGCTTCTTTCCAGATTTCATCTGAGGATATTTCCTTTTTCACCATAGCCCTCTATGGGCTTCCAAATATCACTTTGCCAATTCCACAAGAACTGTCTTAGCGAAAGGCTTCTTGAGGGGAAAGCTGTAACTCTGTGAGATGATTTCACAGAACACAAAGAAGTTTCTCAGAAAGCTTCTTTCTCTTTGTTATCGGAGGATATTTCCTTTGGCCCTATAGTCTTCAAAGGGATCCGAAATATCTGTTCTCAGATTCCACAGAAATAAGGCTAGCAAAGAGATCCACGAAATACAGATGTAACTCTGTGAGATGAATTAAAGAACACTAAGCAGTTTCTCAGAAAACTTCTTTCCAGATTTTATCCGAGGATATTTCCTTTTTCAGCATAGCCCTCTATGGGCTTCCAAATGTCACTTTGCCAATTTCACAAGAACTGTCTTAGCGAAAGGCTTCTTGAGGGGAAAGCTGTAACTCTGTGAGAAGATTTCACAGAACACAAAGAAGTTTCTCAGAAAGCTTCTTTCTCTTTGTTATCGGAGGATATTTCCTTTGGCCCAAGAGTCTTCAAAGGGATCCGAAATATCTGTTCTCAGATTCCACAGAAAGAAGGCTAGCAAAGCGATCCACGAAATACAGATATAACTCTGTGAGATGAATTACAGAACACTAAGCAGTTTCCTCAGAATATTCTTTCCAGATTTCATATGAGGATATTTCCTTTTTCACCATAGCCCTATATGGGCTTCCCAATGTCACTTTGCCAATTCCACAAGAACTGTCTTAGCGAAAGGCTTCTTGAGGGGAAAGCTGTAACTCTGTGAGATGATTTCACAGAACACAAAGAAGTTTCTCAGAAAGCTTCTTTCTCTTTGTTATCGGAGTATATTTCCTTAGGCCCTGTAGTCTTCAAAGAAATACGAAATATCAGTTCTCAGATTCCACAGACATAAGGCTAGCAAAGAGATCCACGAAACACAGATGTAACTCTGTGAGTGGAAGTCAAACATCACAGAGCAGTTTCTCAGAAAGCTTCTTTCCAGATTTCATCTTAGGATATTTCCTTTTTCACCATAGCCCTCTATGGACTTCCGAATATCACTTTGCCAATTCCACAAGAACTGTCTTAGCGAAAGGCTTCTTGAGGGGAAAGCTGTAACTCTGTGAGATGATTTCACAGAACACAAAGAAGTTTCTCAGAAAGCTTCTTTCTCTTTGTCATCGCAGGATATTTCCTTTGGCCCTATAGTCTTCAAAGGGATCCGAAATATCTGTTCTCAGATTCCACAGAAATGAGGCTAGCAAAGAGATCCACGAAATACAGATGTAACTCTGTGAGATGAATTAACAGAACACTAAGCAGGTTCTCAGAAAGCTTCTTTCCAGATTTCATCTGAGGATATTTCCTTTTTCACCATAGCCCTCTATGAGCTTCCAAATATCACTTTGCTAATTCCACAAGAACTGTCTTAGCGAAAGGCTTCTTGAGGGGAAAGCTGTAACTCTGTGAGATGATTTCACAGAACACAAAGAAGTTTCTAAGAAAGCTTCCTTCTCTTTGTTATCGGAGGATATTTCCTTTGGCCCTATAGTCTTCAAAGGGATCCGAAATATCTGTTCTCAGATTCCACAGAAAAAAGGCTAGCAAAGAGATCCACGAAATACAGATGTAACTCTGTGAGTGGAAGTCACACATCCCAGAGCAGTTTCTCAGAAAGCTTCTTTCCAGATTTCATCTGAGGATATTTCCTTTTTCACCATAGCCCTATATGGGCTTCCAAATATCACTTTGCCAATTCCACTAGAAGTGTCTTAGCGAAAGGCTTCTTGAAGGGAAAGCTGTAACTCTGTGAGATGATTTCACGGAACACAAAGAAGTTTCTCAGAAAGCTTCTTTCTCTTTTTTATCGGAGGATATTTCCTTTGGCCCTATAGTCTTGAAAGGGATCCGAAATATCTGTTCTCAGATTCCACAGAAATAAGGCTAGCAAAGAGATCCACGAAATACAGATGTAACTCTGTGAGATGAATTAACAGAACACTAAGCAGTTTCTCAGAAAGCTTCTTTCCAGATTTCATCTGAGGATATTTCCTTTTTCACCATAGCCCTCTATGGGCTTCCAAATATCACTTTGCCAATTCCACAAGAACTGTCTTAGCGATAGGCTTCTTGAGGGGAAAGCTGTAACTCTGTGAGATGATTTCACAGAACACAAAGAAGTTTCTCAGAAAGCTTCTTTCTCTTTGTTATCGGAGGATATTTCCTTTGGCCGTGTAGTCTTAAAAGGAATCCGAAATATCTGTTCTCAGATTCCACAGAAAAAAGGCTAGCAAAGCGATCCACGAAATACAGATGTAACTCTGTGAGTGGAAGTCACGCACCACAGAGCAGTTTCACAGAAAGCTTCTTTCCACAATTTGTCTGAGGATATTTCCTTTTTCACCATAGCCCTCTATGGGCTTCCAAATATCACTTTGCCAATTCCACAAGAACTGTCTTAGCGAAAGGCTTCTTGAGGGGAAAGCTGTAACTCTGTGAGATGATTTCACAGATCACAAAGAAGTTTCTCAGAAAGCTTCTTTCTCTTTGGTATCGGAGGAAATTTCCTTTGGCCGTGTAGTCTTAAAAGGAATCCGAAATATCTGTTCTCAGATTCCACAGAAATAAGGCTAGCAAAGAGATCCACGAAATACAGATGTAACTCTGTGAGATGAATTAACAGATCACTAAGCAGTTTCTCAGAAATCTTCTTTCCAGATTTCATCTGAGGATATTTCCTGTTTCACCATAGCCCCCTATGGGCTTCCAAATATCACTTTGCCAATTCCACAAGAACTGTCTTAGCGAAAGGCTTCTTGAGAGGAAAGCTGTAACTCTGTGAGATGATTTCACAGAACACAAAGAGGTTTCTCTGAAAGCTTCTTTCTCTTTGTTATCGGAGTATATTTCCTTAGGCCCTATAGTCTTCAAAGGGATCCGAAATATCTGTTCTCAGATTCCACAGAAATAAGGCTAGCAAAGAGATCCACGAAATACAGATGTAACACTGTGAGATGAATTAAAAGAACACTAAGCGGTTTCTCAGAAAACTTCTTTCCAGATTTCATCTGAGGATATTTCCTTTTTCACCATAGCCCTCTATGGGCTTCTAAATATCACTTTGCCAAAGCCACAAGAACTGTCTTAGCGAAAGGCTTCTTGAGGGGAAAGCTGTAACTCTGTGAGATGATTTCACAGAACACAAAGAAGTTTCTCAGAAAGCTTCTTTCTCTTTGTTATAGGAGGATATTTCCTTTGGCCCTATAGTCTTCAAAGGGATCCGAAATATCTGTTCTCAGATTCCACAGAAATAAGGCTAGCAAAGAGATCCACGAAATACAGATGTAACTCAGTGAGTGGACGTCACACATCACAGAGCAGTTTCTCCGAAAGCTTCTTTCCAGATTTCATCTGAGGATATTTCCTTTTTCACCATAGCCCTCTATGGGCTTCCAAATATCACTTTGCCAATTCCACAAGAACTGTCTTAGCGAAAGGCTTCTTGAGGGGAAAGCTGTAACTCTGTGAGATGATTTCACTGAACACAAAGAAGTTTCTCAGAAAGCTTCTTTCTCTTTGTTATCGGAGGATATTTCCTTTGGCCCTATAGTCTTCAAAGGGATCCGAAATATCTGTTCTCAGATTCCACAGAATTAAGGCTAGCAAAGAGATCCACGAAATACAGATGTAACTCTGTGAGATGAATTAACAGAACACTTAGCAGTTTCTCAGAAAACTTCTTTCCAGATTTCATCTGAGGATATTTCCTTTTTCACCATAGCCCTCTATGGGCTTCCAAATATCACTTTGCCAATTCCACAAGAACTGTCTTAGAGAAAGGCTTCTTGAGGAGAAAGATGTAACTCTGTGAGATGATTTCACAAAACACAAAGAAGTTTCTCAGAAAGCTTCTTTCTCTTTGTTATCGGAGATTATTTCCTTTGGCCCAATAGTCTTCAAAGGGATCCGAAATATCTGTTCTCAGATTCCACAGAAAAAAGGCTAGCAAAGAGATCCACGAAATACAGATGTAACTCTGTGAGATGAATTACAGAACACTAAGCAGTTTCTCAGAAAGCTTCTTTCCAGATTTCATATGAGGATATTTCCTTTTTCACCATAGCCCTCTATGGGCTTCCAAATATCACTTTGCCAATTCCACAAGAACTGTCTTAGCGAAAGACTTCTTGAGGGGAAAGCTGTAACTCTGTGAGATGATTTCACAGAACACAAAGAAGTTTCTCAGAAAGCTTCTTTCTCTTTGTTATCGGGGGATATTTCCTTAGGCCCTGTAGTCTTCAAAGGGATCCGAAATATCTGTTCTCAGATTCCACAGACATAAGGCTAGCAAAGAGATCCACGAAACACAAATGTAACTCTGTGAGTGGAAGTAACACATCACAGAGCAGTTTCTCAGAAAGCTTCTTTCCAGATTTCGTCTTAGGATATTTCTTTTTCACCATAGCCCTCTATGGATTTCCGAATATCACTTTGCCAATTCCACAAGAACTGTCTTAGCGAAAGGCTTCTTGAGGGGAAAGCTGTAACTCTGTGAGATGATTTCACAGAACACAAAGAAGTTTCTCAGAAAGCTTCTTTCTCTTTGTTATCGGAGGATATTTCCTTTGGCCCTATAGTCTTCAAAGGGATCCGAAATATCTGTTCTCAGATTCCACAAAAATAAGGCTAGAAAAGAGATCCAAGAAATACAGATGTAACTCTGTGAGATGAATTAACAGAACACTAAGCAGTTTCTCAGAAAACTTCTTTCCAGATTTTATCCGAGGATATTTCCTTTTTCACCATAGCCCTCTATGGGCTTCCAAATGTCACTTTGCCAATTCCACAAGAACTGTCTTAGCGAAAGGCTTCTTGAGGGGAAAGCTGTAACTCTGTGAGATGATTTCACAGAACACAAAGAAGTTTCTCAGAAAGCTTCTTTCTCTTTGTTATCGGAGGATATTTCCTTTGGCCGTGTAGTCTTAAAAGGAATCCGAAATATCTGTTCTCAGATTCCACAGAAATAAGGCTAGCATAGCGATCCATGAAATACAGATGTAACTCTGTGAGTGGAAGTCACGCACCACAGAGCAGTTTCACAGAAAGCTTCTTTCCACAATTTGTCTGAGGATATTTCCTTTTTCACCATAGCCCTCTATGGGCTTCCAAATATCACTTTGCCAATTCCACAAGAACTGTCTTAGCGAAAGGCTTCTTGAGGGGAAAGCTGTAACTCTGTGAGATGATTTCACAGAACACAAAGAAGTTTCTCAGAAAGCTTCTTTCTCTTTGGTATCGGAGGATATTTCCTTTGGCCGTGTAGTCTTAAAAGGAATCCAAAATATCTTTTCTCAGCTTACACAGAAAAAAGGCTAGCAAAGCGATCCACGAAATACAGATGTAACTCTGTGAGTGGAAGTCATGCACCACAGAGCAGTTTCACAGAAAGCTTCTTTCCACAATTTGTCTGAGGATATTTCCTTTTTCACCATAGCCCTCTATGGGCTTCCAAATATCACTTTGCCAATTCCACAAGAAGTGTCTTAGCGAAAGGCTTCTTGAGGGTAAAGCTGTAACTCTTTGAGATGATTTCACGGAACACAAAGAAGTTTCTCAGAAAGCTTCTTTCTCTTTGTTATCGGAGGATATTTCCTTTGGCCCTATAGTCTTCAAAGGGATCTGAAATATCTGTTCTCAGATTCCACAGAAAAAAGGCTAGCAAAGCGATCCACGAAATACAGATGTAACTCTGTGAGTGGAAGTCACGCACCACATAGCAGTTTCACAGAAAGCTTCTTTCCACAATTTGTCTGAGGATATTTCCTTTTTCACCATAGCCCTCTATGGGCTTCCAAATATCACTTTGCCAATTCCACAAGAAGTGTCTTAGCGAAAGGCTTCTTGAGGGGAAAGCTGTAACTCTTTGAGATGATTTCACGGAACACAAAGAAGTTTCTCAGAAAGCTTCTTTCTCTTTGTTATCGGAGGATATTTCCTTTGGCCCTATAGTCTTCAAAGGGATCCGAAATATCTGTTCTCAGATTCCCCAGAAAAAAGGCTAGCAAAGAGATCCACGAAATACAGATGTAACTCAGTGAGTGGACGTCATACATCACAGCGCAGTTTCTCAGAAAGTTTCTTTCCAGATTTCATCTGAGGATATTTCCTTTTTCACCATAGCCCTCTATGGGCTTCCAAATATCACTTTGCCAATTCCACAAGAACTGTCTTAGCGAAAGGCTTCTTGAGGGGAAAGCTGTAACTCTGGGAGATCATTTCACAGAACACAAAGAAGTTTCTCAGAAAGCTTCTTTCTCTTTGTTATCAGAGGATATTTCCTTTGGCCCTATAGTCTTCAAAGGGATCCGAAATATCTGTTCTCAGATTCCACAGAAATAAGGCTAGCAAAGAGATCCACGAAATACAGATGTAACTCTGTGAGATGAATTAACAGAACACTAAGCAGTTTCTCAGAAATCTTCTTTCCAGATTTCATCTGAGGATATTTCCTGTTTCACCATAGCCCCCTATGGGCTTCCAAATATCACTTTGCCAATTCCACAAGAACTGTCTTAGCGAAAGGCTTCTTGAGGGGAAAGCTGTAACTCTGTGAGATGATTTCACAGACCACAAAGAGGTTTCTCTGAAAGCTTCTTTCTCTTTGTTATCGGAGGATATTTCCTTAGGCCCTATAGTCTTCAAAGGGATCCGAAATATCTGTTCTCAGATTCCACAGAAATAAGGCTAGCAAAGAGATCCACGAAATACAGATGTAACACTGTGAGATGAATTAAAAGAACACTAAGCGGTTTCTCAGAAAACTTCTTTCCAGATTTCATCTGAGGATATTTCCTTTTTCACCATAGCCCTCTATGGGCTTCCAAATATCACTTTGCCAATGCCACAAGAACTGTCTTAGCGAAAGGCTTCTTGAGGGGAAAGCTGTAACTCTGTGAGATGATTTCACAGAACACAAAGAAGTTTCTCAGAAAGCTTCTTTCTCTTTGTTATCGGAGGATATTTCCTTTGGCCCTATAGTCTTCAAAGGGATCCGAAATTTCTGTTCTCAGATTCCACAGAAATAAGGCTAGCAAAGAGATCCACGAAATACAGATATAACTCTGTGAGATGAATTAACAGAACACTAAGCAGGTTCTCAGAAAGCTTCTTTCCAGATTTCATCTGAGGATATTTCCTTTTTCACCATAGCCCTCTATGGGCTTCCCAATATCACTTTCCCAATACCACAAGAACTGTCTTAGTGAAAGTCTTCTTGAGGGGAAAGCTGTACGTCTGTGAGATGATTTCACAGAACACAAAGAAGTTTCTCAGAAAGCTTCTTTCTCTTTGTTATCGGAGGATATTTCCTTTGGCCCTATAGTCTTCAAAGGGATCCGAAATATCTGTTCTCAGATTCCACAGAAATTAGGCTAGCAAAGAGATCCACGAAATACAGATGTAACTCTGTGAGATGAATTAACAGAACACTAAGCAGTTTCTCAGAAAGCTTCTTTCCAGATTTCATCTGAGGATATCTCCTTTTTCACCATAGCCCTCTATGAGCTTCCAAATATCACTTTGCCAATTCCACAAGAACTGTCTTAGCGAAAGGCTTCTGGAGGGGAAAGCTGTAACTCTGTGAGATGATTTCACAGAACACAAAGAAGTTTCTCAGAAAGCCTCTTTCTCTTTGTTATCGGAGGATATTTCCCTTGGCCCAATAATCTTCAAAGGGATCCGAAATATCTGTTCTCAGATTCCACAGAAATAAGGCTAGCAAAGAGATCCACGAAAAACAGATGTAACTCTGAGAGATGAATTACAGAACACTAAGCAGTTTCTCAGAAATATTCTTTCCAGATTTCATATGAGGATATTTCATTTTTCACCATAGCCCTCTATGGGCTTCCCAATATCACTTTGCCAATTCCACAAGAACTGTCTTAGCGAAAGGCTTCTTGAGGGAAAAGCTGTAACTCTGTGAGATGATTTCACAGAACACAAAGAAGTTTCTCAGAAAACTTCTGTCTCTTTGTTATCGGAGGATATTTCCTTAGGCCCTGTAGTCTTCAAAGAAATACGAAATATCAGTTCTCAGATTCCACAGACATAAGGCTAGCAAAGAGATCCACGAAACACAGATGTAACTCTGTGAGTGGAAGTCACACATCACAGAGCAGTTTCTCAGAAAGCTTCTTTCCAGATTTCATCTTAGGATATTTCCTTTTTCACCATAGCCCTCTATGGACTTCCGAATATCACTTTGCCAATTCCACAAGAACTGTCTTAGAGAAAGGCTTCTTGAGGGAAAAGCTGTAACTCTGTGAGATGATTTCACAGAACACAAAGAAGTTTCTCAGAAAGCTTCTTTCTCTTTGTTATCGTAGTATATTTCCTTTGGCCCTATAGTCTTCAAAGGGATCCGAAATATCTGTTCTCAGATTCCACAGAAATAAGGCTAGAAAAGAGATCCACGAAATACAGATGTAACTCTGTGAGATGAATTAACAGAACACTAAGCAGTTTCTCAGAAAACTTCTTTCCTGATTTTATCTGAGGATATTTCCTTTTTCACCATAGCCCTCTATGGGCTTCCAAATATCACTTTCCCAATTCCACAAGAATGGTCTTAGCGAAAGACTTCTTGAGGGGAAAGCTGTAACTCTGTGAGATGATTTCACAGAACACAAAGAAGTTTCTCAGAAAGCTTCTTTCTCTTTGTTATCGGAGGATATTTCCTTTGGCCGTGTAGTCTTAAAAGGAATCCGAAATATGTGTTCTCAGATTCCACAGAAAAAAGGCTAGCAAAGCGATCCACAAAATACAGATGTAACTCTGTGAGTGGAAGTCACACACCACAGAGCAGTTTCACAGGAAGCTTCTTTCCACAATTTGTCTGAGGATATTTCCTTTTTCACCATAGCCCTCTATGGGCTTCCAAATATCACTTTGCCAATTCCACAAGAAGTGTCTTAGCGAAAGGCTTCTTGAGGGGAAAGCTGTAACTCTGTGAGATGATTTCACGGAACACAAAGAAGTTTCTCAGAAAGCTTCTTTCTCTTTGTTATCGGAGGATATTTCCTTTGGCCCTATAGTCTTCAAAGGGATCCGAAATATCTGTTCTCAGATTCCACAGAAAAAATGGTAGCAAAGAGATCCACGAAATACAGATATAACTCTGTGAGATGAATTAACAGAACACTAAGCAGTTTCTCAGAAAGCTTCTTTCCAGATTTCATCTGATGATATTTCCTTTTTCACCATAGCCCTCTATGTGCTTCCAAATATCACTTTGCCAATTCCACAAGAACTGTCTTAGCGAAAGGCTTCTTGAGGGGAAAGCTGTAACTCCGTGAGATGATTTCACAGAACACAAAGAAGTTTCTCAGAAAGCTTCCTTCTCTTTGTCATCGGAGGATATTTCCTTTGGCCCTATAGTCTTCAAAGGGATCCGAAATATCTGTTCTCAGATTCCACAGAAATAAGGCTAGCAAAGAGATCCACGAAATACAGATGTAACTCTGTGATTGGAAGTCACACATCACAGAGCAGTTTCTCAGAAAGCTTCTTTCCAGATTTCATCTGAGGATATTTCCTTTTTCACCATAGCCCTCTATGGGCTTCCCAATATCACTTTGCCAAATCCACAAGAACTGTCTTAGCGAAAGACTTCTTGAGGAGAAAGCTGTAACTCTGTGAAATGATTTCATAGAACACAAAGAAGTTTCTCAGAAAGCTTCTTTCTCTTTGTTATCGGAGGATATTTCCTTTGGCCCTATAGTCTTCAAAGGGATCCGAAATATCTGTTCTCAGATTCCACAGAAATAAGGCTAGCAAAGAGATCCACGAAATGCAGATGTAACTCTGTGAGATGAATTAACAGAACACTAAGCAGGTTCTCAGAAACCTTCTTTCCAGATTTCATCTGAGGATATTTCCTTTTTCACCATAGCCCTCTATGGGCTTCCCAATATCACTTTCCCAATACCACAAGAACTGTCTTAGTGAAAGTCTTCTTGAGGGGAAAGCTGTACGTCTGTGAGATGATTTCACAGAACACAAAGAAGTTTCTCAGAAAGCTTCTTTCTCTTTGTTATCGGAGGATATTTCCTTTGGCCCTATAGTCTTCAAAGGGATCCGAAATATCTGCTCTCAGATTCCACAGAAATAAGGCTAGTAAAGAGATCCACGAAATACAGATGTAACTCTGTGAGATGAATTAACAGAACACTAAGCAGTTTCTCAGAAAGCTTCTTTCCAGATTTCATCTGAGGATATTTCCTTTTTCACCATACCCTCTATGAGCTTCCAAATATCACTTTGCCAATTCCACAAGAACGGTCTTAGCGAAAGGCTTCTGGAGGGGAAAGCTGTAACTCTGTGAGATGATTTCACAGAACACAAAGAAGTTTCTCAGAAAGCTTCTTTCTCTTTGTTATCGGAGGATATTTCCTTTGGCCCTATAGTCTTCAAAGGGATCCGAAATATCTGTTCTCAGATTCCACAGAAATAAGGCTAGCAAAGAGATCCACGAAATACAGATGTAACTCTGTGAGATGAATTAAAAGAACACTAAGCAGGTTTTCAGAAAGCTTCTTTCCAGATTTCATCTGAGGATATTTCCTTTTTCACCATAGTCCTCTATGGGCTTCCAAATATCACTTTGCCAATTCCACAAGAACTGTCTTAGGGAAAGGCTTCTTGAGGGGAAAGCTGTAACTCTGGGAGATGATTTCACAGAACACAAAGAAGTTTCTCAGAAAGCTTCTTTCTCTTTGTTATCGGAGGATATTTCCTTTGGCCCTATAGTCTTCAAAGGGATCCGAAATATCTGTTTTCAGATTCCACAGAAATAAGGCTAGCAAAGAGATCCACGAAATACAGATGTAACTCAGTGAGTGGACGTCACACATCACAGAGCAGTTTCTCCGAAAGCTTCTTTCCAGATTTCATCTGAGGATATTTCCTTTTTCACCATAGCCCTCTATGGGTTTCCAAATATCACTTTGCCAATTCCACAAGAACTGTCTTAACGAAAGGCTTCTTGAGGGGAAAGCTGTAACTCTGTGAGATGATTTCACAGAACACAAAGAAGTTTCTCAGAAAGCTTCTTTCTCTTTGTTATCGGAGGATATTTCCTTTGGCCCTATAGTCTTCAAAGGGATCCGAAATATCTGTTCTCAGATTCCACAGAAATAAGGCTAGAAAAGAGATCCACGAAATACAGATGTAACTCTGTGAGATGAATTAACAGAACACTAAGCAGTTTCACAGAAAACTTCTTTCCAGATTTTATCCGAGGATATTTCCTTTTTCACCATAGCCCTCTATGGGCTTCCAAATGTCACTTTGCCAATTCCACAAGAACTGTCTTAGCGAAAGGCTTCTTGATTGGAAAGCTGTAACTCTGTGAGATGATTTCACAGAACACAAAGAAGTTTCTCAGAAAGCTTCTTTCTCTTTGTTATCGGAGGATATTTCCTTTGGCCGTGTAGTCTTAAAAGGAATCCGAAATATCTGCTCTCAGATTCCACAGAAAAAAGGCTAGCAAAGCGATCCACGAAATACAGATGTAACTCTGTGAGTGGAAGTCACGCACCACAGAGCAGTTTCACAGAAAGCTTCTTTGCACAATTTGTCTGAGGATATTTCCTTTTTCACCATAGCCCTCTATGGGCTTCCAAATATCACTTTGCCAATTCCCCAAGAACTGTCTTAGCGAAAGGCTTCTTGAGGGGAAAGCTGTAACTCTGTGAGATGATTTCACAGAACACAAAGAAGTTTCTCAGAAAGCTTCTTTCTCTTTGGTATCGGAGGATATTTCCTTTGGCCCTATAGTCTTCAAAGGGATCTGAAATATCTATTCTCAGATTCCACAGAAAAAAGGCTAGCAAAGAGATCCACGAAATACAGATGTAACTCTGTGAGTGGACGTCATACATCACAGCGCAGTTTCTCAGAAAGTTTCTTTCCAGATTTCATCTGAGGATAATTCCTTTTTCACCATAGCCCTCTATGGGCTTCCAAATATCACTTTGCCAATTCCACAAGAACTGTCTTAGCGAAAGGCTTCTTGAGGGGAAAGCTGTAACTCTGGGAGATCATTTCACAGAACACAAAGAAGTTTCTCAGAAAGCTTCTTTCTCTTTGTTATCAGAGGATATTTCCTTTGGCCCTATAGTCTTCAAAGGGATCCGAAATATCTGTTCTCAGATTCCACAGAAATAAGGCTAGCAAAGAGATCCACGAAATACAGATGTAACTCTGTGAGATGAATTAACAGAACACTAAGCAGTTTCTCAGAAATCTTCTTTCCAGATTTCATCTGAGGATATTTCCTGTTTCACCATAGCCCCCTATGGGCTTCCAAATATCACTTTGCCAATTCCACAAGAACTGTCTTAGCGAAAGGCTTCTTGAGAGGAAAGCTGTAACTCTGTGAGATGATTTCACAGACCACAAAGAGGTTTCTCTGAAAGCTTCTTTCTCTTTGTTATCGGAGTATATTTCCTTAGGCCCTATAGTCTTCAAAGGTATCCGAAATATCTGTTCTCAGATTCCACAGAAATAAGGCTAGCAAAGAGATCCACGAAATACAGATGTAACACTGTGAGATGAATTAAAAGAACACTAAGCGGTTTCTCAGAAATCTTCTTTCCAGATTTCATCTGAGGATATTTCCTTTTTCACCATAGCCCTCTATGGGCTTCCAAATATCACTTTGCCTATACCACAAGAACTGTCTTAGCGAAAGGCTTCTTGAGGGGAAAGCTGTAACTCTGTGAGATGATTTCACAGAACACAAAGAAGTTTCTCAGAAAGCTTCTTTCTCTTTGTTATAGGAGGATATTTCTTTGGCCCTATAGTCTTCAAAGGGATCCGAAATATCTGTTCTCAGATTCCACAGAAATAAGGCTAGCAAAGAGATCCACGAAATACAGATGTAACTCAGTGAGTGGACGTCACACATCACAGAGCAGTTTCTCCGAAAGCTTCTTTCCAGATTTCATCTGAGGATATTTCCTTTTTCACCATAGCCCTCTATGGGCTTCCAAATATCACTTTCCCAATTCCACAAGAACTGTCTTAGCGAAAGGCTTCTTGAGGGGAAAGCTGTAACTCTGTGAGATGATTTCACTGAAAACAAAGAAGTTTCTCAGAAAGCTTCTTTCTCTTTGTTATCGGAGGATATTTCCTTTGGCCCTATAGTCTTCAAAGGGATCCGAAATATCTGTTCTCAGATTCCACAGAATTAAGGCTAGCAAAGAGATCCACGAAATACAGATGTAACTCTGTGAGATGAATTAACAGAACACTTAGCAGTTTCTCAGAAAACTTCTTTCCAGATTTCATCTGAGGATATTTCCTTTTTCACCATAGCCCTCTATGGGCTTCCAAATATCACTTTGCCAATTCCACAAGAACTGTCTTAGAGAAAGGCTTCTTGAGGAGAAAGATGTAACTCTGTGAGATGATTTCACAAAATACAAAGAAGTTTCTCAGAAAGGTTCTTTCTCTTTGTTATCGGAGATTATTTCCTTTGGCCCAATAGTCTTCAAAGGGATCCGAAATATCTGTTCTCAGATTCCACAGAAATAAGGCTAGCAAAGAGATCCACGAAATACAGATGTAAGTCTGTGAGATGAATTACAGAACACTAAGCAGTTTCTCAGAAAGCTTCTTTCCAGATTTCATATGAGGATATTTCCTTTTTCACCATAGCCCTCTAAGGGCTTCCAAATATCACTTTGCCAATTCCACAAGAACTGTCTTAGCGAAAGGCTTCTTGAGGGGAAAGCTGTAACTCTGTGAGATGATTTCACAGATCACAAAGAAGTTTCTCAGAAAGCTTCTTTCTCTTTGGTATCGGAGGAAATTTCCTTTGGCCGTGTAGTCTTAAAAGGAATCCGAAATATCTGTTCTCAGATTCCACAGAAATAAGGCTAGCAAAGAGATCCACGAAATACAGATGTAACTCTGTGAGATGAATTAACAGATCACTAAGCAGTTTCTCAGAAATCTTCTTTCCAGATTTCATCTGAGGATATTTCCTGTTTCACCATAGCCCCCTATGGGCTTCCAAATATCACTTTGCCAATTCCACAAGAACTGTCTTAGCGAAAGGCTTCTTGAGAGGAAAGCTGTAACTCTGTGAGATGATTTCACAGAACACAAAGAGGTTTCTCTGAAAGCTTCTTTCTCTTTGTTATCGGAGTATATTTCCTTAGGCCCTATAGTCTTCAAAGGGATCCGAAATATCTGTTCTCAGATTCCACAGAAATAAGGCTAGCAAAGAGATCCACGAAATACAGATGTAACACTGTGAGATGAATTAAAAGAACACTAAGCGGTTTCTCAGAAAACTTCTTTCCAGATTTCATCTGAGGATATTTCCTTTTTCACCATAGCCCTCTATGGGCTTCTAAATATCACTTTGCCAAAGCCACAAGAACTGTCTTAGCGAAAGGCTTCTTGAGGGGAAAGCTGTAACTCTGTGAGATGATTTCACAGAACACAAAGAAGTTTCTCAGAAAGCTTCTTTCTCTTTGTTATAGGAGGATATTTCCTTTGGCCCTATAGTCTTCAAAGGGATCCGAAATATCTGTTCTCAGATTCCACAGAAATAAGGCTAGCAAAGAGATCCACGAAATACAGATGTAACTCAGTGAGTGGACGTCACACATCACAGAGCAGTTTCTCCGAAAGCTTCTTTCCAGATTTCATCTGAGGATATTTCCTTTTTCACCATAGCCCTCTATGGGCTTCCAAATATCACTTTGCCAATTCCACAAGAACTGTCTTAGCGAAAGGCTTCTTGAGGGGAAAGCTGTAACTCTGTGAGATGATTTCACTGAAAACAAAGAAGTTTCTCAGAAAGCTTCTTTCTCTTTGTTATCGGAGGATATTTCCTTTGGCCCTATAGTCTTCAAAGGGATCCGAAATATCTGTTCTGAGATTCCACAGAATTAAGGCTAGCAAAGAGATCCACGAAATACAGATGTAACTCTGTGAGATGAATTAACAGAACACT
Organism: Macaca nemestrina; assembly: GCF_043159975.1. NCBI lineage: Eukaryota > Metazoa > Chordata > Mammalia > Primates > Cercopithecidae > Macaca > Macaca nemestrina. Next base: position 95,822,173 of record NC_092145.1, on the reverse strand, counting down.
TAGCAGTTTCTCAGAAAACTTCTTTCCAGATTTCATCTGAGGATATTTCCTTTTTCACCATAGCCCTCTATGGGCTTCCAAATATCACTTTGCCAATTCCACAAGAACTGTCTTAGAGAAAGGCTTCTTGAGGAGAAAGATGGAACTCTGTGAGATGATTTCACAAAATACAAAGAAGTTTCTCAGAAAGCTTCTTTCTCTTTGTTATCGGAGATTATTTCCTTTGGCCCAATAGTCTTCAAAGGGATCCGAAATATCTGTTCTCAGATTCCACAGAAATAAGGCTAGCAAAGAGATCCACGAAATACAGATGTAACTCTGTGAGATGAATTACAGAACACTAAGCAGTTTCTCAGAAAGCTTCTTTCCAGATTTCATATGAGGATATTTCCTTTTTCACCATAGCCCTCTATGGGCTTCCCAATATCACTTTGCCAATTCCACAAGAACTGTCTTAGCGAAAGACTTCTTGAGGGGAAAGCTGTAACTCTGTGAGATGATTTCACAGAACACAAAGAAGTTTCTCAGAAAGCTTCTTTCTCTTTGTTATCGGGGGATATTTCCTTAGGCCCTGTAGTCTTCAAAGGGATCCGAAATATCTGTTCTCAGATTCCACAGACATAAGGCTAGCAAAGAGATCCACGAAACACAAATGTAACTCTGTGAGTGGAAGTAACACATCACAGAGCAGTTTCTCAGAAAGCTTCTTTCCAGATTTCGTCTTAGGATATTTCCTTTTTCACCATAGCCCTCTATGGATTTCCGAATATCACTTTGCCAATTCCACAAGAACTGTCTTAGCGAAAGGCTTCTTGAGGGGAAAGCTGTAACTCTGTGAGATGATTTCACAGAACACAAAGAAGTTTCTCAGAAAGCTTCTTTCTCTTTGTTATCGGAGGATATTTCCTTTGGCCCTATAGTCTTCAAAGGGATCCGAAATATCTGTTCTCAGATTCCACAAAAATAAGGCTAGAAAAGAGATCCACGAAATACAGATGTAACTCTGTGAGATGAATTAACAGAACACTAAGCAGTTTCTCAGAAAACTTCTTTCCAGATTTTATCCGAGGATATTTCCTTTTTAACCATAGCCCTCTATGGGCTTCCAAATGTCACTTTGCCAATTCCACAAGAACTGTCTTAGCGAAAGGCTTCTTGAGGGGAAAGCTGTAACTCTGTGAGATGATTTCACAGAACACAAAGAAGTTTCTCAGAAAGCTTCTTTCTCTTTGGTATCGGAGGACATTTCCTTTGGCCGTGTAGTCTTAAAAGGAATCCGAAATATCTGTTCTCAGATTCCACAGAAATAAGGCTAGCATAGCGATCCATGAAATACAGATGTAACTCTGTGAGTGGAAGAAACGCACCACAGAGCAGTTTCACAGAAAGCTTCTTTCCACAATTTGTCTGAGGATATTGTCTTTTTCACCATAGCCCTCTATGGGCTTCCAAATATCACTTTGCCAATTCCACAAGAACTGTCTTAGCGAAAGGCTTCTTGAGGGGAAAGCTGTAACTCTGTGAGATGATTTCACAGAACCCAAAAAGTTTCTCAGAAAGCTTCTTTCTCTTTGGTATCGGAGGACATTTCCTTTGGCCGTGTAGTCTTAAAAGGAATCCAAAATATCTTTTCTCAGATTCCACAGAAAAAAGGCTTGCAAAGCGATCCACGAAATACAGATGTAACTCTGTGAGTGGAAGTCACGCACCACAGAGCAGTTTCACAGAAAGCTTCTTTCCACAATTTGTCTGAGGATATTTCCTTTTTCACCATAGCCCTCTATGGGCTTCCAAATATCACTTTGCCAATTCCACAAGAAGTGTCTTAGCGAAAGGCTTCTTGAGGGGAAAGCTGTAACTCTTTGAGATGATTTCACGGAACACAAAGAAGTTTCTCAGAAAGCTTCTTTCTCTTTGTTATCGGAGGATATTTCCTTTGGCCCTATAGTATTCAAAGGGATCTGAAATATCTGTTCTCAGATTCCACAGAAAAAAGGCTAGCAAAGCGATCCACGAAATACAGATGTAACTCTGTGAATGGAAGTCACGCACCACAGAGCAGTTTCACAGAAAGCTTCTTTCCACAATTTGTCTGAGGATATTTCCTTTTTCACCATAGCCCTCTATGGGCTTCCAAATATCACTTTGCCAATTCCACAAGAAGTGTCTTAGCGAAAGGCTTCTTGAGGGGAAAGCTGTAACTCTTTGAGATGATTTCACGGAACACATAGAAGTTTCTCAGAAAGCTTCTTTCTCTTTGTTATCGGAGGATATTTCCTTTGGCCCTATAGTCTTCGAAGGGATCTGAAATATCTGTTCTCAGATTCCACAGAAAAAAGGCTAGCAAAGCGATCCACGAAATACAGATGTAACTCAGTGAGTGGACGTCATACATCACAGCGCAGTTTCTCAGAAAGTTTCTTTCCAGATTTCATCTGAGGATATTTCCTTTTTCATCATAGCCCTCTATGGGCTTCCAAATATCACTTTGCCAATTCCACAAGAACTGTCTTAGCGAAAGGCTTCTTGAGGGGAAAGCTGTAATTCTGGGAGATCATTTCACAGAACACAAAGAAGTTTCTCAGAAAGCTTCTTTCTCTTTGTTATCAGAGGATATTTCCTTTGGCCCTATAGTCTTCAAAGGGATCCGAAATATCTGTTCTCAGATTCCACAGAAATAAGGCTAGCAAAGAGATCCACGAAATACAGATGTAACTCTGTGAGATGAATTAACAGAACACTAAGCAGTTTCTCAGAAATCTTCTTTCCAGATTTCATCTGAGGATATTTCCTGTTTCACCATAGCCCCCTATGGGCTTCCAAATATCACTTTGCCAATTCCACAAGAACTGTCTTAGCGAAAGGCTTCTTGAGGGGAAAGCTGTAACTCAGTGAGATGATTTCACAGACCACAAAGAGGTTTCTCTGAAAGCTTCTTTCTCTTTGTTATCGGAGGATATTTCCTTTGGCCCTATAGTCTTCAAAGGGATCCGAAATATCTGTTCTCAGATTCCACAGAAATAAGGCTAGAAAAGAGATCCACGAAATACAGATGTAACTCTGTGAGATGAATTAACAGAACACTAAGCAGTTTCTCAGAAAACTTCTTTCCAGATTTTATCCGAGGATATTTCCTTTTTCACCATAGCCCTCTATGGGCTTCCAAATGTCACTTTGCCAATTCCACAAGAACTGTCTTAGCGAAAGGCTTCTTGATTGGAAAGCTGTAAATCTGTGAGATGATTTCACAGAACACAAAGAGGTTTCTCAGAAAGCTTCTTTCTCTTTGTTATCGGAGGATATTTCCTTTGGCCGTGTAGTCTTAAAAGGAATCCGAAATATCTGCTCTCAGATTCCACAGAAAAAAGGCTAGCAAAGCGATCCACGAAATACAGATGTAACTCTGTGAGTGGAAGTCACGCACCACAGAGCAGTTTCACAGAAAGCTTCTTTGCACAATTTGTCTGAGGATATTTCCTTTTTCACCATAGCCCTCTATGGGCTTCCAAATATCACTTTGCCAATTCCACAAGAACTGTCTTAGCGAAAGGCTTCTTGAGGGGAAAGCTGTAACTCTGTGAGATGATTTCACAGAACACAAAGAAGTTTCTCAGAAAGCTTCTTTCTCTTTGGTATCGGAGGACATTTCCTTTGGCCGTGTAGCCTTAAAAGGAATCCGAAATATCTGTTCTCAGATTCCACAGAAAAAAGGCTAGCAAAGCGATCCACGAAATACAGATGTAACTCTGTGAGTGGAAGTCACGCACCACAGAGCAGTTTCACAGAAAGCTTCTTCACACAATTTGTCTGAGGATATTTCCTTTTTCACCATAGCCCTCAATGGGCTTAAAAATATCACTTTGCCAATTCCACAAGAAGTGTCTTAGCGAAAGGCTTCTTGAGGGGAAAGCTGTAACTCTTTGAGATGATTTCACGGAACACAAAGAAGTTTCTCAGAAAGCTTCTTTCTCTTTGTTATCGGAGGATATTTCCTTTGGCCCTATAGTCTTCAAAGGGATCTGAAATATCTGTTCTCAGATTCCACAGAAAAAAGGCTAGCAAAGAGATCCACGAAATACAGATGTAACTCAGTGAGTGGACGTCATACATCACAGCGCAGTTTCTCAGAAAGTTTCTTTCCAGATTTCATCTGAGGATAATTCCTTTTTCACCATAGCCCTCTATGGGCTTCCAAATATCACTTTGCCAATTCCACAAGAACTGTCTTAGCGAAAGGCTTCTTGAGGGGAAAGCTGTAACTCTGGGAGATCATTTCACAGAACACAAAGAAGTTTCTCAGAAAGCTTCTATCTCTTTGTTATCAGAGGATATTTCCTTTGGCCCTATAGTCTTCAAAGGGATCCGAAATATCTGTTCTCAGATTCCACAAAAATAAGGCTAGCAAAGAGATCCACGAAATACAGATGTAACTCTGTGAGATGAATTAACAGAACACTAAGCAGTTTCTCAGAAATCTTCTTTCCAGATTTCATCTGAGGATATTTCCTGTTTCACCATAGCCCCCTATGGGCTTCCAAATATCACTTTGCCAATTCCACAAGAACTGTCTTAGCGAAAGGCTTCTTGAGAGGAAAGCTGTAACTCTGTGAGATGATTTCACAGACCACAAAGAGGTTTCTCTGAAAGCTTCTTTCTCTTTGTTATCGGAGTATATTCCCTTAGGCCCTATAGTCTTCAAAGGGATCCGAAATATCTGTTCTCAGATTCCACAGAAATAAGGCTAGCAAAGAGATCCACGAAATACAGATGTAACACTGTGAGATGAATTAAAAGAACACTAAGCGGTTTCTCAGAAAACTTCTTTCCAGATTTCATCTGAGGATATTTCCTTTTTCACCATAGCCCTCTATGGGCTTCCAAATATCACTTTGCCAAAGCCACAAGAACTGTCTTAGCGAAAGGCTTCTTGAGGGGAAAGCTGTAACTCTGTGAGATGATTTCACAGAACACAAAGAAGTTTCTCAGAAAGCTTCTTTCTCTTTGTTATAGGAGGATATTTCCTTTGGCCCTATAGTCTTCAAAGGGATCCGAAATATCTGTTCTCAGATTCCACAGAAATAAGGCTAGCAAAGAGATCCACGAAATACAGATGTAACTCAGTGAGTGGACGTCACACATCACAGAGCAGTTTCTCCGAAAGCTTCTTTCCAGATTTCATCTGAGGATATTTCCTTTTTCACCATAGCCCTCTATGGGCTTCCAAATATCACTTTGCCAATTCCACAAGAACTGTCTTAGCGAAAGGCTTCTTGAAGGGAAAGCTGTAACTCTGTGAGATGATTTCACTGAAAACAAAGAAGTTTCTCAGAAAGCTTCTTTCTCTTTGTTATCGGAGGATATTTCCTTTGGCCCTATAGTCTTCAAAGGGATCCGAAATATCTGTTCTCAGATTCCACAGTATTAAAGCTAGCAAAGAGATCCACGAAATACAGATGTAACTCTGTGAGATGAATTAACAGAACACTTAGCAGTTTCTCAGAACACTTCTTTCCAGATTTCATCTGAGGATATTTCCTTTTTCACCATAGCCCTCTATGGGCTTCCAAATATCACTTTGCCAATTCCACAAGAACTGTCTTAGAGAAAGGCTTCTTGAGGAGAAAGATGTAACTCTGTGAGATGATTTCACAAAATACAAAGAAGTTTCTCAGAAAGCTTCTTTCTCTTTGTTATCGGAGATTATTTCCTTTGGCCCAATAGTCTTCAAAGGGATCCGAAATATCTGTTCTCAGATTCCACAGAAATAAGGCTAGCAAAGAGATCCACGAAATACAGATGTAACTCTGTGAGATGAATTACAGAACACTAAGCAGTTTCTCAGAAAGCTTCTTTCCAGATTTCATATGAGGATATTTCCTTTTTCACCATAGCCCTCTATGGGCTTCCCAATATCACTTTGCCAATTCCACAAGAACTGTCTTAGCGAAAGACTTCTTGAGGGGAAAGCTGTAACTCTGTGAGATGATTTCACAGAACACAAAGAAGTTTCTCAGAAAGCTTCTTTCTCTTTGTTATCGGGGGATATTTCCTTAGGCCCTGTAGTCTTCAAAGGGATCCGAAATATCTGTTCTCAGATTCCACAGACATAAGGCTAGCAAAGAGATCCACGAAACACAAATGTAACTCTGTGAGTGGAAGTCACACATCACAGAGCAGTTTCTCAGAAAGCTTCTTTCCAGATTTCGTCTTAGGATATTTCCTTTTTCACCATAGCCCTCTATGGATTTCCGAATATCACTTTGCCAATTCCACAAGAACTGTCTTAGCGAAAGGCTTCTTGAGGGGAAAGCTGTAACTCTGTGAGATGATTTCACAGAACACAAAGAAGTTTCTCAGAAAGCTTCTTTCTCTTTGTTATCGGAGGATATTTCCTTTGGCCCTATAGTCTTCAAAGGGATCCGAAATATCTGTTCTCAGATTCCACAAAAATAAGGCTAGAAAAGAGATACACGAAATACAGATGTAACCCTGTGAGATGAATTAACAGAACACTAAGCAGTTTCTCAGAAAACTTCTTTCCAGATTTTATCCGAGGATATTTCCTTTTTCACCATAGCCCTCTATGGGCTTCCAAATGTCACTTTGCCAATTCCACAAGAACTGTCTTAGCGAAAGGCTTCTTGAGGGGAAAGCTGTAACTCTGTGAGATGATTTCACAGAACACAAAGAAGTTTCTCAGAAAGCTTCTTTCTGTTTGGTATCGGAGGACATTTCCTTTGGCCGTGTAGTCTTAAAAGGAATCCGAAATATCTGTTCTCAGATTCCACAGAAATAAGGCTAGCATAGCGATCCATGAAATACAGATGTAACTCTGTGAGTGGAAGTCACGCACCACAGAGCAGTTTCACAGAAAGCTTCTTTCCACAATTTGTCTGAGGATATTTCCTTTTTCACCATAACCCTCTATGGGCTTCCAAATATCACTTTGCCAATTCCACAAGAACTGTCTTAGCGAAAGGCTTCTTGAGGGGAAAGCTGTAACTCTGTGAGATGATTTCACAGAACACAAAGAAGTTTCTCAGAAAGCTTCTTTCTCTTTGGTATCGGAGGACATTTCCTTTGGCCGTGTAGTCTTAAAAGGAATCCAAAATATCTTTTCTCAGATTCCACAGAAAAAAGGCTAGCAAAGCGATCCACGAAATACAGATGTAACTCTGTGAGTGGAAGTCACGCACCACAGAGCAGTTTCACAGAAAGCTTCTTTCCACAATTTGTCTGAGGATATTTCCTTTTTCACCATAGCCCTCTATGGGCTTCCAAATATCACTTTGCCAATTCCACAAGAAGTGTCTTAGCGAAAGGCTTCTTGAGGGGAAAGCTGTAACTCTTTGAGATGATTTCACGGAACACAAAGAAGTTTCTCAGAAAGCTTCTTTCTCTTTGTTATCGGAGGATATTTCCTTTGGCCCTATAGTCTTCAAAGGGATCTGAAATATCTGTTCTCAGATTCCACAGAAAAAAGGCTAGCAAAGCGATCCACGAAATACAGATGTAACTCTGTGAGTGGAAGTCACGCACCACAGAGCAGTTTCACAGAAAGCTTCTTTCCACAATTTGTCTGAGGATATTTCCTTTTTCACCATAGCCCTCTATGGGCTTCCAAATATCACTTTGCCAATTCCACAAGAAGTGTCTTAGCGAAAGGCTTCTTGAATGGAAAGCTGTAACTCTTTGAGATGATATCACGGAACACAAAGAAGTTTCTCAGAAAGCTTCTTTCTCTTTGTTATCGGAGGATATTTCCTTTGGCCCTATAGTCTTCAAAGGGATCTGAAATATCTGTTCTCAGATTCCACAGAAAAAAGGCTAGCAAAGAGATCCACGAAATACAGATGTAACTCAGTGAGTAGACGTCATACATCACAGCGCAGTTTCTCAGAAAGTTTCTTTCCAGATTTCATCTGAGGATATTTCCTTTTTCATCATAGCCCTCTATGGGCTTCCAAATATCACTTTGCCAATTCCACAAGAACTGTCTTAGCGAAAGGCTTCTTGAGGGGAAAGCTGTAACTCTGTGAGATGATTTCACAGACCACAAAGAGGTTTCTCTGAAAGCTTCTTTCTCTTTGTTATCGGAGTATATTTCCTTAGGCCCTATAGTCTTCAAAGGGATCCGAAATATCTGTTCTCAGATTCCACAGAAATAAGGCTAGCAAAGAGATCCACGAAATACAGATGTAACACTGTGAGATGAATTAAAAGAACACTAAGCGGTTTCTCAGAAAACTTCCTTCCAGATTTCATCTGAGGATATTTCCTTTTTCACCATAGCCCTCTATGGGCTTCCAAATATCACTTTGCCAATGCCACAAGAACTGTCTTAGCGAAAGGCTTCTTGAGGGGAAAGCTGTAACTCTGTGAGATGATTTCACAGAACACAAAGAAGTTTCTCAGAAAGCTTCTTTCTCTTTGTTATCGTAGGATATTTCCTTTGGCCCTATAGTCTTCAAAGGGATCCGAAATATCTGTTCTCAGATTCCACAGAAATAAGGCTAGCAAAGAGATCCACGAAATACAGATGTAACTCTGTGAGATGAATTAACAGAACACTAAGCAGGTTCTCAGAAAGCTTCTTTCCAGATTTCATCTGAGGATATTTCATTTTTCACCATAGCCCTCTATGGGCTTCCCAATATCACTTTGCCAATTCCACAAGAACTGTCTTAGCGAAAGGCTTCTTGAGGGGAAAGCTGTAACTCTGTGAGATGATTTCACAGAACACAAAGAAGTTTCTCAGAAAACTTCTGTCTCTTTGTTATCGGAGGATATTTCCTTAGGCCCTGTAGTCTTCAAAGAAATACGAAATATCAGTTCTCAGATTCCACAGACATAAGGCTAGCAAAGAGATCCACGAAACACAGATGTAACTCTCCTGTGGAAGTCACGCATCACAGAGCAGTTTATCAGAAAGCTTCTTTCCAGATTTCATCTTAGGATATTTCCTTTTTCACCATAGCCCTCTATGGACTTCCGAATATCACTTTGCCAATTCCACAAGAACTGTATTAGAGAAAGGCTTCTTGAGGGAAAAGCTGTAACTCTGTGAGATGATTTCACAGAACACAAAGAAGTTTCTCAGAAAGCTTCTTTCTCTTTGTTATCGTAGTATATTTCCTTTGGCCCTATAGTCTTCAAAGGGATCCGAAATATCCGTTCTCAGATTCCACAGAAATAAGGCTAGAAAAGAGATCCACGAAATACAGATGTAACTCTGTGAGATGAATTAACAGAACACTAAGCAGTTTCTCAGAAAACTTCTTTCCAGATTTTATCTGAGGATATTTCCTTTTTCACCATAGCCCTCTATGGGCTTCCAAATATCACTTTCCCAATTCCACAAGAATGGTCTTAGCGAAAGACTTCTTGAGGGGAAAGCTGTAACTCTGTGAGATGATTTCACAGAACACAAAGAAGTTTCTCAGAAAGCTTCTTTCTCTTTGTTATCGGAGGATATTTCCTTTGGCCGTGTAGTCTTAAAAGAAATCCGAAATATGTGTTCTCAGATTCCACAGAAAAAAGGCTAGCAAAGCGATCCACGAAATACAGATGTAACTCTGTGAGTGGAAGTCACACACCACAGAGCAGTTTCACAGAAAGCTTCTTTCCACAATTTGTCTGAGGATATTTCCTTTTTCACCATAGCCCTCTATGGGCTTCCAAATATCACTTTGCCAATTCCACAAGAAGTGTCTTAGCGAAAGGCTTCTTGAATGGAAAGCTGTAACTCTTTGAGATGATTTCACGGAACACAAAGAAGTTTCTCAGAAAGCTACTTTCTCTTTGTTATCGGAGGATATTTCCTTTGGCCCTATAGTCTTCAAAGGGATCCGAAATATCTGTTCTCAGATTCCACAGAAAAAAGGCTAGCAAAGAGATCCACGAAATACAGATGTAACTCAGTGAGTGGACGTCACATATCACAGCGCAGTTTCTCAGAAAGTTTCTTTCCAGATTTCATCTGAGGATATTTCCTTTTTCACCATAGCCCTCTATGGGCTTCCAAATATCACTTTGCCAATTCCACAAGAACTGTCTTAGCGAAAGGCTTCTTGAGGAGAAAGATGTAACTCTGTGAGATGATTTCACAGAACACAAAGAAGTTTCTCAGAAAGCTTCTTTCTCTTTGTTATCGGAGATTATTTCCTTTGGCCCAATACTCTTCAAAGGGATCCGAAATATCTGTTCTCAGATTCCACAGAAATAAGGCTAGCAAAGAGATCCACGAAATACAGATGTAACTCTGTGAGATGAATTACAGAACACTAAGCAGTTTCTCAGAAAGCTTCTTTCCAGATTTCATCTGAGGATATTTCCTTTTTCACCATAGCCCTCTATGGGCTTCCCAATATCACTTTGACAATTCCACAAGTACTGTCTTAGCGAAAGACTTCTTGAGGGGAAAGCTGTAACTCTGTGAGATGATTTCACAGAACACAAAGAAGTTTCTCAGAAAGCTTCTTTCTCTTTGTTATCGGGGGATATTTCCTTAGGCCCTGTAGTCTTCAAAGGGATCCGAAATATCTGTTCTCAGATTCCACAGACATAAGGCTAGAAAAGAGATCCACGAAACACAAATGTAACTCTGTGAGTGGAAGTCACACATCACAGAGCAGTTTCTCAGAAAGCTTCTTTCCAGATTTCGTCTTAGGATATTTCCTTTTTCACCATAGCCCTCTATGGACTTCCGAATATCACTTTGCCAATTCCACGAGAACTGTCTTAGCGAAAGGCTTCTTGAGGGGAAAGCTGTAACTCTGTGAGATGATTTCACAGAACACAAAGAAGTTTCTCAGAAAGCTTCTTTCTCTTTGTTATCGGAGGATATTTCCTTTGGCCCTATAGTCTTCAAAGGGATCCGAAATATCTGTTCTCAGATTCCACAGAAATAAGGCTAGAAAAGAGATCCACGAAATACAGATGTAACTCTGTGAGATGAATTAACAGAACACTAAGCAGTTTCTCAGAAAACTTCTTTCCAGATTTTATCCGAGGATATTTCCTTTTTCACCATAGCCCTCTATGGGCTTCCAAATATCACTTTGCCAATTCCACAAGAACTGTCTTAGAGAAAGGCTTCTTGAGGAGAAAGATGGAACTCTGTGAGATGATTTCACAAAATACAAAGAAGTTTCTCAGAAAGCTTCTTTCTCTTTGTTATCGGAGATTATTTCCTTTGGCCCAATAGTCTTCAAAGGGATCCGAAATATCTGTTCTCAGATTCCACAGAAATAAGGCTAGCAAAGAGATCCACGAAATACAGATGTAACTCTGTGAGATGAATTACAGAACACTAAGCAGTTTCTCAGAAAGCTTCTTTCCAGATTTCATATGAGGATATTTCCTTTTTCACCATAGCCCTCTATGGGCTTCCCAATATCACTTTGCCAATTCCACAAGAACTGTCTTAGCGAAAGACTTCTTGAGGGGAAAGCTGTAACTCTGTGAGATGATTTCACAGAACACAAAGAAGTTTCTCAGAAAGCTTCTTTCTCTTTGTTATCGGGGGATATTTCCTTAGGCCCTGTAGTCTTCAAAGGGATCCGAAATATCTGTTCTCAGATTCCACAGACATAAGGCTAGCAAAGAGATCCACGAAACACAAATGTAACTCTGTGAGAGGAAGTAACACATCACAGAGCAGTTTCTCAGAAAGCTTCTTTCCAGATTTCGTCTTAGGATATTTCCTTTTTCACCATAGCCCTCTATGGATTTCCGAATATCACTTTGCCAATTCCACAAGAACTGTCTTAGCGAAAGGCTTCTTGAGGGGAAAGCTGTAACTCTGTGAGAAGATTTCACAGAACACAAAGAAGTTTCTCAGAAAGCTTCTTTCTCTTTGTTATCGGAGGATATTTCCTTTGGCCCTATAGTCTTCAAAGGGATCCGAAATATCTGTTCTCAGATTCCACAAAAATAAGGCTAGAAAAGAGATCCACGAAATACAGATGTAACTCTGTGAGATGAATTAACAGAACACTAAGCAGTTTCTCAGAAAACTTCTTTCCAGATTTTATCCGAGGATATTTCCTTTTTAACCATAGCCCTCTATGGGCTTCCAAATGTCACTTTGCCAATTCCACAAGAACTGTCTTAGCGAAAGGCTTCTTGAGGGGAAAGCTGTAACTCTGTGAGATGATTTCACAGAACACAAAGAAGTTTCTCAGAAAGCTTCTTTCTCTTTGGTATCGGAGGACATTTCCTTTGGCCGTGTAGTCTTAAAAGGAATCCGAAATATCTGTTCTCAGATTCCACAGAAATAAGGCTAGCATAGCGATCCATGAAATACAGATGTAACTCTGTGAGTGGAAGAAACGCACCACAGAGCAGTTTCACAGAAAGCTTCTTTCCACAATTTGTCTGAGGATATTTCCTTTTTCACCATAGCCCTCTATGGGCTTCCAAATATCACTTTGCCAATTCCACAAGAACTGTCTTAGCGAAAGGCTTCTTGAGGGGAAAGCTGTAACTCTGTGAGATGATTTCACAGAACGCAAAAAGTTTCTCAGAAAGCTTCTTTCTCTTTGGTATCGGAGGACATTTCCTTTGGCCGTGTAGTCTTAAAAGGAATCCAAAATATCTTTTCTCAGATTCCACAGAAAAAAGGCTTGCAAAGCGATCCACGAAATACAGATGTAACTCTGTGAGTGGAAGTCACGCACCACAGAGCAGTTTCACAGAAAGCTTCTTTCCACAATTTGTCTGAGGATATTTCCTTTTTCACCATAGCCCTCTATGGGCTTCCAAATATCACTTTGCCAATTCCACAAGAAGTGTCTTAGCGAAAGGCTTCTTGAGGGGAAAGCTGTAACTCTTTGAGATGATTTCACGGAACACAAAGAAGTTTCTCAGAAAGCTTCTTTCTCTTTGTTATCGGAGGATATTTCCTTTGGCCCTATAGTATTCAAAGGGATCTGAAATATCTGTTCTCAGATTCCACAGAAAAAAGGCTAGCAAAGCGATCCACGAAATACAGATGTAACTCTGTGAGTGGAAGTCACGCACCACAGAGCAGTTTCACAGAAAGCTTCTTTCCACAATTTGTCTGAGGATATTTCCTTTTTCACCATAGCCCTCTATGGGCTTCCAAATATCACTTTGCCAATTCCACAAGAAGTGTCTTAGCGAAAGGCTTCTTGAGGGGAAAGCTGTAACTCTTTGAGATGATTTCACGGAACACATAGAAGTTTCTCAGAAAGCTTCTTTCTCTTTGTTATCGGAGGATATTTCCTTTGGCCCTATAGTCTTCGAAGGGATCTGAAATATCTGTTCTCAGATTCCACAGAAAAAAGGCTAGCAAAGCGATCCACGAAATACAGATGTAACTCAGTGAGTGGACGTCATACATCACAGCGCAGTTTCTCAGAAAGTTTCTTTCCAGATTTCATCTGAGGATATTTCCTTTTTCATCATAGCCCTCTATGGGCTTCCAAATATCACTTTGCCAATTCCACAAGAACTGTCTTAGCGAAAGGCTTCTTGAGGGGAAAGCTGTAATTCTGGGAGATCATTTCACAGAACACAAAGAAGTTTCTCAGAAAGCTTCTTTCTCTTTGTTATCAGAGGATATTTCTTTTGGCCCTATAGTCTTCAAAGGGATCCGAAATATCTGTTCTCAGATTCCACAGAAATAAGGCTAGCAAAGAGATCCACGAAATACAGATGTAACTCTGTGAGGTGAATTAACAGAACACTAAGCAGTTTCTCAGAAATCTTCTTTCCAGATTTCATCTGAGGATATTTCCTGTTTCACCATAGCCCCCTATGGGCTTCCAAATATCACTTTGCCAATTCCACAAGAACTGTCTTAGCGAAAGGCTTCTTGAGGGGAAAGCTGTAACTCAGTGAGATGATTTCACAGACCACAAAGAGGTTTCTCTGAAAGCTTCTTTCTCTTTGTTATCGGAGGATATTTCCTTTGGCCCTATAGTCTTCAAAGGGATCCGAAATATCTGTTCTCAGATTCCACAGAAATAAGGCTAGAAAAGAGATCCACGAAATACAGATGTAACTCTGTGAGATGAATTAACAGAACACTAAGCAGTTTCTCAGAAAACTTCTTTCCAGATTTTATCCGAGGATATTTCCTTTTTCACCATAGCCCTCTATGGGCTTCCAAATGTCACTTTGCCAATTCCACAAGAACTGTCTTAGCGAAAGGCTTCTTGATTGGAAAGCTGTAAATCTGTGAGATGATTTCACAGAACACAAAGAGGTTTCTCAGAAAGCTTCTTTCTCTTTGTTATCGGAGGATATTTCCTTTGGCCGTGTAGTCTTAAAAGGAATCCGAAATATCTGCTCTCAGATTCCACAGAAAAAAGGCTAGCAAAGCGATCCACGAAATACAGATGTAACTCTGTGAGTGGAAGTCACGCACCACAGAGCAGTTTCACAGAAAGCTTCTTTGCACAATTTGTCTGAGGATATTTCCTTTTTCACCATAGCCCTCTATGGGCTTCCAAATATCACTTTGCCAATTCCACAAGAACTGTCTTAGCGAAAGGCTTCTTGAGGGGAAAGCTGTAACTCTGTGAGATGATTTCACAGAACACAAAGAAGTTTCTCAGAAAGCTTCTTTCTCTTTGGTATCGGAGGACATTTCCTTTGGCCGTGTAGCCTTAAAAGGAATCCGAAATATCTGTTCTCAGATTCCACAGAAAAAAGGCTAGCAAAGCGATCCACGAAATACAGATGTAACTCTGTGAGTGGAAGTCACGCACCACAGAGCAGTTTCACAGAAAGCTTCTTCACACAATTTGTCTGAGGATATTTCCTTTTTCACCATAGCCCTCAATGGGCTTAAAAATATCACTTTGCCAATTCCACAAGAAGTGTCTTAGCGAAAGGCTTCTTGAGGGGAAAGCTGTAACTCTTTGAGATGATTTCACGGAACACAAAGAAGTTTCTCAGAAAGCTTCTTTCTCTTTGTTATCGGAGGATATTTCCTTTGGCCCTATAGTCTTCAAAGGGATCTGAAATATCTGTTCTCAGATTCCACAGAAAAAAGGCTAGCAAAGAGATCCACGAAATACAGATGTAACTCAGTGAGTGGACGTCATACATCACAGCGCAGTTTCTCAGAAAGTTTCTTTCCAGATTTCATCTGAGGATAATTCCTTTTTCACCATAGCCCTCTATGGGCTTCCAAATATCACTTTGCCAATTCCACAAGAACTGTCTTAGCGAAAGGCTTCTTGAGGGGAAAGCTGTAACTCTGGGAGATCATTTCACAGAACACAAAGAAGTTTCTCAGAAAGCTTCTATCTCTTTGTTATCAGAGGATATTTCCTTTGGCCCTATAGTCTTCAAAGGGATCCGAAATATCTGTTCTCAGATTCCACAAAAATAAGGCTAGCAAAGAGATCCACGAAATACAGATGTAACTCTGTGAGATGAATTAACAGAACACTAAGCAGTTTCTCAGAAATCTTCTTTCCAGATTTCATCTGAGGATATTTCCTGTTTCACCATAGCCCCCTATGGGCTTCCAAATATCACTTTGCCAATTCCACAAGAACTGTCTTAGCGAAAGGCTTCTTGAGAGGAAAGCTGTAACTCTGTGAGATGATTTCACAGACCACAAAGAGGTTTCTCTGAAAGCTTCTTTCTCTTTGTTATCGGAGTATATTCCCTTAGGCCCTATAGTCTTCAAAGGGATCCGAAATATCTGTTCTCAGATTCCACAGAAATAAGGCTAGCAAAGAGATCCACGAAATACAGATGTAACACTGTGAGATGAATTAAAAGAACACTAAGCGGTTTCTCAGAAAACTTCTTTCCAGATTTCATCTGAGGATATTTCCTTTTTCACCATAGCCCTCTATGGGCTTCCAAATATCACTTTGCCAAAGCCACAAGAACTGTCTTAGCGAAAGGCTTCTTGAGGGGAAAGCTGTAACTCTGTGAGATGATTTCACAGAACACAAAGAAGTTTCTCAGAAAGCTTCTTTCTCTTTGTTATAGGAGGATATTTCCTTTGGCCCTATAGTCTTCAAAGGGATCCGAAATATCTGTTCTCAGATTCCACAGAAATAAGGCTAGCAAAGAGATCCACGAAATACAGATGTAACTCAGTGAGTGGACGTCACACATCACAGAGCAGTTTCTCCGAAAGCTTCTTTCCAGATTTCATCTGAGGATATTTCCTTTTTCACCATAGCCCTCTATGGGCTTCCAA
Organism: Macaca nemestrina; assembly: GCF_043159975.1. NCBI lineage: Eukaryota > Metazoa > Chordata > Mammalia > Primates > Cercopithecidae > Macaca > Macaca nemestrina. The sequence goes on along the minus strand of NC_092145.1, from coordinate 95,805,978 downwards.
ATATCACTTTGCCAATTCCACAAGAACTGTCTTAGCGAAAGGCTTCTTGAAGGGAAAGCTGTAACTCTGTGAGATGATTTCACTGAAAACAAAGAAGTTTCTCAGAAAGCTTCTTTCTCTTTGTTATCGGAGGATATTTCCTTTGGCCCTATAGTCTTCAAAGGGATCCGAAATATCTGTTCTCAGATTCCACAGTATTAAAGCTAGCAAAGAGATCCACGAAATACAGATGTAACTCTGTGAGATGAATTAACAGAACACTTAGCAGTTTCTCAGAACACTTCTTTCCAGATTTCATCTGAGGATATTTCCTTTTTCACCATAGCCCTCTATGGGCTTCCAAATATCACTTTGCCAATTCCACAAGAACTGTCTTAGAGAAAGGCTTCTTGAGGAGAAAGATGTAACTCTGTGAGATGATTTCACAAAATACAAAGAAGTTTCTCAGAAAGCTTCTTTCTCTTTGTTATCGGAGATTATTTCCTTTGGCCCAATAGTCTTCAAAGGGATCCGAAATATCTGTTCTCAGATTCCACAGAAATAAGGCTAGCAAAGAGATCCACGAAATACAGATGTAACTCTGTGAGATGAATTACAGAACACTAAGCAGTTTCTCAGAAAGCTTCTTTCCAGATTTCATATGAGGATATTTCCTTTTTCACCATAGCCCTCTATGGGCTTCCCAATATCACTTTGCCAATTCCACAAGAACTGTCTTAGCGAAAGACTTCTTGAGGGGAAAGCTGTAACTCTGTGAGATGATTTCACAGAACACAAAGAAGTTTCTCAGAAAGCTTCTTTCTCTTTGTTATCGGGGGATATTTCCTTAGGCCCTGTAGTCTTCAAAGGGATCCGAAATATCTGTTCTCAGATTCCACAGACATAAGGCTAGCAAAGAGATCCACGAAACACAAATGTAACTCTGTGAGTGGAAGTAACACATCACAGAGCAGTTTCTCAGAAAGCTTCTTTCCAGATTTCGTCTTAGGATATTTCCTTTTTCACCATAGCCCTCTATGGATTTCCGAATATCACTTTGCCAATTCCACAAGAACTGTCTTAGCGAAAGGCTTCTTGAGGGGAAAGCTGTAACTCTGTGAGATGATTTCACAGAACACAAAGAAGTTTCTCAGAAAGCTTCTTTCTCTTTGTTATCGGAGGATATTTCCTTTGGCCCTATAGTCTTCAAAGGGATCCGAAATATCTGTTCTCAGATTCCACAAAAATAAGGCTAGAAAAGAGATACACGAAATACAGATGTAACTCTGTGAGATGAATTAACAGAACACTAAGCAGTTTCTCAGAAAACTTCTTTCCAGATTTTATCCGAGGATATTTCCTTTTTCACCATAGCCCTCTATGGGCTTCCAAATGTCACTTTGCCAATTCCACAAGAACTGTCTTAGCGAAAGGCTTCTTGAGGGGAAAGCTGTAACTCTGTGAGATGATTTCACAGAACACAAAGAAGTTTCTCAGAAAGCTTCTTTCTGTTTGGTATCGGAGGACATTTCCTTTGGCCGTGTAGTCTTAAAAGGAATCCGAAATATCTGTTCTCAGATTCCACAGAAATAAGGCTAGCATAGCGATCCATGAAATACAGATGTAACTCTGTGAGTGGAAGTCACGCACCACAGAGCAGTTTCACAGAAAGCTTCTTTCCACAATTTGTCTGAGGATATTTCCTTTTTCACCATAGCCCTCTATGGGCTTCCAAATATCACTTTGCCAATTCCACAAGAACTGTCTTAGCGAAAGGCTTCTTGAGGGGAAAGCTGTAACTCTGTGAGATGATTTCACAGAACACAAAGAAGTTTCTCAGAAAGCTTCTTTCTCTTTGGTATCGGAGGACATTTCCTTTGGCCGTGTAGTCTTAAAAGGAATCCAAAATATCTTTTCTCAGATTCCACAGAAAAAAGGCTAGCAAAGCGATCCACGAAATACAGATGTAACTCTGTGAGTGGAAGTCACGCACCACAGAGCAGTTTCACAGAAAGCTTCTTTCCACAATTTGTCTGAGGATATTTCCTTTTTCACCATAGCCCTCTATGGGCTTCCAAATATCACTTTGCCAATTCCACAAGAAGTGTCTTAGCGAAAGGCTTCTTGAGGGGAAAGCTGTAACTCTTTGAGATGATTTCACGGAACACAAAGAAGTTTCTCAGAAAGCTTCTTTCTCTTTGTTATCGGAGGATATTTCCTTTGGCCCTATAGTCTTCAAAGGGATCTGAAATATCTGTTCTCAGATTCCACAGAAAAAAGGCTAGCAAAGCGATCCACGAAATACAGATGTAACTCTGTGAGTGGAAGTCACGCACCACAGAGCAGTTTCACAGAAAGCTTCTTTCCACAATTTGTCTGAGGATATTTCCTTTTTCACCATAGCCCTCTATGGGCTTCCAAATATCACTTTGCCAATTCCACAAGAAGTGTCTTAGCGAAAGGCTTCTTGAATGGAAAGCTGTAACTCTTTGAGATGATATCACGGAACACAAAGAAGTTTCTCAGAAAGCTTCTTTCTCTTTGTTATCGGAGGATATTTCCTTTGGCCCTATAGTCTTCAAAGGGATCTGAAATATCTGTTCTCAGATTCCACAGAAAAAAGGCTAGCAAAGAGATCCACGAAATACAGATGTAACTCAGTGAGTAGACGTCATACATCACAGCGCAGTTTCTCAGAAAGTTTCTTTCCAGATTTCATCTGAGGATATTTCCTTTTTCATCATAGCCCTCTATGGGCTTCCAAATATCACTTTGCCAATTCCACAAGAACTGTCTTAGCGAAAGGCTTCTTGAGGGGAAAGCTGTAACTCTGTGAGATGATTTCACAGACCACAAAGAGGTTTCTCTGAAAGCTTCTTTCTCTTTGTTATCGGAGTATATTTCCTTAGGCCCTATAGTCTTCAAAGGGATCCGAAATATCTGTTCTCAGATTCCACAGAAATAAGGCTAGCAAAGAGATCCACGAAATACAGATGTAACACTGTGAGATGAATTAAAAGAACACTAAGCGGTTTCTCAGAAAACTTCCTTCCAGATTTCATCTGAGGATATTTCCTTTTTCACCCTAGCCCTCTATGGGCTTCCAAATATCACTTTGCCAATGCCACAAGAACTGTCTTAGCGAAAGGCTTCTTGAGGGGAAAGCTGTAACTCTGTGAGATGATTTCACAGAACACAAAGAAGTTTCTCAGAAAGCTTCTTTCTCTTTGTTATCGTAGGATATTTCCTTTGGCCCTATAGTCTTCAAAGGGATCCGAAATATCTGTTCTCAGATTCCACAGAAATAAGGCTAGCAAAGAGATCCACGAAATACAGATGTAACTCTGTGAGATGAATTAACAGAACACTAAGCAGGTTCTCAGAAAGCTTCTTTCCAGATTTCATCTGAGGATATTTCATTTTTCACCATAGCCCTCTATGGGCTTCCCAATATCACTTTGCCAATTCCACAAGAACTGTCTTAGCGAAAGGCTTCTTGAGGGGAAAGCTGTAACTCTGTGAGATGATTTCACAGAACACAAAGAAGTTTCTCAGAAAACTTCTGTCTCTTTGTTATCGGAGGATATTTCCTTAGGCCCTGTAGTCTTCAAAGAAATACGAAATATCAGTTCTCAGATTCCACAGACATAAGGCTAGCAAAGAGATCCACGAAACACAGATGTAACTCTCCTGTGGAAGTCACGCATCACAGAGCAGTTTATCAGAAAGCTTCTTTCCAGATTTCATCTTAGGATATTTCCTTTTTCACCATAGCCCTCTATGGACTTCCGAATATCACTTTGCCAATTCCACAAGAACTGTATTAGAGAAAGGCTTCTTGAGGGAAAAGCTGTAACTCTGTGAGATGATTTCACAGAACACAAAGAAGTTTCTCAGAAAGCTTCTTTCTCTTTGTTATCGTAGTATATTTCCTTTGGCCCTATAGTCTTCAAAGGGATCCGAAATATCCGTTCTCAGATTCCACAGAAATAAGGCTAGAAAAGAGATCCACGAAATACAGATGTAACTCTGTGAGATGAATTAACAGAACACTAAGCAGTTTCTCAGAAAACTTCTTTCCAGATTTTATCTGAGGATATTTCCTTTTTCACCATAGCCCTCTATGGGCTTCCAAATATCACTTTCCCAATTCCACAAGAATGGTCTTAGCGAAAGACTTCTTGAGGGGAAAGCTGTAACTCTGTGAGATGATTTCACAGAACACAAAGAAGTTTCTCAGAAAGCTTCTTTCTCTTTGTTATCGGAGGATATTTCCTTTGGCCGTGTAGTATTAAAAGAAATCCGAAATATGTGTTCTCAGATTCCACAGAAAAAAGGCTAGCAAAGCGATCCACGAAATACAGATGTAACTCTGTGAGTGGAAGTCACACACCACAGAGCAGTTTCACAGAAAGCTTCTTTCCACAATTTGTCTGAGGATATTTCCTTTTTCACCATAGCCCTCTATGGGCTTCTAAATATCACTTTGCCAATTCCACAAGAAGTGTCTTAGCGAAAGGCTTCTTGAATGGAAAGCTGTAACTCTTTGAGATGATTTCACGGAACACAAAGAAGTTTCTCAGAAAGCTACTTTCTCTTTGTTATCGGAGGATATTTCCTTTGGCCCTATAGTCTTCAAAGGGATCCGAAATATCTGTTCTCAGATTCCACAGAAAAAAGGCTAGCAAAGAGATCCACGAAATACAGATGTAACTCAGTGAGTGGACGTCACATATCACAGCGCAGTTTCTCAGAAAGTTTCTTTCCAGATTTCATCTGAGGATATTTCCTTTTTCACCATAGCCCTCTATGGGCTTCCAAATATCACTTTGCCAATTCCACAAGAACTGTCTTAGCGAAAGGCTTCTTGAGGAGAAAGATGTAACTCTGTGAGATGATTTCACAGAACACAAAGAAGTTTCTCAGAAAGCTTCTTTCTCTTTGTTATCGGAGATTATTTCCTTTGGCCCAATACTCTTCAAAGGGATCCGAAATATCTGTTCTCAGATTCCACAGAAATAAGGCTAGCAAAGAGATCCACGAAATACAGATGTAACTCTGTGAGATGAATTACAGAACACTAAGCAGTTTCTCAGAAAGCTTCTTTCCAGATTTCATCTGAGGATATTTCCTTTTTCACCATAGCCCTCTATGGGCTTCCCAATATCACTTTGACAATTCCACAAGTACTCTCTTAGCGAAAGACTTCTTGAGGGGAAAGCTGTAACTCTGTGAGATGATTTCACAGAACACAAAGAAGTTTCTCAGAAAGCTTCTTTCTCTTTGTTATCGGGGGATATTTCCTTAGGCCCTGTAGTCTTCAAAGGGATCCGAAATATCTGTTCTCAGATTCCACAGACATAAGGCTAGAAAAGAGATCCACGAAACACAAATGTAACTCTGTGAGTGGAAGTCACACATCACAGAGCAGTTTCTCAGAAAGCTTCTTTCCAGATTTCGTCTTAGGATATTTCCTTTTTCACCATAGCCCTCTATGGACTTCCGAATATCACTTTGCCAATTCCACGAGAACTGTCTTAGCGAAAGGCTTCTTGAGGGGAAAGCTGTAACTCTGTGAGATGATTTCACAGAACACAAAGAAGTTTCTCAGAAAGCTTCTTTCTCTTTGTTATCGGAGGATATTTCCTTTGGCCCTATAGTCTTCAAAGGGATCCGAAATATCTGTTCTCAGATTCCACAGAAATAAGGCTAGAAAAGAGATCCACGAAATACAGATGTAACTCTGTGAGATGAATTAACAGAACACTAAGCAGTTTCTCAGAAAACTTCTTTCCAGATTTTATCCGAGGATATTTCCTTTTTCACCATAGCCCTCTATGGGCTTCCAAATGTCACTTTGCCAATTCCACAAGAACTGTCTTAGCGAAAGGCTTCTTGATTGGAAAGCTGTAACTCTGTGAGATGATTTCACAGAACACAAAGAAGTTTCTCAGAAAGCTTCTTTCTCTTTGTTATCGGAGGATATTTCCTTTGGCCGTGTAGTCTTAAAAGGAATCCGAAATATCTGCTCTCAGATTCCACAGAAAAAAGGCTAGCAAAGCGTTCCACGAAATACAGATGTAACTCTGTGAGTGGAAGTCACGCACCACAGAGCAGTTTCACAGAAAGCTTCTTTGCAAAATTTGTCTGAGGATATTTCCTTTTTCACCATAGCCCTCTATGGGCTTCCAAATATCACTTTGCCAATTCCACAAGAACTGTCTTAGCGAAAGGCTTCTTGAGGGGAAAGCTGTAACTCTGTGAGATGATTTCACAGAACGCAAAGAAGTTTCTCAGAAAGCATCTTTCTCTTTGGTATCGGAGGACATTTCCTTTGGCCGTGTAGTCTTAAAAGGAATCCGAAATATCTGTTCTCAGATTCCACAGAAAAAATGCTAGCAAAGCGATCCACGAGATACAGATGTAACTCTGTGAGTGGAAGTCACGCACCACAGAGCAGTTTCACAGAAAGCTTCTTTCCACAATTTGTCTGAGGATATTTCCTTTTTCACCATAGCCCTCAATGGGCTTAAAAATATCACTTTGCCAATTCCACAAGAAGTGTCTTAGCGAAAGGCTTCTTGAGGGGAAAGCTGTAACTCTTTGAGATGATTTCACGGAACACAAAGAAGTTTCTCAGAAAGCTTCTTTCTCTTTGTTATCGGAGGATATTTCCTTTGGCCCTATAGTCTTCAAAGGGATCTGAAATATCTGTTCTCAGATTCCACAGAAAAAAGGCTAGCAAAGAGATCCACGAAATACAGATGTAACTCAGTGAGTGGACGTCATACATCACAGCGCAGTTTCTCAGAAAGTTTCTTTCCAGATTTCATCTGAGGATAATTCCTTTTTCACCATAGCCCTCTATGGGCTTCCAAATATCACTTTGCCAATTCCACAAGAACTGTCTTAGCGAAAGGCTTCTTGAGGGGAAAGCTGTAACTCTGGGAGATCATTTCACAGAACACAAAGAAGTTTCTCAGAAAGCTTCTTTCTCTTTGTTATCAGAGGATATTTCCTTTGGCCCTATAGTCTTCAAAGGGATCCGAAATATCTGTTCTCAGATTCCACAGAAATAAGGCTAGCAAAGAGATCCACGAAACACAGATGTAACTCTGTGAGTGGAAGTCACACATCACAGAGCAGTTTCTCAGAAAGCTTCTTTCCAGATTTCATCTGATGATATTTCCTTTTTCACCATAGCCCTCTATGGGCTTCCAAATATTACTTTGCCAATTCCACAAGAACTGTCTTAGCGAAAGGCTTCTTGAGGCTAAAGCTGTAAATTTGTGAGATGATTTCACAGAACACAAAGAAGTTTCTCAGAAAGCTTCTTTCTCTTTGTTATCGGAGGATATTTCCTTTGGCCCTATAGTCTTCAAAGGGATCCGAAATATCTGTTCTCAGATTCCACAGAAATAAGGCTAGCAAGGGATCCACGAAATACAGATGTAACTCTGTGAGATGAATTAACAGAAAACTAAGCAGTTTCTCAGAAAACTTCTTTCCAGATTTAATCTGAGGATATTTCCTTTTTCATCATAGCCCTCTATGGGCTTCCAAATATCACTTTTCCAATGCCACAAGAACTGTCTTAGCCAAAGGCTTCTTGAGGGGAAAGCTGTAACTCTGTGAGATGATTTCACAGAACACAAAGAAGTTTCTCAGAAAGCTTCTTTCTCTTTGGTATCGGAGGACATTTCCTTTGGCCGTGTAGTCTTCAAAGGGATCCGAAATATCTGTTCTCAGATTCCACAGAAAAAAGGCTAGCAAAGCGATCCACTAAATACAGATGTAACTCTGTGAGTGGAAGTCACGCACCACAGAGCAGTTTCACAGAAAGCTTCTTTCCACAATTTGTCTGAGGATATTTCATTTTTCACCATAGCCCTCTATGGGCTTCCAAATATCACTTTGCCAATTCCATAAGAACTGTCTTAGCGAAAGGCTTCTTGAGGGGAAAGCTGTAACTCTGTGAGATGATTTCACAGAACACAAAGAAGTTTCTCAGAAAGCTTCTTTCTCTTTGTTATCGGAGGATATTTCCTTTGGCCCTATAGTCTTCAAAGGGATCCGAAATATCTGTTCTCAGATTCCACAGAAATAAGGCTAGCAAAGATATCCACGAAATACAGATGTAACTCTGTGAGACGAATTAACAGAACACTAAGCAGTTTCTCAGAAAACTTCTTTCCAGATTTCATCTGAGGATATTTCCTTTTTCACCATAGCCCTCTATGGGCTTCCAAATATCACTTTGCCAATTCCACAAGAACTGTCTTAGCGAAAGGCTTCTTGAGGAGAAAGATGTAACTCTGTGAGATGATTTCACAAAACACAAAGAAGTTTCTCAGAAAGCTTCTTTCTCTTTGTTATCGGAGATTATTTCCTTTGGCCCAATAGTCTTCAAAGGGATCCGAAATATCTGTTCTCAGATTCCACAGAAATAAGGCTAGCAAAGAGATCCACGACATACAGATGTAACTCTGTGAGATGAATTACAGAACACTAAGCAGTTTCTCAGAAAGCTTCTTTCCAGATTTCATATGAGGATATTTCCTTTTTCACCATAGCCCTCTATGGGATTCCCAATATAACTTTGCCAATTCCACAAGAACTGTCTTGGCGAAAGACTTCTTGAGGGGAAAGCTGTAACTCTGTGAGATGATTTCACAGAACACAAAGAAGTTTCTCAGAAAGCTTCTTTCTCTTTGTTATCGGGGGATATTTCCTTAGGCCCTGTAGTCTTCAAAGGGATCCGAAATATCTGTTCTCAGATTCCACAAACATAAGGCTAGCAAAGAGATCCACGAAACACAAATGTAACTCTGTGAGTGGAAGTCACACATCACAGAGCAGTTTCTCAGAAAGCTTCTTTCCAGATTTCGTCTTAGGATATTTCCTTTTTCACCATACCCCTCTATGGACTTCCGAATATCACTTTGCCAATACCCCAAGAACTGTCTTAGCGAAAGGCTTCTTGAGGGGAAAGCTGTAACTCTGTGAGATGATTTCACAGAACACAAAGAAGTTTCTCAGAAAGCTTCTTTCTCTTTGTTATCGGAGGATATTTCCTTTGGCCCTATAGTCTTCAAAGGGATCCGAAATATCTGTTCTCAGATTCCACAGAAATAAGGCTAGAAAAGAGATCCACGAAATACAGATGTAACTCTGTGAGATGAATTAACAGAACACTAAGCAGTTTCTCAGAAAACTTCTTTACAGATTTTATCCGAGGATATTTCCTTTTTCACCATAGCCCTCTATGGGCTTCCAAATGTCACTTTGCCAATTCCACAAGAACTGTCTTAGCGAAAGGCTTCTTGAGGGGAAAGCTGTAACTCTGTGAGATGATTTCACAGAACACAAAGAAGTTTCTCAGAAAGCTTCTTTCTCTTTGGTATCGGAGGACATTTCCTTTGGCCGTGTAGTCTTCAAAGGGATCCGAAATATCTGTTCTCAGATTCCACAGAAAAAAGGCTAGCAAAGCGATCCACGAAATACAGATGTAACTCTGTGAGTGGAAGTCACGCACCACAGAGCAGTTTCACAGAAAGCTTCTTTCCACAATTTGTCTGAGGATATTTCATTTTTCACCATAGCCCTCTATGGGCTTCCAAATATCACTTTGCCAATTCCATAAGAACTGTCTTAGCGAAAGGCTTCTTGAGGGGAAAGCTGTAACTCTGTGAGATGATTTCACAGAACACAAAGAAGTTTATCAGAAAGCTTCTTTCTCTTTGTTATCGGAGGATATTTCCTTTGGCCCTATAGTCTTCAAAGGGATCCGAAATATCTGTTCTCAGATTCCACAGAAATAAGGCTAGCAAAGATATCCACGAAATACAGATGTAACTCTGTGAGACGAATTAACAGAACACTAAGCAGTTTCTCAGAAAACTTCTTTCCAGATTTCATCTGAGGATATTTCCTTTTTCACCATAGCCCTATATGGGCTTCCAAATATCACTTTGCCAATTCCACAAGAACTGTCTTAGCGAAAGGCTTCTTGAGGAGAAAGATGTAACTCTGTGAGATGATTTCACAAAACACAAAGAAGTTTCTCAGAAAGCTTCTTTCTCTTTGTTATCGGAGATTATTTCCTTTGGCCCAATAGTCTTCAAAGGGATCCGAAATATCTGTTCTCAGATTCCACAGAAATAAGGCTAGCAAAGAGATCCACGAAATACAGATGTAACTCTGTGAGATGAATTACAGAACACTAAGCAGTTTCTCAGAAAGCTTCTTTCCAGATTTTATATGAGGATATTTCCTTTTTCACCATAGCCCTCTATGGGCTTCCCAATATAACTTTGCCAATTCCACAAGAACTGTCTTAGCGAAAGACTTCTTGAGGGGAAAGCTGTAAATCTGTGAGATGATTTCACAGAACACAAAGAAGTTTCTCAGAAAGCTTCTTTCTCTTTGTCATCGGGGGATATTTCCTTAGGCCTGTAGTCTTCAAAGGGATCCGAAATATCTGTTCTCAGATTCCACAAACATAAGGCTAGCAAAGAGATCCACGAAACACAAATGTAACTCTGTGAGTGGAAGTCACACATCACAGAGCAGTTTCTCAGAAAGCTTCTTTCCAGATTTCGTCTTAGGATATTTCCTTTTTCACCATAGCCCTCTATGGACTTCCGAATATCACTTTGCCAATTCCCCAAGAACTGTCTTAGCGAAAGGCTTCTTGAGGGGAAAGCTGTAACTCTGTGAGATGATTTCACAGAACACAAAGAAGTTTCTCAGAAAGCTTCTTTCTCTTTGTTATCGGAGGATATTTCCTTTGGCCCTATAGTCTTCAAAGGGATCCGAAATATCTGTTCTCAGATTCCACAGAAATAAGGCTAGAAAAGAGATCCACGAAATACAGATGTAACTCTCTGAGATGAATTAACAGAACACTAAGCAGTTTCTCAGAAAACTTCTTTCCAGATTTTATCTGAGGATATTTCCTTTTTCACCATAGCCCTCTATGGGCTTCCAAATATCACTTTGCCAATTCCACAAGAACGGTCTTAGCGAAAGACTTCTTGAGGGGAAAGCTGTAACTCTGTGAGATGATTTCACAGAACACAAAGAAGTTTCTCAGAAAGCTTCTTTCTCTTTGTTATCGGAGGATATTTCCTTTGGCCGTGTAGTCTTAAAAGGAATCCGAAATATGTGTTCTCAGATTCCACAGAAAAAAGGCTAGCAAAGCGATCCACGAAATACAGATGTAACTCTGTGAGTGGAAGTCACACACCACAGAGCAGTTTCACAGAAAGCTTCTTTCCACAATTTGTCTGAGGATATTTCCTTTTTCACCATAGCCCTCTATGGGCTTACAAATATCACTTTGCCAATTCCACAAGAAGTGTCTCAGCGAAAGGCTTCTTGAGGGGAAAGCTGTAACTCTGTGAGATGATTTCACGGAACACAAAGAATTTTCTCAGAAAGCTTCTTTCTCTTTGTTATCGGAGGATATTTCCTTTGGCCCTATAGTCTTCAAAGGGATCCGAAATATCTGTTCTCAGATTCCACAGAAAAAATGGTAGCAAAGAGATCCACGAAATACAGATATAACTCTGTGAGATGAATTAACAGAACACTAAGCAGTTTCTCAGAAAGCTTCTTTCCAGATTTCATCTGATGATATTTCCCTTTTCACCATAGCCCTCTATGGGCTTCCAAATATTACTTTGCCAATTCCACAAGAACTGTCTTAGCGAAAGGCTTCTTGAGGCTAAAGCTGTAAATTTGTGAGATGATTTTACAGAACACAAAGAAGTTTCTCAGAAAGCTTCTTTCTCTTTGTTATCGGAGGATATTTCCTTTGGCCCTATAGTCTTCAAAGGGATCCGAAATATCTGTTCTCAGATTCCACAGAAATAAGGCTAGCAAAGAGATCCACGAAATACAGATGTAACTCTGTGAGATGAATTAAGAGAAAACTAAGCAGTTTCTCAGAAAACTTCTTTCCAGATTTCATCTGAGGATATTTCCTTTTTCATCATAGCCCTCTATGGGCTTCCAAATATCACTTTGCCAATGCCACAAGAACTGTCTTAGCGAAAGGCTTCTTGAGGGGAAAGCTGTAACTCTGTGAGATGATTTCACAGAACACAAAGAAGTTTCTCAGAAAGCTTCTTTCTCTTTGGTATCGGAGGACATTTCCTTTGGCCGTGTAGTCTTAAAAGGAATCCGAAATATCTGTTCTCAGATTCCACAGAAAAAAGTCTAGCAAAGCGATACACGAAATACAGATGTAACTCTGTGAGTGGAAGTCACGCACCACAGAGCAGTTTCACAGAAAGCTTCTTTCCACAATTTGTCTGAGGATATTTCCTTTTTCACCATAGCCCTCTATGGGCTTCCAAATATCACTTTGCCAATTCCACAAGAAGTGTCTTAGCGAAAGGCTTCTTGAGGGGAAAGCTGTAACTCTTTGAGATGATTTCACGGAACACAAAGAAGTTTCTCAGAAAGCTTCTTTCTCTTTGTTATCGGAGGATATTTCCTTTGGCCCTATAGTCTTCAAAGGGATCCGAAATATCTGTTCTCAGATTCCACAGAAAAAAGGCTAGCAAAGAGTTCCACGAAATACAGATGTAACTCAGTGAGTGGACGTCATACATCACAGCGCAGTTTCTCAGAAAGTTTCTTTCCAGATTTCATCTGAGGATATTTCCTTTTTCACCATAGCCCTCTATGGGCTTCCAAATATCACTTTGCCAATTCCACAAGAACTGTCTTAGCGAAAGGCTTCTTGAGGGGAAAGCTGTAACTCTGGGAGATCATTTCACAGAACACAAAGAAGTTTCTCAGAAAGCTTCTTTCTCTTTGTTATCAGAGGATATTTCCTTTGGCCCTATAGTCTTCAAAGGGATCCGAAATAACTGTTCTCAGATTCCACAGAAATAAGGCTAGCAAAGAGATCCACGAAATACAGATGTAACTCTGTGAGATGAATTAACAGAACACTAAGCAGTTTCTCAGAAATCTTCTTTCCAGATTTCATCTGAGGATATTTCCTGTTTCACCATAGCCCCCTATGGGCTTCCAAATATCACTTTGCCAATTCCACAAGAACTGTCTTAGCGAAAGGCTTCTTGAGGGGAAATCTGTAACTCTGTGCGATGATTTCACAGACCACAAAGAGGTTTCTCTGAAAGCTTCTTTCTCTTTGTTATCGGAGTATATTTCCTTAGGCCCTATAGTCTTCAAAGGGATCCGAAATATCTGTTCTCAGATTCCACAGAAATAAGGCTAGCAAGGAGATCCACGAAATACAGATGTAACACTGTGAGATGAATTAAAAGAACACTAAGCGGTTTCTCAGAAAACTTCTTTCCAGATTTCATCTGAGGATATTTCCTTTTTCACCATAGCCCTCTAGGGGCTTCCAAATATCACTTTGCCAATGCCACAAGAACTGTCTTAGCGAAAGGCTTCTTGAGGGGAAAGATGTAACTCTGTGAGATGATTTCACAGAACACAAAGAAGTTTCTCAGAAAGCTTCTTTCTCTTTGTTATCGTAGGATATTTCCTTTGGCCCTATAGTCTTCAAGTGGATCCGAAATATCTGTTCTCAGATTCCACAGAAATAAGGCTAGCAAAGAGATCCACGAAATACAGATGTAACTCTGTGAGATGAATTAACAGAACACTAAGCAGGTTCTCAGAAAGCTTCTTTCCAGATTTCATCTGCGGATATTTCCTTTTTCGCCATAGCCCTCTATGGGCTTCCCAATATCACTTTCCCAATAACAAACGAACTGTCTTAGTGAAAGTCTTCTTGAGGGAAAGCTGTACGTCTGTGAGATGATTTCACAGAACACAAAGAAGTTTCTCAGAAAGCTTCTTTCTCTTTGTTATCGGAGGATATTTCCTTTGGCCCTATAGTCTTCAAAGGGATCCGAAATATCTGTTCTCAGATTCCACAGAAATAAGGCTAGCAAAGAGATCCACGAAATACAGATGTAACTCTGTGAGATGAATTAACAGAACACTAAGCAGTTTCTCAGAAGCTTCTTTCCAGATTTCATCTGAGGATATTTCCTTTTTCACCATAGCCCTCTATGAGCTTCCAAATATCACTTTGCGAATTCCACAAGAACTGTCTTAGCGAAAGGCTTCTGGAGGGGAAAGCTGTAACTCTGTGAGATGATTTCACAGAAAACAAAGAAGTTTCTCAGAAAGCTTCTTTCTCTTTGTTATCGGAGCATATTTCCTTTGGCCCTATAGTCTTCAAAGGGATCCGAAATATCTGTTCTCAGATTCCACGGAAATAAGGCTAGCAAAGAGATCCACGAAATACAGATGTAACTCTGTGAGATGAATTAACAGAACACTAAGCAGTTTCTCAGAAAGCTTCTTTCCAGATTTCATCTGAGGATATTTCCTTTTTCACCATAGCCCTCTATGAGCTTCCAAATATCACTTGGCCAATTCCACAAGAACTGTCTTAGCGAAAGGCTTCTGGAGGGGAAAGCTGTAACTCTGTGAGATGATTTCACAGAACACAAAGAAGTTTCTCAGAAAGCTTCTTTCTCTTTGTTATCGGAGCATATTTCCTTTGGCCCTATATTCTTCAAAGGGATCCGAAATATCAGTTCTCAGATTCCACAGACATAAGGCTAGCAAAGAGATCCACGAAATACAGATGTAACTCTGTGAGTGGAAGTCACACATCACAGAGCAGTTTCTCAGAAAGCTTCTTTCCAGATTTCATCTGAGGATATTTCCTTTTTCACCATAGCCCTCTATGGGCTTCCCAATATCACTTTCCCAATACCACAAGAACTGTCTTAGTGAAAGTCTTCTTGAAGGGAAAGCTGTACGTCTGTGAGATGATTTCACAGAACACAAAGAAGTTTCTCAGAAAGCTTCTTTCTCTTTGTTATCGGAGGATATTTCCTTTGGCCCTATAGTCTTCAAAGGGATCCGAAATATCTGTTCTCAGATTCCACAGAAATAAGGCTAGCAAAGAGATCCACGAAATACAGATGTAACTCTGTGAGATGAATTAACAGAACACTAAGCAGTTTCTCAGAAAGCTTCTTTCCAGATTTCATCTGAGGATATTTCCTTTTTCACCATAGCCCTCTATGAGCTTCCAAATATCACTTTGCCAATTCCACAAGAACTGTCTCAGCGAAAGGCTTCTGGAGGAGAAAGATGTAACTCTGTGAGATGATTTCACAAAACACAAAGAAGTTTCTCAGAAAGTTTCTTTCCAGATTTCATCCGAGGATATTTCCTTTTTCACCATAGCCCTCTATGGACTTCCGAATATCACTTTGCCAATTCCACAAGAACTGTCTTAGAGAAAGGCTTCTTGAGGGGAAAGCTGTAACTCTGGGAGATCATTTCACAGAACACAAAGAAGTTTCTCAGAAAGCTTCTTTCTCTTTGTTATCGTAGTATATTTCCTTTGGCCCTCTAGTCTTCAAAGGGATCCGAAATATCTGTTCTCAGATTCCACAGAAATAAGGCTAGAAAAGAGATCCACGAAATACAGATGTAACTCTGTGAGATGAATTAACAGAACACTAAGCAGTTTCTCAGAAAACTTCTTTCCAGATTTTATCTGAGGATATTTCCTTTTTCACCATAGCCCTCTATGGGCTTCCAAATATCACTTTGCCAATTCCACAAGAACTGTCTTAGCGAAAGGCTTTTTGAGGGGAAAGCTGTAACTCTGTGAGATGATTTCACAGAACACAAAGAAGTTTCTCAGAAAGCTTCTTTCGCTTTGTTATCGGAGGATATTTCCTTTGGCCGTGTAGTCTTAAAAGGAATCCGAAATATGTGTTCTCAGATTCCACAGAAAAAAGGCTAGCAAAGCGATCCAAGAAATACAGATGTAACTCTGTGAGTGGAAGACACACACCACAGAGAAGTTTCACAGAAAGCTTCTTTCCACAATTTGTCTGAGGATATTTCCTTTTTCACCATAACCCTCTATGGGCTTCCAAATATCACTTTGCCAATTCCACAAGAAGTGTCTTAGCGAAAGGCTTCTTGAGGGGAAAGCTGTAACTCTGTGAGATGATTTCACGGAACACAAAGAAGTTTCTCAGAAAGCTTCTTTCTCGTTGTTATCGGAGGATATTTCCTTTGGCCCTATAGTCTTCAAAGGGATCCGAAATATCTGTTCTCAGATTCCACAGAAAAAATGGTAGCAAGGAGATCCACGAAATACAGATATAACTCTGTGAGATGAATTAACAGAACACTAAGCAGTTTCTCAGAAAGCTTCTTTCCAGATTTCATCTGATGATATTTGCTTTTTCACCATAGCCCTCTATGGGCTTCCAAATATTACTATGCCAATTCAACAAGAAGTGTCTTAGCGAAAGGCTTCTTGAGGCTAAAGTTGTAAATTTGTGAGATGATTTCACAGAACACCAAGAAGTTTCTCAGAAAGCTTCTTTCTCTTTGTTATCGGAGGATATTTCCTTTGGCCCTATAGTCTTCAAAGGGATCCGAAATATCTGTTCTCAGATTCCACAGAAAAAAGGCTAGCAAAGAGATCCACGAAATACAGATGTAACTCAGTGAGTGGACGTCATACATCACAGCGCAGTTTCTCAGAAAGTTTCTTTCCAGATTTCATCTGAGGATATTTCCTTTTTCACCAAAGCCCTGTATGGGCTTCCAAATATCACTTTACCAATTCCACAAGAACTGTCATAGTGAAAGGCTTCTTGAGGGGAAAGCTGTAACTCTGTGAGATGATTTCACAGACACAAAGAAGTTTCTCAGTAAGCTTCTTTCTCTTTGTTATCGGAGGATATTTCCTTTGGCCCTATACTCTTCAAAGGGATCCGAAATATCTGTTCTCAGATTCCACAGAAATAAGGCTAGCAAAGACATCCCGGAAATACAGATGTAACTCTGTGAGATGAATTAACAGAACACTAAGAAGTTTCTCAGAAAACTTCTTTCCATATTTCATCTGAGGATATTTCCTTTTTCACCATAGCCCTCTATGGGCTTCCAAATATCACTTTGCCAACTCCACAAGAACTGTCTTAGCGAAAGGCTTCTTGAGGGGATAGCTGTAACTCTGTGAGATGATTTCATAGAACACAAAGAAGTTTCTCAGAAAGCTTCTTTCTCTTTGTTATCGGAGGATAATTCCTTTGGCCCTATAATCTTCAAAGGGATCCGAAATATCTGTTCTCAGATTCCACAGAAATAAGGCTAGCAAAGAGATCCACGAAATACAGATGTAACTCTGTGAGTGGAAGTCACACATCACAGAGCAGTTTCTCAGAAAACTTCTTTCCAGATATAATCTGAGGATATTTCCTTTTTCACCATAGCCCTATATGGACTTCCGAATATCACTTTGCCAATTCCACAAGAACTGTCTTGGCGAAAGGCTTCTTGAGGGGAAAGCTGTAACTCTGTGAGATGATTTCACAGAACACAAAGAAGTTTCTCAGAAAGCTTCTTTCTCTTTGTTATCGGAGGATATTTCCTTTGGCCATGTAGTTTTAAAAGGAATCCGAAATATCTGTTCTCAGATTCCACAGAAAAATGGCTAGGAAAGCGATCCACGAAATACAGATGTAACTCTGTGAGTGGAAGTCACGCACCACAGAGCAGTTTCACAGAAAGCTTCTTTCCACAATTTGTCTGAGGATATTTCCTTTTTCACCATAGCCCTCTATGGGCTTCCAAATATCACTTTGCCAATTCCACAAGAACTGTCTTAGCGAAAGGCTTCTTGAGGGGACAGCTGTAACTCTGTGAGATGATTTCACAGAACACAAAGAAGTTTCTCAGAAATCTTCTTTCTCTTTGTTATCAGAGGATATTTCCTTTGGCCCTAGAGTCTTCAAAGGGATCCGAAATATCTGTTCTCAGATTCCACAGAAATAAGGCTAGCAAAGACATCCACGAAATACAGATGTAACTCTGTGAGAAGAATTAACAGAACACTAAGCAGTTTGTCAGAAAGCTTCTTTCCAGATTTCATCTGAGGATA
Source organism: Macaca nemestrina (assembly GCF_043159975.1). NCBI lineage: Eukaryota > Metazoa > Chordata > Mammalia > Primates > Cercopithecidae > Macaca > Macaca nemestrina. The sequence goes on along the minus strand of NC_092145.1, from coordinate 95,788,016 downwards.
TTTCCTTTTTCACCATAGCCCTCTATGGGCTTCCCAATATCACTTTCCCAATACCACAAGAACTGTCTTAGTGAATGTCTTCTTGAGGGGAAAGCTGTACGTCTGTGAGATGATTTCACAGAACACAAAGAAGTTTCTCAGAAATCTTCTTTCTCTTTGTTATCGGAGGATATTACCTTTGGCCCTATAGTCTTCAAAGGGATCCGAAATATCTGTTCTCAGATTCCACAGAAATAAGGCTAGCAAAGAGATGCACGAAATACAGATGTAACTCAGCGAGTGGACGTCATAAATCACAGCGCAGTTTCTCAGAAAGTTTCTTTCCAGATTTCATCTGAGGATATTTCCTTTTTCACCATAGCCCTCTATGGGCTTCCAAATATCACTTTGCCAATTCCACAAGAACTGTCTTAGCGAAAGGCTTCTTGAGGGGAAAGCTGTAACTCTGGGAGATGATTTCACAGAACACAAAGAAGTTTCTCAGAAAGCTTCTTTCTCTTTGTTATCGGAGGATATTTCCTTAGGCCCTGTAGTCTTCAAAGGGATCCGAAATATCTGTTCTCAGATTCCACAGTAATAAGGCTAGCAAAGAGATCCCGGAAATACAGATGTAACTCTGTGAGATGAATTAACAGAACACTAAGCAGTTTCTCAGAAAACTTCTTTCCAGATTTCATCTGAGGATATTTCCTTTTTCACATAGCGCTCTATGGGCTTCCATATATCACTTTGCCAACTCCACAAGAACTGTCTTAGCGAAAGGCTTCTTGAGGGGATAGCTGTAACTCTGTGAGATGATTTCACAGAACACAAAGAAGTTTCTCAGAAAGCTTCTTTCTCTTTGTCATCGGAGGATATTTCCTTTGGCCCTATAGTCTTCAAAGGGATCCGAAATATCTGTACTCAGATTCCACAGAAATAAGGCTAGCAAAGAGATTCACGAAATACAGATGTAACTCTGTGAGTGGAAGTCACACATCACAGAGCAATTTCTCAGAAATCTTCTTTCCAGATTTCATCTGAGGATATTTCCTTTTTCACCATAGCCCTCTATGGGCTTCCAAATATCACTTTGCCAATTCCACAAGAACTGTCTTAGCGAAAGGCTTCTTGAGGGGAAAGCTGTAACTCTGTGAGATGATTTCACAGAACACAAAGAAGTTTCTCAGAAAGCTTCTTTCTCATTGTTATTGGAGGATATTTCCTTTGGCCCTATAGTCTTCAAAGAGATCCGAAATATCTGTTTTCAGATTCCACAGAAATAAGGCTAACAAAGAGATCCACGAAATACAGATGTAACTCAGTGAGTGGACGTCACACATCACAGAGCAGTTTCTCCGAAAGCTTCTTTCCAGATTTCATCTGAGGATATTTCCTTTTTCACCATAGCCCTCTATGGGCTTCGAAATATCACTTTGCCAATTCCACAAGAACTGTCTTAGCGAAAGGCTTCTTGAGGGGAAAGCTGTAACTCTGTGAGATGATTTCACAGAACACAAAGAAGTTTCTCAGAAAGCTTCTTTCTCTTTGTTATCGGAGGATATTTCCTTTGGCCCTATAGTCTTCAAAGGGATCCGAAATATCTGTTCTCAGATTCCACAGAAATAAGGCTAGCAAAGAGATCCACGAAGTACAGATGTAACTCTGTGAGGTGAGTTAACAGAACACTAAGCAGTTTCTCAGAAAACTTCTTTCCAGATTTCATCTGAGGATATTTCCTTTTTCACATAGCGCTCTATGGGCTTCCATATATCACTTTGCCAACTCCACAAGAACTGTCTTAGCGAAAGGCTTCTTGAGGGGATAGCTGTAACTCTGTGAGATGATTTCACAGAACACAAAGAAGTTTCTCAGAAAGCTTCTTTCTCTTTGTCATCGGAGGATATTTCCTTTGGCCCTATAGTCTTCAAAGGGATCCGAAATATCTGTTCTCAGATTCCACAGAAATAAGGCTAGCAAAGAGATTCACGAAATACAGATGTAACTCTGTGAGTGGAAGTCACACATCACAGAGCAATTTCTCAGAAATCTTCTTTCCAGATTTCATCTGAGGATATTTCCTTTTTCACCATAGCCCTCTATGGGCTTCCAAATATCACTTTGCGAATTCCACAAGAACTGTCTTAGCGAAAGGCTTCTTGAGGGGAAAGCTGTAACTCTGTGAGATGATTTCACAGAACACAAAGAAGTTTCTCAGAAAGCTTCTTTCTCATTGTTATTGGAGGATATTTCCTTTGGCCCTATAGTCTTCAAAGAGATCCGAAATATCTGTTTTCAGATTCCACAGAAATAAGGCTAACAAAGAGATCCACGAAATACAGATGTAACTCAGTGAGTGGACGTCACACATCACAGAGCAGTTTCTCCGAAAGCTTCTTTCCAGATTTCATCTGAGGATATTTCCTTTTTCACCATAGCCCTCTATGGGCTTCGAAATATCACTTTGCCAATTCCACAAGAACTGTCTTAGCGAAAGGCTTCTTGAGGGGAAAGCTGTAACTCTGTGAGATGATTTCACAGAACACAAAGAAGTTTCTCAGAAAGCTTCTTTCTCTTTGTTATCGGAGGATATTTCCTTTGGCCCTATAGTCTTCAAAGGGATCCGAAATATCTGTTCTCAGATTCCACAGAAATAAGGCTAGCAAAGAGATCCACGAAATACAGATGTAACTCTGTGAGGTGAGTTAACAGAACACTAAGCAGTTTCTCAGAAAACTTCTTTCCAGATTTCATCTGAGGATATTTCCTTTTTTACCATAGCCCTCTATGGGCTTCCAAATATCACTTTGCCAATTCCACAAGAACTGTCTTTGCGAAAGGCTTCTTGAGGAGAAAGATGTAACTCTGTGAGATGATTTCACAAAACACAAAGAAGTTTCTCAGAAAGCTTCTTTCTCTTTGTTATCCGAGGATATTTCTTTTGGCCCCATAGTCTTCAAAAGGATCCGAAATATCAGTTCTCAGAATCGACAGAAATAAGGCTAGCAAAGAGATCCACGAAATACAGATGGAACTCTGTGAGTGGAAGTCACACATCACAGAGCAGTTTCTCAGAAAGCTTCTTTCCTGATTTCATCTGAGGATATTTCCTTTTTCACCATAGCCCTCTATGGGTTTCCAAATATCACTTTGCCATTTGCACAAGAACTGTCTTAGCGAAAGGCTTCTTGAGGGGAAAGCTGTAACTCTGTGAGAACATTTCACAGAGCACAAAGAAGTTTCTCAGAAAGCTTCTTTCTCTTTGTTATCGGAGGATATTTCCTTTGGCCCTATAGTCTTCAAAGGGATCCGAATTATCTGTTCTCAGATTCCACAGAAACAAGGCTAGCAAAGAGATCCACGAAATACAGATGTAACTCTGTGATTGGAAGTCACACATCACAGAGCTGTTTCTCAGAGAGCTTCTTTACAGATTTCATCCGAGGATATTTCCTTTTTCAACATAGCCCTGTATGGGCTTCCAAATATCACTTTGCCAGTTCCACAAGAACTGTCTTAGCGAAAGGCTTCTTGAGGGGAAAGCTGTAACTCTGTGAGATGATTTCACAGAACACAAAGAAGTTTCTCAGAAAGCTTATTTCTCTTTGTCATCGAAGGATATTTCCTTTGGCCCCATAGTCTTCAAAGGGATCCGAAATATCTGTTCTCAGATTCCACAGAAATAAGGTAGCAAAGAGATCCACGAAATACAGATGTAACTCTGTGATTGGAAGTCACACATCACAGAGCACTTTCTCAGAGACCTTCTTTCCAGATTTCATCCGAGGATATTTCCTTTTTCACCATAGCCCTCTATGGGCTTCCAAATATCACTTTGCCAGTTCCACAAGAACTGTCTTAGCGAAAGGCTTCTTGAGGCGAAAGCTGTAACTCTGTGAGATGATTTCACAGAACACAAAGAAGTTTCTCAGAAAGCTTCTTTCTCTTTGTCATCGGAGGATATTTCCTTTGGCCCTATAGTCTTCAAAGGGATCCGAAATATCTGTTCTCAGATTCCACAGAAATAAGGCTAGCAAAGATATCCACGAAATACAGATGTAACACTGTTTGATGAATTAACAGAACACTAAGCAGTTTCTCAGAAAGCTTCTTTCCAGATTTCATCTGAGGATATTTCCTTTTTCACCATAGCCCTCTGTGGGCTTCCAAATATCACTTTGCCAATTCCACAAGAACTGTCTTAGCGAAAGGCTTCTTGAGGGGAAAGCTGTAACTCTGTGAGATGATTTCACAGAACACAAAGAAGTTTCTCAGAAAGCTTCTTTCTCTTTGTTATCGGAGGATATTTCCTTTGGCCCTATAGTCTTCAAAGGGATCCGAAATATCTGTTCTCAGATTCCACAGAAATAAGGCTAGCAAAGAGATCCACGAAATACAGATGTAACTCTGTGAGTGGAAGTCACACATCACAGAGCAGTTTCTCAGTAAGCTTCTTTCCAGATTTTATCTGAGGATATTTCCTTTTTTAACCATAGCCCTCTATGGGCTTCCAAATATCACTTTGCCAATTCCACAAGAACTGTCTTAGCGAAAGGCTTCTTGAGGGGAATGTTGTAACTCTGTGAGATGATTTCACAGAACACAAAGAAGTTTGACAGAAAGCTTCTTTCTCTTTGTTGTCGGAGGATATTTCCTTCGGCCCTATAGTCTTCAAGGGGATCCGAAATAACAGTTCTTAGATTCCACAGAAATAAGGCTAGCAAAGAGATCCACGAAATACAGATGTAACTCTGTGAGATGAATTAAAAGAACACTAAGCAGTTTCTCAGAAAGCTTCTTTCCAGATTTCATCTGAGGATATTTCCTTTTTCACCATAGCCCTCTATGGGCTTCCAAATATCACTTTGCCAATTCCACAAGAACTGTCTTAGCGAAAGGCTTCTTGAGGGGAAAGCTGTAACTCTGTGAGATGATTTCACAGAACACAAAGAAGTTTTTCAGAAAGCTTCTTTATCTTTGTTATCGGAGGATATTTCCTTTGGCCCTATAGTCTTTAAAAGGATCCGAAATATCTGCTCTCAGATTCCACAAATATAACGCTAGCAAAGAGATCCACGAAATACAGATGTAACTCTGTGATGGAAGTCACACATCACAGAGCAGTTTCTCAGAAAGCTTCTTTCCTGATTTCATCTGAGGATATTTCCTTTTTCACCGTAGCCCTCTATGGGCTTCCAAATATCACTTTGCCAATTCCACAAGAACTGTCTTAGCGAAAGGCTTCTTGAGGGGAAAGCTGTAACTCTGTGAGATGATTTCACAGAACACAAAGAAGTTTCTCAGAAAGCTTCTTTCTCTTTGTTATCGTAGGATATTTCCTTTGGCCCTATAGTCTTCAAAGGGATCCGAAATGTCTGTTCTCAGATTCCACAGAAATAAGGCTAGCAAAGAGATCCACGAAATACAGATGTAACTCCGTGAAATGAATTAACAGAACACTAAGTAGTTTCTCAGAAAGCTTCTTTCCAGATTTCATCTGAGGATATTTCCTTTTTCACAGTAGCCCTCTATTGGCTTCCAAATATCACTTTGCTAATTACACAAGAACTGTCTTAGCGAAAGGCTTCTTGAGGGGAAAGCTGTAACTCTGTGAGATGATTTCACAGAACACAAAGAAGTTTCTCAGAAAGCTTCTTTCTCTTTGATATCGGAGGATATTTCCTTTGGCCCTATAGTCTTCAAAGGGATCCGAAATATCTGTTCTCAGATTCCACAGAAATAAGGCTAGCAAAGAGATCCACGAAATACAGATGTAACTCTGTGACTGGAAGTCACATATCACAGAGCAGTTTCTCAGAAACCTTCTTTCCAAATTTCATCTGAGGATACTTCCTTTTTCACCTTAGCCCTCTAAGGGCTTCCAAATATCACTTTGCCAATTCCACAAGAACTGTCTTAGCGAAAAGCTTCTTGAGGGGAAAGCTGTAACTCTGTGAGAGGATTTCACAGAACACAAAGAAGTTTCTCAGAAAGCTTCTTGGTCTTTGTTATCGGAGGATATTTCCTTTGGCCCTATAGTCTTCAAAGGGATCCGAAATATCTGTTCTCAGATTCCACAGAAATAAGGCTAGCAAAGAGATCCTCGAAATACAGATGTAACTCTGTGAGATGAATTAACAGAACACTAAGCAGTTTCTCAGAAAGCTTCTTTCCAGATTTCATCTGAGGATATTTCCTTTTTCACCCTAGCCCTCTATGGGCTTCCAAATATCACTTTGCCAATTCCATAAGAACTGTCGTAGCGAAAGGCTTCTTGAGGAGAAAGCTGTTACTCTGTGAGATGATTTAACAGAACACAAAGAAGTTTCTAAGTAAGATTCTTTCTCTTTGTTATCGGAGGATATTTCCTTTGGCCCTATAGACTTCAAAGGGATCCGAAATATCTGTTCTCAGATTCCACAGGAATAAGGCTAGCAAAGATATCCACGAAATACAGATGTAACTCTGTGAGATGAATTAACAGAACACTAAGCAGTTTCTCAGAAAGCTTCTATCCAGATTTCATCTGAGAATATTTCCTGTTTCACCATAGCCCTCTATGGGCTTCGAAATATCACTTTGCCTATTCCACAAGAACTGTCTTAGTGAAAGGCTTCTTGAGGGGAAAGCTGTAACTCTGTGAGATGATTTCACAGAACACAAAGAAGTTTCTCAGAAGGCTTCCTTCTCTTTGTTATCGGAGGATATTTCCTTTGGCCCTATAGTCTTCAAAGGGATCCGAAATATCTGTTCTCAGACTCCACAGAAATAAGGCTAGCAAAGAGATCCACGAAATACAGATGTGACTCTGTGAGATGAATTAACAGAACACTAAGCAGTTTCTCAGAAAGCTTCTATCCAGATTTCCTCTGAGGATATTTCCTTTTTCACCATAGCCCTCTATGTGCTTCCAAACGTCACTTTGCCAATTGCACAACAACTGTCTTAGCGAAAGGCTTCTTGAGGGGAAAGCTGTAACTCTGTGAGATGATTTCACAGAACACAAAGAAGTTTCTCAGAAAGCTTCTTTCTCTTTATTATCGGAGGATATTTCCTTTGGCCCTATAGTCTTCAAAGGAATCCTAAATATCAGTTCTCAGATTCCACAGAAATAAGACTAGCAAAGGAATACATGAAATACAGATATAACTCTGTGAGGTGAATTAACAGAACACTAAGCAGTTTCTCAGAAAGCTTCTCTCCAGATTTCATCTGAGGATATTTCCTTTTTCACCATAGCCCTCTATGGGCTTCCAAATATCACTTTGCCAATTCCACAAGAACTGTCTTAGCGAAAGGCTTCTTGAGGGGAAAGCTGTAACTCTGTGAGATGATTTCACAGAACACAAAGAAGTTTCTCAGAAAGCTTCTTTCTCTTTGTAATCAGAGGATATTACCTTTCGCCCTATAGTCTTCAAAGGGATCTGAAATATCTGTTCTCAGATTCCACAGAAATAAGGCTAGCAAAGAGTTCTACGAAATACAGATGTAACTCTGAGGGATGAATTAACAGAACACTAAGCAGTTTCTCAGAAAGCTTCTTTATACATTTCATCGGAGGATATTTCCTTTTTCACCATAGCCCTCTTTGGGCTTCCAAATATCACTTTGCCAACTCCACAAGAACTGTCTTAGCGAAAGGCTACTTGAGGGGAAAGCTGTAACTCTGTGAGATGATTTCACGGAACACAAAGAAGTTTCTCAGAAAGCTTCTTTCTCTTTGTTATCGGAGGATATTTCCTTTGGCCCTATAGTCTTCAAAGGGATCCGAAGTATCTGTTCTCAGATTCCACAGAAATAAGGCTTGCAAAGAGATCCACGAAATATAGATGTAACTCTGTGAGATGAATTAACAGAACACTAAGAGGTTTCTCAGAAAGCTTCTTTCCAGATTTCATCTGAGGATATTTCCTTTTTCACCATTGCCCTCTATGGGCTTCCAAATATCACTTTGCCAATTCCACAAGAAGTGTCTTAGCAAAAGGCTTCTTGAGGGGAAAGCTGTAACTCTGTGAGATGATTTCACGGAACCCAAAGAAGTATCTCAGAAAGCTTCTTTCTCTTTGTTATCGGAGGATATTTACTTTGGCCCTATAGTCTTCAAAGGGATCCGAAATATCTGTTCTCAGATTCCACAGAAATAAGGCTAGCAAAGAGATGCACGAAATACAGATGTAACTCTGTGAGATGAATTCACAGAACACTAAGCAGTTTCTCAGAAAGCTTCTTTCCAGATTTCATCGGAGGATATTTCCTTTTTCACCATAGCCCTCTATGGGCTTCCAAATATCACTTTGCCAATTCCACAAGAACTGTCTTAGCGAAAGGCTTCTTGAGGGGAAAGCAGTCACTCTGTGAGATGATTTCACAGAACACAAAGAAGTTTCTCAGAAAGCTTCTTCCTCTTTGTTATCGGAGGATATTTCCTTTGGCCCTATAGTCTTCAAAGGTATCCGAAGTATCTGTTCTCAGATTCCAAAGAAATAAGGCTAGCAAAGAGATCCGCGAAATACAGATGTAACTCTGTGAGATGAATTAACAGAACACTAAGCAGTTTCTCAGAAAGCTTCCTTCCAGATTTCATCTGAGGATATTTCCTTTTTCACCATAGCCCTCTATGGGCTTCCAAATATCACTTTTCCAATTCCACAAGAACTGTCTTAGCGAAAGGCTTCTTGAGTGGAAAGTTGTAACTCTGTGAGATGATTTCACGGAACACAAAGAAGTATCTCAGAAAGCTTCTTTCTCTTTGTTATCGGAGGATATTTCCTTTGGCCCTATAGTCTTCAAAGGGATCCGAAATATCTGTTCTCAGATTCCACAGTAATAAGGCTAGCAAAGAGATGCACGAAATACAGATGTAACTCTGTGAGATGAATTAACAGAACACTAAGCAGTTTCTCAGAAAGCTTCTTTCCAGATTTCATCTGAGGATATTTCCTTTTTCACCATAGCCCTCTATGGGCTTCCAAATATCACTTTGCGAATTCCACAAGAACTGTTTTAGCGAAAGTCTTCTTGAGGGGAAATCTGTAACTCTGTGAGATGATTTCACAGATCACAAAGAAGTTTCTCAGAAAGCTTCTTTCTATTTGTTATTGGAGGATATTTCCTTTGGCCCTATAGTCTTCAAAGGGATCCGAAATATCTGTTCTCAGATTCCACAGAAATAAGGCTAGCAAACAGATCCACGAAATACAGATGTAACTCTGTGAGTGGAAGTCACAAATCACAGAGCAGTTTCTCAGAAAGCTTCTTTCCAGATTTCATCTGAGGATATTTCCTTTTTCACCATAGCCCTCTATGGGCTTCCAAATATCACTTTGCCAATTCCACAAGAACTGTTTTAGCGAAAGGCTTCTTGAGGGGAAAGCTGTAACTCTGTGAGATGATTTCACAGATCACAAAGAAGTTTCTCAGAAAGCTTCTTTCTATTTGTTATTGGAGGATATTTCCTTTGGCCCTATAGTCTTCAAAGGGATCCGAAATATCTGTTCTCAGATTCCACAGAAATAAGGCTAGCAAAGAGATCCACGAAATACAGATGTAACTCTGTGAGTGGAAGTCACACATCACAGAGCAGTTTCTCAGAAAGCTTCTTTCCAGATTTCATCTGAGGATATTTCCTTTTTCACCATAGCCCTCTATGGACTTCCAAATATCACTTTGCCAATTCCACAAGAACTGTCTTAGCGAAAGGCTTCTTGAGGGGAAAGCTGTAACTCTGTGAGATGATTTCACAGAATACAAAGAAGTTTCTCAGAAAGCTTCTTTCTCTTTGTTATCGGAGGATATTTCCTTTGGCCCTATAGTCTTCAAAGGGATCCGAAATATCTTTTCTCAGATTCCACAAAAATATGGCTAGCAAAGAGATCCACGAAATACAGATGTAACTCTGTGAGATGAATTAACAGAACACTAAGCAGTTTCTCAGAAAGCTTCTTTCCAGATTTCATCTGAGGATATTTCCTTTTTCACCATAGCCCTCTATGGGCTTCCAAATATTACTTTTCCAATTCCACAAGAACTGTCTTAGCGAAAGGCTTCTTGAGGGGAAAGCTGTAACTCTGTGAGATGATTTCACAAAACACAAAGAAGTTTCTCAGAAATCTTCTTTCTCTTTGTTATCGGAGGATATTTCCTTTGGCCCTATAGTCTTCAAAGGGATAAGAAATATCTGTTCTCAGATTCCACAGAAATAAGGCAAGCAAAGAGATGCACGAAATACAGATGTAACTCTGTGAGATGAATTAACAGAACACTAAGCAGTTTCTCAGAAAGCTGCTTTCCAGATTTCATCTGAGGATATTTCCTTTTTCACCATAGCCCTCTATGGGCTTCCAAATATCACTTTTCCAATTCCAAAAGAACTGTCTTAGCGAAAGGCTTCTTGAGGGGAAAGCTGTAACTCTGTGAGATGATTTCACAGAACACAAAGAAGTTTCTCAGAAAGCTTCTTTCTGTTTGTTATCGGAGGATATTTCCTTTGGCCCTATAGTCTTCAAAGGGATCCGAAATATCTGTTCTCAGATTCCACAGAAATAAGGCTAGCAAAGAGATCCACGAAATACAGATGTAACTCTGTGAGATGAATTAACAGAACACTAAGCAGTTTCTCAGAAAACTTCTTTCCAGATTTTATCTGAGGATATTTCCTTTTTCACCATAGCCCTCTATGGGCTTCCAAATATCACTTTGCCAATTCCACAAGAACTGTCTTAGCGAAAGGCTTTTTGAGGGGAAAGCTGTAACTCTGTGAGATGATTTCACAGAACACAAAGAAGTTTCTCAGAAAGCTTCTTTCGCTTTGTTATCGGAGGATATTTCCTTTGGCCGTGTAGTCTTAAAAGGAATCCGAAATATGTGTTCTCAGATTCCACAGAAAAAAGGCTAGCAAAGCGATCCAAGAAATACAGATGTAACTCTGTGAGTGGAAGACACACACCACAGAGAAGTTTCACAGAAAGCTTCTTTCCACAATTTGTCTGAGGATATTTCCTTTTTCACCATAACCCTCTATGGGCTTCCAAATATCACTTTGCCAATTCCACAAGAAGTGTCTTAGCGAAAGGCTTCTTGAGGGGAAAGCTGTAACTCTGTGAGATGATTTCACGGAACACAAAGAAGTTTCTCAGAAAGCTTCTTTCTCGTTGTTATCGGAGGATATTTCCTTTGGCCCTATAGTCTTCAAAGGGATCCGAAATATCTGTTCTCAGATTCCACAGAAAAAATGGTAGCAAAGAGATCCACGAAATACAGATATAACTCTGTGAGATGAATTAACAGAACACTAAGCAGTTTCTCAGAAAGCTTCTTTCCAGATTTCATCTGATGATATTTGCTTTTTCACCATAGCCCTCTATGGGCTTCCAAATATTACTATGCCAATTCAACAAGAAGTGTCTTAGCGAAAGGCTTCTTGAGGCTAAAGTTGTAAATTTGTGAGATGATTTCACAGAACACCAAGAAGTTTCTCAGAAAGCTTCTTTCTCTTTGTTATCAGAGGATATTTCCTTTGGCCCTATAGTCTTCAAAGGGATCCGAAATATCTGTTCTCAGATTCCACAGAAAAAAGGCTAGCAAAGAGATCCACGAAATACAGATGTAACTCAGTGAGTGGACGTCATACATCACAGCGCAGTTTCTCAGAAAGTTTCTTTCCAGATTTCATCTGAGGATATTTCCTTTTTCACCAAAGCCCTGTATGGGCTTCCAAATATCACTTTACCAATTCCACAAGAACTGTCATAGTGAAAGGCTTCTTGAGGGGAAAGCTGTAACTCTGTGAGATGATTTCACAGACACAAAGAAGTTTCTCAGTAAGCTTCTTTCTCTTTGTTATCGGAGGATATTTCCTTTGGCCCTATACTCTTCAAAGGGATCCGAAATATCTGTTCTCAGATTCCACAGAAATAAGGCTAGCAAAGACATCCCGGAAATACAGATGTAACTCTGTGAGATGAATTAACAGAACACTAAGAAGTTTCTCAGAAAACTTCTTTCCATATTTCATCTGAGGATATTTCCTTTTTCACCATAGCCCTCTATGGGCTTCCAAATATCACTTTGCCAACTCCACAAGAACTGTCTTAGCGAAAGGCTTCTTGAGGGGATAGCTGTAACTCTGTGAGATGATTTCATAGAACACAAAGAAGTTTCTCAGAAAGCTTCTTTCTCTTTGTTATCGGAGGATAATTCCTTTGGCCCTATAATCTTCAAAGGGATCCGAAATATCTGTTCTCAGATTCCACAGAAATAAGGCTAGCAAAGAGATCCACGAAATACAGATGTAACTCTGTGAGTGGAAGTCACACATCACAGAGCAGTTTCTCAGAAAACTTCTTTCCAGATATAATCTGAGGATATTTCCTTTTTCACCATAGCCCTATATGGACTTCCGAATATCACTTTGCCAATTCCACAAGAACTGTCTTGGCGAAAGGCTTCTTGAGGGGAAAGCTGTAACTCTGTGAGATGATTTCACAGAACACAAAGAAGTTTCTCAGAAAGCTTCTTTCTCTTTGTTATCGGAGGATATTTCCTTTGGCCATGTAGTTTTAAAAGGAATCCGAAATATCTGTTCTCAGATTCCACAGAAAAATGGCTAGGAAAGCGATCCACGAAATACAGATGTAACTCTGTGAGTGGAAGTCACGCACCACAGAGCAGTTTCACAGAAAGCTTCTTTCCACAATTTGTCTGAGGATATTTCCTTTTTCACCATAGCCCTCTATGGGCTTCCAAATATCACTTTGCCAATTCCACAAGAACTGTCTTAGCGAAAGGCTTCTTGAGGGGACAGCTGTAACTCTGTGAGATGATTTCACAGAACACAAAGAAGTTTCTCAGAAATCTTCTTTCTCTTTGTTATCAGAGGATATTTCCTTTGGCCCTAGAGTCTTCAAAGGGATCCGAAATATCTGTTCTCAGATTCCACAGAAATAAGGCTAGCAAAGACATCCACGAAATACAGATGTAACTCTGTGAGAAGAATTAACAGAACACTAAGCAGTTTGTCAGAAAGCTTCTTTCCAGATTTCATCTGAGGATATTTCCTTTTTCACCATAGCCCTCTATGGGCTTCCCAATATCACTTTCCCAATACCACAAGAACTGTCTTAGTGAATGTCTTCCTGAGGGGAAAGCTGTACGTCTGTGAGATGATTTCACAGAACACAAAGAAGTTTCTCAGAAATCTTCTTTCTCTTTGTTATCGGAGGATATTACCTTTGGCCCTATAGTCTTCAAAGGGATCCGAAATATCTGTTCTCAGATTCCACAGAAATAAGGCTAGCAAAGAGATGCACGAAATACAGATGTAACTCAGCGAGTGGACGTCATAAATCACAGCGCAGTTTCTCAGAAAGTTTCTTTCCAGATTTCATCTGAGGATATTTCCTTTTTCACCATAGCCCTCTATGGGCTTCCAAATATCACTTTGCCAATTCCACAAGAACTGTCTTAGCGAAAGGCTTCTTGAGGGGAAAGCTGTAACTCTGGGAGATGATTTCACAGAACACAAAGAAGTTTCTCAGAAAGCTTCTTTCTCTTTGTTATCGGAGGATATTTCCTTAGGCCCTGTAGTCTTCAAAGGGATCCGAAATATCTGTTCTCAGATTCCACAGTAATAAGGCTAGCAAAGAGATCCCGGAAATACAGATGTAACTCTGTGAGATGAATTAACAGAACACTAAGCAGTTTCTCAGAAAACTTCTTTCCAGATTTCATCTGAGGATATTTCCTTTTTCACATAGCGCTCTATGGGCTTCCATATATCACTTTGCCAACTCCACAAGAACTGTCTTAGCGAAAGGCTTCTTGAGGGGATAGCTGTAACTCTGTGAGATGATTTCACAGAACACAAAGAAGTTTCTCAGAAAGCTTCTTTCTCTTTGTCATCGGAGGATATTTCCTTTGGCCCTATAGTCTTCAAAGGGATCCGAAATATCTGTACTCAGATTCCACAGAAATAAGGCTAGCAAAGAGATTCACGAAATACAGATGTAACTCTGTGAGTGGAAGTCACACATCACAGAGCAATTTCTCAGAAATCTTCTTTCCAGATTTCATCTGAGGATATTTCCTTTTTCACCATAGCCCTCTATGGGCTTCCAAATATCACTTTGCCAATTCCACAAGAACTGTCTTAGCGAAAGGCTTCTTGAGGGGAAAGCTGTAACTCTGTGAGATGATTTCACAGAACACAAAGAAGTTTCTCAGAAAGCTTCTTTCTCATTGTTATTGGAGGATATTTCCTTTGGCCCTATAGTCTTCAAAGAGATCCGAAATATCTGTTTTCAGATTCCACAGAAATAAGGCTAACAAAGAGATCCACGAAATACAGATGTAACTCAGTGAGTGGACGTCACACATCACAGAGCAGTTTCTCCGAAAGCTTCTTTCCAGATTTCATCTGAGGATATTTCCTTTTTCACCATAGCCCTCTATGGGCTTCGAAATATCACTTTGCCAATTCCACAAGAACTGTCTTAGCGAAAGGCTTCTTGAGGGGAAAGCTGTAACTCTGTGAGATGATTTCACAGAACACAAAGAAGTTTCTCAGAAAGCTTCTTTCTCTTTGTTATCGGAGGATATTTCCTTTGGCCCTATAGTCTTCAAAGGGATCCGAAATATCTGTTCTCAGATTCCACAGAAATAAGGCTAGCAAAGAGATCCACGAAGTACAGATGTAACTCTGTGAGGTGAGTTAACAGAACACTAAGCAGTTTCTCAGAAAACTTCTTTCCAGATTTCATCTGAGGATATTTCCTTTTTCACATAGCGCTCTATGGGCTTCCATATATCACTTTGCCAACTCCACAAGAACTGTCTTAGCGAAAGGCTTCTTGAGGGGATAGCTGTAACTCTGTGAGATGATTTCACAGAACACAAAGAAGTTTCTCAGAAAGCTTCTTTCTCTTTGTCATCGGAGGATATTTCCTTTGGCCCTATAGTCTTCAAAGGGATCCGAAATATCTGTTCTCAGATTCCACAGAAATAAGGCTAGCAAAGAGATTCACGAAATACAGATGTAACTCTGTGAGTGGAAGTCACACATCACAGAGCAATTTCTCAGAAATCTTCTTTCCAGATTTCATCTGAGGATATTTCCTTTTTCACCATAGCCCTCTATGGGCTTCCAAATATCACTTTGCGAATTCCACAAGAACTGTCTTAGCGAAAGGCTTCTTGAGGGGAAAGCTGTAACTCTGTGAGATGATTTCACAGAACACAAAGAAGTTTCTCAGAAAGCTTCTTTCTCATTGTTATTGGAGGATATTTCCTTTGGCCCTATAGTCTTCAAAGAGATCCGAAATATCTGTTTTCAGATTCCACAGAAATAAGGCTAACAAAGAGATCCACGAAATACAGATGTAACTCAGTGAGTGGACGTCACACATCACAGAGCAGTTTCTCCGAAAGCTTCTTTCCAGATTTCATCTGAGGATATTTCCTTTTTCACCATAGCCCTCTATGGGCTTCGAAATATCACTTTGCCAATTCCACAAGAACTGTCTTAGCGAAAGGCTTCTTGAGGGGAAAGCTGTAACTCTGTGAGATGATTTCACAGAACACAAAGAAGTTTCTCAGAAAGCTTCTTTCTCTTTGTTATCGGAGGATATTTCCTTTGGCCCTATAGTCTTCAAAGGGATCCGAAATATCTGTTCTCAGATTCCACAGAAATAAGGCTAGCAAAGAGATCCACGAAATACAGATGTAACTCTGTGAGGTGAGTTAACAGAACACTAAGCAGTTTCTCAGAAAACTTCTTTCCAGATTTCATCTGAGGATATTTCCTTTTTTACCATAGCCCTCTATGGGCTTCCAAATATCACTTTGCCAATTCCACAAGAACTGTCTTTGCGAAAGGCTTCTTGAGGAGAAAGATGTAACTCTGTGAGATGATTTCACAAAACACAAAGAAGTTTCTCAGAAAGCTTCTTTCTCTTTGTTATCCGAGGATATTTCTTTTGGCCCCATAGTCTTCAAAAGGATCCGAAATATCAGTTCTCAGAATCGACAGAAATAAGGCTAGCAAAGAGATCCACGAAATACAGATGGAACTCTGTGAGTGGAAGTCACACATCACAGAGCAGTTTCTCAGAAAGCTTCTTTCCTGATTTCATCTGAGGATATTTCCTTTTTCACCATAGCCCTCTATGGGTTTCCAAATATCACTTTGCCATTTGCACAAGAACTGTCTTAGCGAAAGGCTTCTTGAGGGGAAAGCTGTAACTCTGTGAGAACATTTCACAGAGCACAAAGAAGTTTCTCAGAAAGCTTCTTTCTCTTTGTTATCGGAGGATATTTCCTTTGGCCCTATAGTCTTCAAAGGGATCCGAATTATCTGTTCTCAGATTCCACAGAAACAAGGCTAGCAAAGAGATCCACGAAATACAGATGTAACTCTGTGATTGGAAGTCACACATCACAGAGCTGTTTCTCAGAGAGCTTCTTTACAGATTTCATCCGAGGATATTTCCTTTTTCAACATAGCCCTGTATGGGCTTCCAAATATCACTTTGCCAGTTCCACAAGAACTGTCTTAGCGAAAGGCTTCTTGAGGGGAAAGCTGTAACTCTGTGAGATGATTTCACAGAACACAAAGAAGTTTCTCAGAAAGCTTATTTCTCTTTGTCATCGAAGGATATTTCCTTTGGCCCCATAGTCTTCAAAGGGATCCGAAATATCTGTTCTCAGATTCCACAGAAATAAGGTAGCAAAGAGATCCACGAAATACAGATGTAACTCTGTGATTGGAAGTCACACATCACAGAGCACTTTCTCAGAGACCTTCTTTCCAGATTTCATCCGAGGATATTTCCTTTTTCACCATAGCCCTCTATGGGCTTCCAAATATCACTTTGCCAGTTCCACAAGAACTGTCTTAGCGAAAGGCTTCTTGAGGCGAAAGCTGTAACTCTGTGAGATGATTTCACAGAACACAAAGAAGTTTCTCAGAAAGCTTCTTTCTCTTTGTCATCGGAGGATATTTCCTTTGGCCCTATAGTCTTCAAAGGGATCCGAAATATCTGTTCTCAGATTCCACAGAAATAAGGCTAGCAAAGATATCCACGAAATACAGATGTAACACTGTTTGATGAATTAACAGAACACTAAGCAGTTTCTCAGAAAGCTTCTTTCCAGATTTCATCTGAGGATATTTCCTTTTTCACCATAGCCCTCTGTGGGCTTCCAAATATCACTTTGCCAATTCCACAAGAACTGTCTTAGCGAAAGGCTTCTTGAGGGGAAAGCTGTAACTCTGTGAGATGATTTCACAGAACACAAAGAAGTTTCTCAGAAAGCTTCTTTCTCTTTGTTATCGGAGGATATTTCCTTTGGCCCTATAGTCTTCAAAGGGATCCGAAATATCTGTTCTCAGATTCCACAGAAATAAGGCTAGCAAAGAGATCCACGAAATACAGATGTAACTCTGTGAGTGGAAGTCACACATCACAGAGCAGTTTCTCAGTAAGCTTCTTTCCAGATTTTATCTGAGGATATTTCCTTTTTTAACCATAGCCCTCTATGGGCTTCCAAATATCACTTTGCCAATTCCACAAGAACTGTCTTAGCGAAAGGCTTCTTGAGGGGAATGTTGTAACTCTGTGAGATGATTTCACAGAACACAAAGAAGTTTGACAGAAAGCTTCTTTCTCTTTGTTGTCGGAGGATATTTCCTTCGGCCCTATAGTCTTCAAGGGGATCCGAAATAACAGTTCTTAGATTCCACAGAAATAAGGCTAGCAAAGAGATCCACGAAATACAGATGTAACTCTGTGAGATGAATTAAAAGAACACTAAGCAGTTTCTCAGAAACCTTCTTTCCAGATTTCATCTGAGGATATTTCCTTTTTCACCATAGCCCTCTATGGGCTTCCAAATATCACTTTGCCAATTCCACAAGAACTGTCTTAGCGAAAGGCTTCTTGAGGGGAAAGCTGTAACTCTGTGAGATGATTTCACAGAACACAAAGAAGTTTTTCAGAAAGCTTCTTTATCTTTGTTATCGGAGGATATTTCCTTTGGCCCTATAGTCTTTAAAAGGATCCGAAATATCTGCTCTCAGATTCCACAAATATAACGCTAGCAAAGAGATCCACGAAATACAGATGTAACTCTGTGATGGAAGTCACACATCACAGAGCAGTTTCTCAGAAAGCTTCTTTCCTGATTTCATCTGAGGATATTTCCTTTTTCACCGTAGCCCTCTATGGGCTTCCAAATATCACTTTGCCAATTCCACAAGAACTGTCTTAGCGAAAGGCTTCTTGAGGGGAAAGCTGTAACTCTGTGAGATGATTTCACAGAACACAAAGAAGTTTCTCAGAAAGCTTCTTTCTCTTTGTTATCGTAGGATATTTCCTTTGGCCCTATAGTCTTCAAAGGGATCCGAAATGTCTGTTCTCAGATTCCACAGAAATAAGGCTAGCAAAGAGATCCACGAAATACAGATGTAACTCCGTGAAATGAATTAACAGAACACTAAGTAGTTTCTCAGAAAGCTTCTTTCCAGATTTCATCTGAGGATATTTCCTTTTTCACAGTAGCCCTCTATTGGCTTCCAAATATCACTTTGCTAATTACACAAGAACTGTCTTAGCGAAAGGCTTCTTGAGGGGAAAGCTGTAACTCTGTGAGATGATTTCACAGAACACAAAGAAGTTTCTCAGAAAGCTTCTTTCTCTTTGATATCGGAGGATATTTCCTTTGGCCCTATAGTCTTCAAAGGGATCCGAAATATCTGTTCTCAGATTCCACAGAAATAAGGCTAGCAAAGAGATCCACGAAATACAGATGTAACTCTGTGACTGGAAGTCACATATCACAGAGCAGTTTCTCAGAAACCTTCTTTCCAAATTTCATCTGAGGATACTTCCTTTTTCACCTTAGCCCTCTAAGGGCTTCCAAATATCACTTTGCCAATTCCACAAGAACTGTCTTAGCGAAAAGCTTCTTGAGGGGAAAGCTGTAACTCTGTGAGAGGATTTCACAGAACACAAAGAAGTTTCTCAGAAAGCTTCTTGGTCTTTGTTATCGGAGGATATTTCCTTTGGCCCTATAGTCTTCAAAGGGATCCGAAATATCTGTTCTCAGATTCCACAGAAATAAGGCTAGCAAAGAGATCCTCGAAATACAGATGTAACTCTGTGAGATGAATTAACAGAACACTAAGCAGTTTCTCAGAAAGCTTCTTTCCAGATTTCATCTGAGGATATTTCCTTTTTCACCCTAGCCCTCTATGGGCTTCCAAATATCACTTTGCCAATTCCATAAGAACTGTCGTAGCGAAAGGCTTCTTGAGGAGAAAGCTGTTACTCTGTGAGATGATTTAACAGAACACAAAGAAGTTTCTAAGTAAGATTCTTTCTCTTTGTTATCGGAGGATATTTCCTTTGGCCCTATAGACTTCAAAGGGATCCGAAATATCTGTTCTCAGATTCCACAGGAATAAGGCTAGCAAAGATATCCACGAAATACAGATGTAACTCTGTGAGATGAATTAACAGAACACTAAGCAGTTTCTCAGAAAGCTTCTATCCAGATTTCATCTGAGAATATTTCCTGTTTCACCATAGCCCTCTATGGGCTTCGAAATATCACTTTGCCTATTCCACAAGAACTGTCTTAGTGAAAGGCTTCTTGAGGGGAAAGCTGTAACTCTGTGAGATGATTTCACAGAACACAAAGAAGTTTCTCAGAAGGCTTCCTTCTCTTTGTTATCGGAGGATATTTCCTTTGGCCCTATAGTCTTCAAAGGGATCCGAAATATCTGTTCTCAGACTCCACAGAAATAAGGCTAGCAAAGAGATCCACGAAATACAGATGTAACTCTGTGAGATGAATTAACAGAACACTAAGCAGTTTCTCAGAAAGCTTCTATCCAGATTTCCTCTGAGGATATTTCCTTTTTCACCATAGCCCTCTATGTGCTTCCAAACGTCACTTTGCCAATTGCACAACAACTGTCTTAGCGAAAGGCTTCTTGAGGGGAAAGCTGTAACTCTGTGAGATGATTTCACAGAACACAAAGAAGTTTCTCAGAAAGCTTCTTTCTCTTTATTATCGGAGGATATTTCCTTTGGCCCTATAGTCTTCAAAGGAATCCTAAATATCAGTTCTCAGATTCCACAGAAATAAGACTAGCAAAGGAATACATGAAATACAGATATAACTCTGTGAGGTGAATTAACAGAACACTAAGCAGTTTCTCAGAAAGCTTCTCTCCAGATTTCATCTGAGGATATTTCCTTTTTCACCATAGCCCTCTATGGGCTTCCAAATATCACTTTGCCAATTCCACAAGAACTGTCTTAGCGAAAGGCTTCTTGAGGGGAAAGCTGTAACTCTGTGAGATGATTTCACAGAACACAAAGAAGTTTCTCAGAAAGCTTCTTTCTCTTTGTAATCAGAGGATATTACCTTTCGCCCTATAGTCTTCAAAGGGATCTGAAATATCTGTTCTCAGATTCCACAGAAATAAGGCTAGCAAAGAGTTCTACGAAATACAGATGTAACTCTGAGGGATGAATTAACAGAACACTAAGCAGTTTCTCAGAAAGCTTCTTTATACATTTCATCGGAGGATATTTCCTTTTTCACCATAGCCCTCTTTGGGCTTCCAAATATCACTTTGCCAACTCCACAAGAACTGTCTTAGCGAAAGGCTACTTGAGGGGAAAGCTGTAACTCTGTGAGATGATTTCACGGAACACAAAGAAGTTTCTCAGAAAGCTTCTTTCTCTTTGTTATCGGAGGATATTTCCTTTGGCCCTATAGTCTTCAAAGGGATCCGAAGTATCTGTTCTCAGATTCCACAGAAATAAGGCTTGCAAAGAGATCCACGAAATATAGATGTAACTCTGTGAGATGAATTAACAGAACACTAAGAGGTTTCTCAGAAAGCTTCTTTCCAGATTTCATCTGAGGATATTTCCTTTTTCACCATTGCCCTCTATGGGCTTCCAAATATCACTTTGCCAATTCCACAAGAAGTGTCTTAGCAAAAGGCTTCTTGAGGGGAAAGCTGTAACTCTGTGAGATGATTTCACGGAACCCAAAGAAGTATCTCAGAAAGCTTCTTTCTCTTTGTTATCGGAGGATATTTACTTTGGCCCTATAGTCTTCAAAGGGATCCGAAATATCTGTTCTCAGATTCCACAGAAATAAGGCTAGCAAAGAGATGCACGAAATACAGATGTAACTCTGTGAGATGAATTCACAGAACACTAAGCAGTTTCTCAGAAAGCTTCTTTCCAGATTTCATCGGAGGATATTTCCTTTTTCACCATAGCCCTCTATGGGCTTCCAAATATCACTTTGCCAATTCCACAAGAACTGTCTTAGCGAAAGGCTTCTTGAGGGGAAAGCAGTCACTCTGTGAGATGATTTCACAGAACACAAAGAAGTTTCTCAGAAAGCTTCTTCCTCTTTGTTATCGGAGGATATTTCCTTTGGCCCTATAGTCTTCAAAGGTATCCGAAGTATCTGTTCTCAGATTCCAAAGAAATAAGGCTAGCAAAGAGATCCACGAAATACAGATGTAACTCTGTGAGATGAATTAACAGAACACTAAGCAGTTTCTCAGAAAGCTTCCTTCCAGATTTCATCTGAGGATATTTCCTTTTTCACCATAGCCCTCTATGGGCTTCCAAATATCACTTTTCCAATTCCACAAGAACTGTCTTAGCGAAAGGCTTCTTGAGTGGAAAGTTGTAACTCTGTGAGATGATTTCACGGAACACAAAGAAGTATCTCAGAAAGCTTCTTTCTCTTTGTTATCGGAGGATATTTCCTTTGGCCCTATAGTCTTCAAAGGGATCCGAAATATCTGTTCTCAGATTCCACAGTAATAAGGCTAGCAAAGAGATGCACGAAATACAGATGTAACTCTGTGAGATGAATTAACAGAACACTAAGCAGTTTCTCAGAAAGCTTCTTTCCAGATTTCATCTGAGGATATTTCCTTTTTCACCATAGCCCTCTATGGGCTTCCAAATATCACTTTGCGAATTCCACAAGAACTGTTTTAGCGAAAGTCTTCTTGAGGGGAAATCTGTAACTCTGTGAGATGATTTCACAGATCACAAAGAAGTTTCTCAGAAAGCTTCTTTCTATTTGTTATTGGAGGATATTTCCTTTGGCCCTATAGTCTTCAAAGGGATCCGAAATATCTGTTCTCAGATTCCACAGAAATAAGGCTAGCAAAGAGATCCACGAAATACAGATGTAACTCTGTGAGTGGAAGTCACAAATCACAGAGCAGTTTCTCAGAAAGCTTCTTTCCAGATTTCATCTGAGGATATTTCCTTTTTCACCATAGCCCTCTATGGGCTTCCAAATATCACTTTGCCAATTCCACAAGAACTGTTTTAGCGAAAGGCTTCTTGAGGGGAAAGCTGTAACTCTGTGAGATGATTTCACAGATCACAAAGAAGTTTCTCAGAAAGCTTCTTTCTATTTGTTATTGGAGGATATTTCCTTTGGCCCTATAGTCTTCAAAGGGATCCGAAATATCTGTTCTCAGATTCCACAGAAATAAGGCTAGCAAAGAGATCCACGAAATACAGATGTAACTCTGTGAGTGGAAGTCACACATCACAGAGCAGTTTCTCAGAAAGCTTCTTTCCAGATTTCATCTGAGGATATTTCCTTTTTCACCATAGCCCTCTATGGACTTCCAAATATCACTTTGCCAATTCCACAAGAACTGTCTTAGCGAAAGGCTTCTTGAGGGGAAAGCTGTAACTCTGTGAGATGATTTCACAGAATACAAAGAAGTTTCTCAGAAAGCTTCTTTCTCTTTGTTATCGGAGGATATTTCCTTTGGCCCTATAGTCTTCAAAGGGATCCGAAATATCTTTTCTCAGATTCCACAAAAATATGGCTAGCAAAGAGATCCACGAAATACAGATGTAACTCTGTGAGATGAATTAACAGAACACTAAGCAGTTTCTCAGAAAGCTTCTTTCCAGATTTCATCTGAGGATATTTCCTTTTTCACCATAGCCCTCTATGGGCTTCCAAATATTACTTTTCCAATTCCACAAGAACTGTCTTAGCGAAAGGCTTCTTGAGGGGAAAGCTGTAACTCTGTGAGATGATTTCACAAAACACAAAGAAGTTTCTCAGAAATCTTCTTTCTCTTTGTTATCGGAGGATATTTCCTTTGGCCCTATAGTCTTCAAAGGGATAAGAAATATCTGTTCTCAGATTCCACAGAAATAAGGCAAGCAAAGAGATGCACGAAATACAGATGTAACTCTGTGAGATGAATTAACAGAACACTAAGCAGTTTCTCAGAAAGCTGCTTTCCAGATTTCATCTGAGGATATTTCCTTTTTCACCATAGCCCTCTATGGGCTTCCAAATATCACTTTTCCAATTCCAAAAGAACTGTCTTAGCGAAAGGCTTCTTGAGGGGAAAGCTGTAACTCTGTGAGATGATTTCACAGAACACAAAGAAGTTTCTCAGAAAGCTTCTTTCTGTTTGTTATCGGAGGATATTTCCTTTGGCCCTATAGTCTTCAAAGGGATCCGAAATATCTGTTCTCAGATTTCACAGAAATAAGGCTAGCAAAGAGATCCACGAAATACAGACGTAACTCTGTGAGTTGAAGTCACACATCACAGAGCAGTTTCTCAGAAAGCTTCTTTCCAGATTTCATCTGAGGATATTTCCTTTTTCACCTTAGCCCTCGATGGGCTTCCAAATATCACTTTGCCAATTCCACAAGAACTGTCTTAGCGAAAGGCTTCTTGAGGGGAAAGCTGTAACTCTGTGAGATGATTTCACAGAACACAAAGAAGTTTCTCAGAAAGCTTCTTTCTCATTGTTATCGGAGGATATTTCCTTTGGCCCTATAGTCTTCAAAGAGATCCGAAATATCTGTTTTCAGATTCCACAGAAATAAGGCTAACAAAGAGATCCACGAAATACAGATGTAACTCAGTGAGTGGACGTCACACATCACAGAGCAGTTTCTCCGAAAGCTTCTTTCCAGATTTCATCTGAGGATATTTCCTTTTTCACCATAGCCCTCTATGGGCTTCGAAATATCACTTTGCCAATTCCACAAGAACTGTCTTAGCGAAAGGCTTCTTGAAGGGAAAGCTGTAACTCTCTGAGATGATTTCACAAAACACAAAGAAGTTTCTCAGTAAGCTTCTTTCTCTTTGTTATCGGAGGATATTTCCTTTGGCCCTATAGTCTTCAAAGGGATCCGAAATATCTGTTCTCAGATTCCACAGAAATAAGGCTAGCAAAGACATGCACGAAATACAGATGTAACTCTGTGAGATGAATTAACAGAACACTAAGCAGTTTCTCAGAAAACTTCTTTCCAGATTTCATCTGAGGATATTTCCTTTTTCACCATAGCCGTCTATGGGCTTCCAAATATCACTTTGCCAATTCCACAAGAACTGTCTTAGTGAAAGGCTTCTTGAGGGGAAAGCTGTAACTCTGTGAGATGATTTCACAGATCACAAAGAAGTTTCTCAGAAAGCTTCTTTCTCTTTGTTATCGGAGGATATTTCCTTTGGCCCTATAGTCTTCAAAGGGATCTGAAATATCTGTTCTCAGATTCCACAGAAATAAGGCTAGCAAAGAGATGCACGAAATACAGATGTAACTCTGTGATATGAATTAACAGAACACTAAGCAGTTTCTCAGAAAGCTTCTTTCCAGATTTCATCTGAGGATATTTCCTTTTTCACCATAGCCCTCTATGGGCTTCCAAATATCACTTTGCCAATTCCACAAGAACTGTCTTAGCGAAAGGCTTCTTGAGGGGAAAGCTGTAACTCTGTGAGATGATTTCACAAAACACAAAGAAGTTTCTCAGTAAGCTTCTTTCTCTTTGTTATCGGAGGATATTTCCTTTGGCCCTATAGTCTTCAAAGGGATCCGAAATATCTGTTCTCAGATTCCACAGAAATAAGGCTAGCAAAGAGATGCACGAAATACAGATGTAACTCTGTGAGATGAATTAACAGAACACTAAGCAGTTTCTCAGAAAGCTTCTTTCCAGATTTCATCTGAGGATATTTCCTTTTTCACCATAGCCCTCTATGGGCTTCCAAATATCACTTTGCCAATTCCACTAGAACTGTCTTAGCGAAAGGCTTCTTGAGGGGAAAGCTGTAACTCTGTGAGATGATTTCACAGAACACAAAGAAGTTTCTCAGAAAGCTTCTTTCTCTTTGTTATCGGAGGATATTTCCTTTGCCCCTATAGACTTCAAAGGGATCCGAAATATCTGTTCTCAGATTCCAAAGAAATAAGGCTAGCAAAGAGATCCACGAAATACAGATGTAACTCTGTGAGATGAATTAACAGAACACTAAGCAGTTTCTCAGAAAGCTTCTTTCCTGATTTCATCTGAGGATATTTCCTTTGTAACCATAGCTCTCTTTGGGCTTCCAAATATCACTTTGCCAATTCCACAAGAACTGTCTTAGCGAAAGGCTTCTTGAGGCGAAAGTTTTAACTCTGTGAGATGATTTCACAGAACACAAAGAAGTTTCTCAGAAAGCTTCTTTCTCATTGTTATCGGAGGATATTTCCTTTGGCCCTATAGTCTTCAAAGGGATCCGAAATATCTGTTCTCAGATTCCACAGAAATAAGGCTAGCAAAGAGATGCACGAAATACAGATGTAACTCCATGAGATGAATTAACAGAACACTAAGCAGTTTCTCAGAAAGCTTCTTTCCAGATTTCATCTGAGGATATTTCCTCTTTCACCATAGCCCTCTATGGGCTTCCAAATATCACTTTGCCAATTCCGCAAGAACTGTCTTAGCGAAAGGCTTCCTGAGGGGAAAGCTGTAACTCTGTGAGATGATTTCACAGAACATAAAGAAGTTTCTCAGAAAGCTTCTTTCTCTTTGTTATCGGAGGATATTTCCTTTGGCCCTATAGTATTCAAAGGGATCCGAAATATCTGTTCTCACATTCCACAGAAATAAGGCTAGCAAAGAGATCCACGAAATACAGATGCAACTCTGGGGGATGAATTAACAGAACACTAAGCAGTTTTTCAGAAAGCTTCTTTCTAGATTTCATCTGAGGATATTTTCTTTTTCACCATAACCCTCTATGGGCTTCCAAATATCACTTTGCAAATTCCACAAGAACTGTCTTAGCGAAAGGCTTCTTGAGGGGAAAGGTGTAACTCTGTGAGACGATTTCACAGAACACAAAGAAGTTTCTCAGAAAGCTTCTTTTTCTTTGTTATCGGAGGATAGTTCCTTTGGCCATAGAGTCTTCAAAGGGATCCGAAATATCTGTTCTCAGATTCCACAGTAATAAGGCTAGCAAAGAGATCCACGAAATACAGATGTAACTCTGTGAGTTGAATTAAAAGAACACTAAGCGGTTTCTCAGAAAGCTTCTTTCTAGATTTCTTCGGAGGATATTTCCTTTTTCACCATAGCCCTCTATGGGCTTCCAAATATCACTTTGCCAATTCCACAAGAACTGTCTTAGCGAAAGGCTTCCCTAGGGGAAAGCTGTAACTCTGTGAAATGATTTCACAGAACACAAAGAAGTTTCTCAGAAAGCTTCTTTCTCTTTGTTATCGGAGGATATTTCCTTTAGCCCTATAGTCTTCAAAGGGATCGGAAATATCTGTTCTCAGATTCCACAGAAATAAGGCTAGCAAAGAGATCCACGAAATACAGATGTAACTCTGTGAGATGAATTAACAGAACACTAAGCAGTTTCTCAGAAAGCTTCTTTCCAGATTTCATCTGAGGATATTTCCTTTTTCACCATAGCCCTCTATGGGCTTCCAAATATCACTTTGCCAATTCCACAAGAACTGTCTTAGCGAAAGGCTTCTTGAGGGGAAAGCTGTAACTCTCTGAGATGATTTCACAGAAGACAAAGAAGTTTCTCAGAAAGCTTCTTTCTGTTTGTTATCGGAGGATATTTCCTTTAGCCCTATAGTCTTCAAAGGGATCCGAAATATCTCTTCTCAGATTCCACAGATATAAGGCTAGCAAAGAGATCCACGAAATACAGATGTAACTCTGTGAGATGAATTAACAGAACACTAAGCAGTTTCTCAGAAAGCTTCTTTCCAGATTTCATCTGAGGATATTTCCTTTTTCACCATAGCCCTCTATGGGCTTCCAAATATCACTTTGCCAATAAGACAAGAACTGTCTTACTCAAAGGGTATTTGAGGGGAAAGCTGTAACTCTGTGAGATGATTTCACAGAACACAAAGAAGTTTCTCAGAAAGCTTCTTTCTCTTTGTTATCGGAGGATATTTCCTTTGCCCCTATAGACTTCAAAGGGATCCGAAATATCTGTTCTCAGATTCCAAAGAAATAAGGCTAGCAAAGAGATCCACGAAATACAGATGTAACTCTGTGAGATGAATTAACAGAACACTAAGCAGTTTCTCAGAAAGCTTCTTTCCAGATTTCATCTGAGGATATTTCCTTTGTAACCATAGCTCTCTTTGGGCTTCCAAATATCACTTTGCCAATTCCACAAGAACTGTCTTAGCGAAAGGCTTCTTGAGGCGAAAGTTTTAACTCTGTGAGATGATTTCACAGAACACAAAGAAGTTTCTCAGAAAGCTTCTTTCTCATTGTTATCGGAGGATATTTCCTTTGGCCCTATAGTCTTCAAAGGGATCCGAAATATCTGTTCTCAGATTCCACAGAAATAAGGCTAGCAAAGAGATGCACGAAATACAGATGTAACTCCATGAGATGAATTAACAGAACACTAAGCAGTTTCTCAGAAAGCTTCTTTCCAGATTTCATCTGAGGATATTTCCTCTTTCACCATAGCCCTCTATGGGCTTCCAAATATCACTTTGCCAATTCCGCAAGAACTGTCTTAGCGAAAGGCTTCCTGAGGGGAAAGCTGTAACTCTGTGAGATGATTTCACAGAACATAAAGAAGTTTCTCAGAAAGCTTCTTTCTCTTTGTTATCGGAGGATATTTCCTTTGGCCCTATAGTATTCAAAGGGATCCGAAATATCTGTTCTCAGATTCCACAGAAATAAGGCTAGCAAAGAGATCCACGAAATACAGATGCAACTCTGGGGGATGAATTAACAGAACACTAAGCAGTTTTTCAGAAAGCTTCTTTCTAGATTTCATCTGAGGATATTTTCTTTTTCACCATAACCCTCTATGGGCTTCCAAATATCACTTTGCAAATTCCACAAGAACTGTCTTAGCGAAAGGCTTCTTGAGGGGAAAGGTGTAACTCTGTGAGACGATTTCACAGAACACAAAGAAGTTTCTCAGAAAGCTTCTTTTTCTTTGTTATCGGAGGATAGTTCCTTTGGCCATAGAGTCTTCAAAGGGATCCGAAATATCTGTTCTCAGATTCCACAGTAATAAGGCTAGCAAAGAGATCCACGAAATACAGATGTAACTCTGTGAGTTGAATTAAAAGAACACTAAGCGGTTTCTCAGAAAGCTTCTTTCTAGATTTCTTCGGAGGATATTTCCTTTTTCACCATAGCCCTCTATGGTCTTCCAAATATCACTTTGCCAATTCCACAAGAACTGTCTTAGCGAAAGGCTTCCCTAGGGGAAAGCTGTAACTCTGTGAAATGATTTCACAGAACACAAAGAAGTTTCTCAGAAAGCTTCTTTCTCTTTGTTATCGGAGGATATTTCCTTTAGCCCTATAGTCTTCAAAGGGATCGGAAATATCTGTTCTCAGATTCCACAGAAATAAGGCTAGCAAAGAGATCCACGAAATACAGATGTAACTCTGTGAGATGAATTAACAGAACACTAAGCAGTTTCTCAGAAAGCTTCTTTCCAGATTTCATCTGAGGATATTTCCTTTTTCACCATAGCCCTCTATGGGCTTCCAAATATCACTTTGCCAATTCCACAAGAACTGTCTTAGCGAAAGGCTTATTGAGGGGAAAGCTGTAACTCTCTGAGATGATTTCACAGAAGACAAAGAAGTTTCTCAGAAAGCTTCTTTCTGTTTGTTATCGGAGGATATTTCCTTTAGCCCTATAGTCTTCAAAGGGATCCGAAATATCTCTTCTCAGATTCCACAGATATAAGGCTAGCAAAGAGATCCACGAAATACAGATGTAACTCTGTGAGATGAATTAACAGAACACTAAGCAGTTTCTCAGAAAGCTTCTTTCCAGATTTCATCTGAGGATATTTCCTTTTTCACCATAGCCCTCTATGGGCTTCCAAATATCACTTTGCCAATAAGACAAGAACTGTCTTACTCAAAGGGTATTTGAGGGGAAAGCTGTAACTCTGTGAGATGATTTCACAGAACACAAAGAAGTTTCTCAGAAAGCTTCTTTCTCTTTGTTATCGGAGGATATTTCCTTTGGCCCTATAGTCTTCAAAAGGATCCGAAATATCTGTTCTCAGAATCCACAGAAATAAGTCTAGCAAAGAGATCGACGAAATACAGATGTAACCCTGTGAGTGGAAGTCACACATCACAGAGCAGCTTCTCAGAAAGCTTCTTTCCCAAATTCATTTTAGGATATTTCCTTTTTAACCATTGCCCTCTATGGGCTTCCAAATATGACTTTGCCAATTCCAGAAGAACTGTCTTAGAGAAAGGCTTCTTGAGGGGAAAGCTGTAACTCTGTGAGATGATTTCACAGAACACAAAGAAGGTCCTCAGAAAGATTCTTTCGCTTTGTTATCGGAGGATATGTCCTTTGGCCCTATAGTCTTCAAAGGGATCCGAAATATCTGTTCTCAGATTCCACAGAAATAAGGCTAGCAAAGAGATCCACGAAATACAGATGTAACTCTGTGAGATGAATTAACAGAACACTAAGCAGTTTCTCAGAAAGCTTCTTTCCAGATTTCATCTGAGGATATTTCCCTTTTCACCATAGCACTCTAAGGGCTTCCAAATATCACTTTGCAAATTCCACAAGAACTGTCTTAGCGAAAAGCTTCTTGAGGGGAAAGCCGTAACTCTGTGAGGTGATTTCACAGAACACAAAGAAGTTTCTCAGAAAGCTTCTTTCTCTTTGTTATGGGAGGATATTTCCTTTGGCCCTATAGTCTTCCAAGGGATCCGAAATATCTGTTCTCAGATTCCACAGAAATAAGGCTAGCAAAGACATCCACGAAATACAGATGTAACTCTGTGAGATGAATTAACAGAACACTAAGCAGTTTCTCAGAAAGCTTCTTTCCAGATTTCATCTGAGGATATTTCCTTTTTCACCATAGCCCTCTATGGGCTTCCAAATATCACTTAGCCTATTCCACAAGAACTGTCTTAGCGAAAGGCTTCTTGAGGGGAAAGCTGTAACTCTGTGAGATGATTTCACCGAACACAAAGAAGTTCCTCAGAAAGCTTCTTACTCTTTGTTATCGGAGGATATTTCCTTTGGCCCTATAGTCTTCAAAGGGATCCGAAATATCTGTTCTCAGATTCCACAGAAATAAGGCTAGCAAAGAGATCCACGTAATACAGATGTAACCCTGTGAGTGGAAGACACACATCACAGAGGAGTTTCTCAGCAAGCTTCTTTCCAGATTTCATCTGAGGATATTTCCTTTTTCACCATAGCCCTCTATGGGCTTCCAAATATCACTTTGCCAATTCCACAAGAACTTTCTTAGCGAAAGGCTTCTTGAGGGGAAAGCTGTAACTCTGTGAGATGATTTCACAGAACACAAAGAAGTTTCTCAGAAAGCTTCTTTCTCTTTGTTATCGGAGGATATTTCCTTTGGCCCTATAGTCCTCAAAGGGATCCGAAATATCTGTTCTCAGATTCCACAGAAATAAGGCCAGCAAAGAGATCCACGAAATACAGATGTAACTCTGTGAGTGGAAGTCACACATCATAGAGCAGTTTCTCAGAGAGCTTCTTTCCAGATTTCATCTGAGTATATTTCCTTTTTCACCATATCCCTCTATGGGCTTCCAAATATCACTTTCCCAATTCCACAAGAACTGTCTTAGCGAAAGTCTTCTAGAGGGGAAAGCTGTAACTCTGCGAGATGATTTCACCGAACAAAAAGAAGTTTCTCTGTAAGCTTCTTTCTCTTTGTTATCGGAGGATATTTCCTTTGGCCCTATAGTCTTCAAAGGGATCCGAAATATCTGTTCTCAGATTCCACAGAAATAAGGCTAGCAAAGAGATCCACGAAATACAGATGTAACCCTGTGAGTGGAAGTCACACATCACAGAGCAGTTTCTCAGAAAGCTTCTTTCCAGATTTCATCTGAGGATATTTCCTTTTTCACCATAGCCCTCTAAGGGCTTCCTAATATCACTTTGCCTATTCCACAAGAACTGTCTTAGCGAAAGGCTTCTTGAGGGGAAAGCTGTAACTCTGTGAGATGATTTCACAGAACACAAAGAAGTTTCTCAGAAAGCTTCTTTCTCTTTGTTATCAGAGGATATTTCCTTTGTCCTAGAGTCTTCAAAGGGATCCGAAATCTCTGCTCTCAGATTCCACAGAAATAAGGCTAGCAAAGAGATCCACGAAATACAGATGTAACTCTGTGAGTGGAAGTCACACATCACAGAGCAGTTTCTCAGAGAGCTTCTTTCCAGATTTCATCGGAGGATATTTCCTTTTTCAACAGAGCCCTCTATGGGCTTCCAAATATCACTTTGCCAATTCCACAAGAACTGTCTTAGCGAAAGGCTTCTTGAGGGGAAAGCTGTAACTCTGTGAGATGATTTCACAGAACACAAAGAAGTTTCTCAGAAAGCTTCCTTCTCTTTGTTATCGGAGGATATTTCCTTTGGCCCTATAGTCTTCAAAGGGATCCGAAATATCTGTTCTCAGATTCCACAGAAATAAGGCTAGCAAAGACATCCACGAAATACAGATGTAACTCTTTGAGATGAATTAACAGAACACTAAGCAGTTTCTCAGAAAGCTTCTTTCCAGATTTCATCTGAGGATATTTCCTTTTTCACCATAGCCCTCTATGGGCTTCCAAATATCACTTTGCCTATTCCACAAGAACTATCTTAGCGAAAGGCTTCTTGAGGGGAAAGCTGTAACTCTTTTAGATGATTTCACCGAACACAAAGAAGTTTCTCAGTAAGCTTCTTTCTCTTTGTTATCGGAGGATATTTTCTTTGGCCCTATAGTCTTCAAAGGGATCCGAAATATCTGTTCTCAGATTCCACAGAAATAAGGCTATCAAAGAGATCCACGAAATACAGATGTAACTCTGTGAGTTGAAGTCACACATCACAGAGCAGTTGCTCAGAAAGCTTCTTTCCAAATTTCATTTCAGGATAGTTCCTTTTTCAGCATAGCCCTCTATGGGCTTCCAAATATCACTTTGCCAATTCCACAAAACTTTCTTAGCGAAAGGCTTCTTGAGTGGAAATCTTTAACTCTGTGAGAAGATTTCACAGAACACAAAGAAGTTTCTCAGAAAGCTTCTTTCTCTTTGTTATCGGAGGATATTTCCTTTGGCCCTATAGTCTTCAACGGGATCCGAAATATCTGTTCTCAGACTCCACAGAAATAAGGCTAGCAAAGAGATCCACGAAATACAGATGTAACTCTGTGAGATGAATTAACAGAACACTAAGCAGTTTCTCAGAAAGCTTCTATCCAGATTTCATCTGAGGATATTTCCTTTTTCACCATAGCCCTCTAAGGGCTTCCAAAAGTCACTTTGCCAATTGCACAAGAACTGTCTTAGCGAAAGGCTTCTTGAGGGGAAAGCTGTAACACTGTGAGATGATTTCACAGAACACAAAGAAGTTTGTCAGAAAGCTTCTTTCTCTTTGTTATCAGAGGATATTTCCTTTGGCCCTATAGTCTTCAAAGGGATCCGAAATATCTGTTCTCAGATTCCACAGAAATAAGGCTAGCAAAGAGATCCACGAAATACAGATGTAACTCTGTGAGATGAATTAACAGAACACTAAGCAGTTTCTCAGATAGCTTCTTTCCAGATTTCATCTGAGGATATTTCCTTTTTCAACAGAGCCCTCTATGGGCTTCCAAATATCACGTTGCC